>NC_086177.1:76594375-76937500 GCF_023053635.1 Elgaria multicarinata webbii | reverse complement strand
CAAAATTGCTTAGCCACTCCCTAGCACATGGGCCTGACGGGCATAACTAAAAGACAGAAAAAAGATGAAGATTGGGGCAACTAGCCAAAGAAGGATGAGAAACTGGCACTATGGAAATAGCAGAAGAGGGGACTAGCTCAGGTGCTAATAACAGTAGTGCGCCATGGCAGAGAAATGACAGATTTATGAAGAAAGAAAAACAGAGCAAGAGTGGCTAGAATAATCTGAGTTCATTTCCTGATTGATTGCCAAGAGTCAGAAAAATGCTAAGGATACCCCTTGGTGGGGTTTTTTTAGCTTTAGTTCCAAATTCAAAATGAGGCATAAGCCTCAAGCTGTTATGGCACCCTTGGATAATATGTTAACAAGAAATAGCCAAAAGAATACTCTTGATTATTTAGTTGGGAAGACTGAATGGAGCCTTAGCCATTATTAGGGCCACCACAATTTGGTCAAAAATGGAATTTAGATGGAATGTCTAAAAATGGAAGTTCTCCTTAGAATTTCTAATGAGATTTAAAATAAATGACTGTGCTCAGCTCGAGACCTTTGGTAGATACTTCTCAGGTGACGATGCTTCAGGTCTGGCCCATTTTTCTTGCCAAGGCTTTTGACTGGCCAGTTCTAAGGTCCCGTATGGGTTAGTTGGCTAGGTGGTGGCATGGCACTCTGGCATGAATTTGCATGTCTCCATAGTTGCACAGAGCAACTCCATTTAACCTATCCAAGGAGGAAGGATATACACTCCTGTGGTTGCCCAAAGCCTTATTGATGTTGCTCTTGGCAGCTTTCCCATGTTGCTGCTTCTGGATCCAAAAGAGCTTCATGAGCCAAGGTGTCAGGGTAAAGCCAATTAAACAGGCCACACACAATACACATGTCAGAAAACCAGCGCATCTCTGTAACAATATTGGGGAGAAGACCTGTTTAGTGGTGATCTGCTGAAATCTTGGTACTCCATAAAAGTTATGTGTGCAGTCTGGGAAATAGTACCACATCAACAGTACACTTGAAGCTGAGAAAGATAAGGATCAGTTGAAATGGGGGAGGTTAAATGGTAGGGTGTAATTTCAGAGATTCTAGGAAATAAAAATACAGCTTGAACTCAATTAGAGCTTGGAACGCTTTACTTTTGAATAGATTTTATGGCAGGCTTTTTGGAATTTCTTGAAATTCCCAAAGAAATAAGACTCTGGCATATGTACTTTGCATCTTGTATCAATTTGCTAAAGAGCTGGGTTTTAATTACACTATTATTAGCGTTGTACAGATGTTCTCTATAATCTAAATTATGCTTATGGTGATGCTAACCAAATATGCATGTCCTAAACTTACCTTTGGGGTCTCCGTGCCTGTGTTATGTATACACCGCACTATCTGGACAAGAAGCAAATATCGTGGGGATAGTTTTAAGAGGGCAAAGAGGACAGATACATCTCCCCCCCCACACACACACACACATACAATTCCAGTGATATAAAGAAATGTATGAATCTATCCCTCCCGTCTTTGCAGGAACCAAGTGTCATCCTAAGCTCATTTAAAAGAGTGGTTAAGGTCATGATGATATAACTCCATTGATTTTAAAGCAATTACCCTATTTGTAGATAAGGAGGAACAATGTATATTTTGCATGTAGATGGTCCCAGATTTAACCCCTGCCATTTCCATTTCAAGGATATGAGGAAGTTGGACTGGTGTGAAACTCTGCAGCAGTATTACCAGTTGGAGAAGACAACATTGGTCCAGGTGACTCAATGAACTGACCCACTATAATATAGCTCTTTATAAATTTCCATTTATTCACACATTTGATTATTTAAACAATAAATCTATTGCTTGCAAGGAGCTTTTTTGGACAAGGTCCCCTTTTGATTGGAAGCATGTGGTAGTATCCTATTCTGCTCCTGTGCTCTCACTGATTTATGCAAATTTGGCTGCAAATTATGTAGTTTCCACAAATTGCAGCCACAATTTGCGCAAATTACACAGTTGCACCCAGCAATTTGCACACATTTCTATTTAAGTTTTTTTTTAAAAAAAAAACTAGAAAATCCATGAAATAGATGCAGGTTGAATCAGGGAAGTGAGCCAAAGGCCGGATCTACACTACTGCTTTAAAGTGCTTTATAACAGTTATAAAGCGCTTTAACTGCTTTAAAGCGCTATAAAACTGTTATAAAGTGCTTTAAAGCAGTAGTGTAGATCCGGCCAAAGTCTAGGGAGCTGAGCTGATAAAAGCTCAGTATGCTCAACCCCATACAGGGCGGATTCCTCTGACACCCCTAACGTAAGTGTATGCTTGTGATGGTAGAGGTTGGGGGATCTGTGGAAAGATGCAGGATTAGACAGACACTCATTGTGTGAGATAACGTGTTTGGGACCAGAGGGCCCGGAGGCTCTTCGGTTAAGGCTGGTGGAGTGATCAGGAGCTGTTCAATTTGACTTGAATTAGGTCAGAATAAGCTATTTCCTATTGGGTGTGTGTGTGTGGAGGGCAGAAAGCTCAACTTATTTTGAGCCATTCTGAAACAAACTAGGGAGAGAAGTATTGTCGATAACTAGAGAAAAAACCATTGTGGGGACCCTTCCATGGCAATATTAGTGATGTGAACTAGATATTTGTTGAGACATTGCTTATATATTTGTGGTCATAAGAGCACTTTTAAGCCCCATTTCTGGTCATGATAACACTGCTGCACTGAGTCTTGGTTATGGATGGCAGCAGTGCAGAATATTTTAGAATTGTCATGTCTCCCAAACCTCAGCCTTTTCCTGGTACAGGATCAGACTTTGATGAAGATGAGGATCAAATTGCTCTTCCAGGTGAAGGACAGTCAGTCTCATATTCAGCCCATACCCCCAATTAGAAGACATGGCCTTGCTACCATCCTCTGAATCAGGAGGAACCACCAGCGGAACCTCCATCACCCTAGCTTTGCAGAACTCTGAGATGTATACAGAATTAGGTAAGAGCTCTTTAACACTCCAGTAAGCTTCTTCAGAGCAACTTCTTCACAGTACAGATCGTGGTTGCCTAGATAAGGCTTCAGTTTAGCTGTAGCTTGTTGCTGAGACAACATTCTCCTACATTTTTAGGAGGGAGGGCTGGAGGGAGCTCCAGCCAGCAAAGATCATTCGGAGGCATCTGTGGTCCTCTTGCATCTTGCCATTTACAAAAGAGGGCTTTTGTCTTTACCTCACTTGCTGTGCCTATGCACTTATCTTGATTGGACTCTGCCTGCCTGACGAAACTTTGCCTGACTGTTTGTTTTACAAATTCTGGATCTGTTTGCTCAGATCTGACCCTGTCAGGTGACATTAACTTCCCCTGGGAACCTCAGGTAACCACAGAATGGTGGAATAACTAAAAAGGATTTGCCTTGCATAAGTAATGGTCCCCCCTTAATAATAGGCACTTCCTGCCTCATACACAGCTAAGTTTAAACAGTATTAGAAGCTCCAGTTGAGAATTCACATAGAGGCCTTGATATTTATTTTATTTAAAATTATTTTTAGGGTCGCCTTTAAGGGCGAAATCCTTGATATACGACCTTTCTTATAGTAAAGGTTAAATGGATATGCATATGATGCCAGGTCCTTGTGCAGATCTATGTTATAATTCATATTCCTAAAATCCTCTATGTATTGCTAAGAAATACTTTGTATGCCACGTCATAACAAAGAAGAATTGCAACTATTTATTTCAGTGTTCCTAATTCTTGTCAGAATGTGACCTGGAACTGTGACACAGAATTTTTCAAAGTCAGCCTGGGAGAAGGGGTGTACATTTATCAATGTTTTTACCTTAGTCACCTATGCAGCGGCACTTGTGAAGGTCTGTTTTTATTTAATTCTCGAGATTTTGTTGTTAATAGAAAAACTGTCCCATAAATTAGGGAAGTGCTCAATTATGGGCTTGACAAAGATTGATTTCAGTCCTGCTATTGGTCACCACTGGCAAGTGAGGGTCAGCTCAAATAGCTACTGCAAATGGTACACACAGCGTAGAAGTAATCGTAATAAACATTTCGCAGGCTGAAAGGAAAATGTCCACGCAGCAAGATAATACTATTTTGATATTTCTAACATGCAACTTACTATTGAAAACATTCTATACATTTGCAGCCTAACATTGCAGTATATCTACTCAGGAAGTAAAGGCTGAGCACCGCAACCATGTAAGCACTGTCAAATATGGAAGGTACATTCGTGCAGAATTAGGTATGTGTCTCTTTAAAAAAAACAACTGTTGTTATTTATTTATTTATTTATTTAGAGGATGTTCTTAATTCTATAACTGCATATCCTTCTTCAATTAACTGGGCAGTATGGTGGTCTCTTATGTATCTGTAAGAGTGAGGAAATGCATGGAATCATAGAATAGTAGAGTTGGAAGAGACCTATAAGGCCATCGAGTCCAGCCCCCTGCTCAGTGCAGAAATCCACCCTAAAGCATCTCTGACAGATGGTTGTCCAGCTGCCTCTTGAATGCCTCTAGTGTGGGAGAGCCCACAACCTCCCTAGGTAACGGGTTCCATTGTCATACTGCTCTAACAGTGAGGAAGTTTTTCCTGATATCCAGCCGGAATCTGGCTTCCTGTAACTTGAGCCCATTATTCCGTGTCCTGAACTCTGGTATGATCAAGAAGGGATTTGTGTGACAACCTTTCAAGTATTTGAAGAGTGCCAGGCTAAACATACCCAGTTGTTTCAGTCTCTCTTCATAGGGCTTTGTTTCAACTCGCCTGATCATCCTCATTGCCCTCCTCTGAACACACTCCAGCTTGTCTGCATCCTTCATGAAGTGTGGAGCCCAGAACTGGATGCAATACTCAAGATGAGGCCTAATCAGGGCCGAATAGCGAGGAACTAGTACCTCGTGCAATTTGGAAGCTATACTTCTATTAATCATACACGCACATACACACAGACAAAAGAGAGCATCAATTTGCATAACATTTGCTTAAGGTAATTTACATGTATGGATTATATATCTATATCTATATATAGTTTAAACAGAAATATAGCTCCTCTAGGGTTTTATGAGTTTGGCCAGTGTCTCCCTCATGAGTGCTCGCACCACCGCTCGTGTGTTCGGCTCCAATCATGTGGGCTGTGTGAGCCTTTGCTGAGTGCTCACAAGTCTCACAAGCCATTAATGCAGCAGAGGGAAATGTGCACTTTCTGGAGCCTCCACCATTGGTGGTCTTGATTAGCATGCCTGGGGGAATTGTGCACTTTCCGGAGGCTCTAGAAAGCATGCTTTCCCAGGGCAGACCCGCACCCGAGTGCTTGCAGGGGCTTGTGAGCACTCAGGTGGAGGTCCACCCACACACCAGGTGTGTCCAGTTGGGTCCTTGAGGGCTGGATATGAGGTGGCAACTGCCCTTGTGGACCGAACTGGACATCTGTGACTTCCCTAAGCTCATCTCACCATAGTGTGGAACATTGTGACCTGGTCATCCATGTGCCTTCCCATTCAGTCTGCTGCACAGATGCTTCCTGGTGAAGACAATAGTTCTTATGGTTCTTTATCTTCAAACAGGAATTCATCTGGACTCCTAGCATCAGAAAATGGTCCTCTGTAAAAGAGGACATGTGGCCACTCTAGGGCCAGTGATATATTTCAGCTCAGGTCTGGGTACTCAGTTTCAAAAGGCAAAGTGAGAATCACCCTTAGTTCCACTATGTGTATGTATGTACAGTATGTATATTTATTTATTTATTTATTATTTGTAAACCGCACCTTTCTATTTAGGGAATGCTGTCTGTTACTTAAGCAAACTTTTCCTGATCAGGAAGCTGGGGATTGCTGGTGCCTTAACTGAAATAGCAAAAACACAAATGTTTTGATCTAAATTCTGCTTCAGAATGTAGACTTTCCAACAGAAAATGCATGCACCCATAAAAAAAAACATGTAGTCATAGGATGTATTATGTAGACCATCCTCCTCCTCCTCCTCCTCCTCCTCCTCCTCCTCCTCATCATCAAATCCCAAGTCAGTATTTTCCCTTCCCATACTTTCACAAATAGCATAAGGTATTCACTCCTTTTAGGCTCATACCCAGTATGTGGTCAGAAAGAGATACTGCACATTTGCTCCTCTAAAGTGATGCTACAGATGTCAACACAGATGGAAAACACAACAGTGTGGAGGGAAGTGGTAACTGCCAGCAGGCCACTTGTGGAGAGTGGGAAGTAGAGTATCCCATTTCCCCTTCACACTTTTCAACATGGTGCTGTTGTAAAAGGCTAAAGGTGTAGGAAAGGGGCTTCAGAAAGACCTTGTGATATGTCTGTGACCTGAGGAGTAACGTAGACAGTCATGCTGAACATGGGCTGTAGGGCATTGGGGCTAAAAATAGAATCCAAATCATACTTACTAGGAAGGAAGGAAATGTCACCAACAGTAGGGTGACCATATGAAAAGGAGGACCCCAGACCCCTTTTAAAGTCATCCTGTATCTTTAACAATTGCATAGAAAAGGGAATTTCAGCAGGTGTCATTTGTATATATAGAGAACCTGGTGAAATTCCTTCTTCATCACAACAGTTAAAGCTGCAGGAGCTATACTAGAGTGACCAGATTTAAAAGAGGGCAGGGCACCTGCAGCTTTAACTGTAGTGATGAAGAGGAAATTTCACCAGGTTTTCCATATATACAAATGACACCTATTGAAATTCCCTTTTCAATACAACTGTTCAAGATACAGGAGCCCTGTCCTCCTTTTCATATGGTCACCCTACCCAATATCTTCCCTGGTGCATCTGGCTATGAGCATTTTAGAAACATCATCTTGAGTTTGATTGGCCATTGGTATGTTCTTGTTTCATCTTAGGTCCTTAGTGTTCACATGTAGTTGGAAGTTCTGTTTCTGAATGCTTCCAGAAATAGATACTGCTCTTAATTACAGACTTGTATTTTGTCTCTGATACTTTAACAAGAGTGTGGAGAGAAAAGGTTTCTGGGTGTCTGTCCCCCCACCTCCATATTAGAAAAGTGTTTGAGCTTTACAGGGAGATACTGAAAATATTTAAGGTAAAGTGCTCAGAAAAAAATCACAAAAACTTCATCCTTTCCTTGAATAATGAGTGCAGCAACCCAAAAAACAGCTAGTTCAGATTTTTAAAATCAGCCCTAATCAGCCAATGCAGTATTTCCGGCATACTTACAACTGAAAACCTAATTGACCAGTCCTAAAACTTGCCATGCCTAGTACCAGATTAAGGCTGCTGCAAGACACAAAACAGTTATATTTTTGGAGAATAGTTCATATGTCACAGACATGCTTTTAGTAGGCTTTGTTTTTTTCTTAAAGTTACTTGGTTTTAGTTGGTCATTTCAGATGATGTGCTTCTTTTTAATATTTCCTACCCACCAGTTATAAGTCGAATCATTGGTTCATAGACTGCATTCTGAGCCAAAGGTCATTCTGAAAGACAGAGCAGGCTTTTAGGAATGCTGTTAGCCTCATCATCCTCACTTTGCCAGGTGTGTGCCTGTATAGGAAGAGCAAAGTCAACACAAGCTGTCAGGAGAGGGGGGAGAAATACTGAGTGCACAATACTCCCCCCCCACACACACCCATCAACATTTAGAACAGCAATTAAATATACAAACATAAGAACGTAAGGGTCATCTAGTCTAGCACTCTGTTCACACAGTCGCGAAGCAGCTGTTTACCAGAGACCCACAAGCAGGGCATGGTGCAATATCACCCTCCCACCCATGTTCCCCAGCAACTGGTGTATATAGGCTTCCTGCCTCTGATCCTGGAGGTAGCACATAGCCATCAGGACTAGTAGCCATTGATAGCCTTCTCCTCCAGGAATTTTTCCAGACCCCTTTTAAAGTCATCCAAATTGGTGGCCATCACCAAAACTTGTGGTAGTGAAATCCATAAATTTAATTGTGTGCTTACTTTTATTTGCCTGAATCACATAATTACTTAAGACGTGCCATGCTGGATCAGACCAAGGATCCATCTAGTCCAGCACTCTGTTCACACAGTAGCCAACTAGCTGTAGGCCAGGGACCAACAAGGAAGGACATGGTGCAACAGTACCCTCCCACCCATGTTCCGCAGCAACTCGTGCACACAGACTTACTGCCTCGAATACTGGAGATAGCACACACCCATCAGGGCTACTAGCCATTGATACCCATCTCCTGCTAATCAGTTTCATGAGTATTAATAAGCCCTTTGCCATGCCTCAATATTCTAAGTATGTATCCACAAACATTTAACTTATTTAAACAATTCTATGTTTCTAGTTCTCATTATTTGAAAGATAGGTTTAAAATGTACAAGCAGTATCTTCTAGTGGATAATAAAGTGCAATGCTAATGTTCTGTCTATGTCTAGAGGGGGCTGATATGGGGCTGATATCTAGAGGGGGGCTGTTTACAATAAAAGACCTTGAGGAAAGGACTGTAGCTCAGTGATTAAGCACATGCTTTGTATGCAGAATGTTCCAGGTTCAATACCCAGCATCTCCAGGTAGGACCTGGAAAGAGTGCTGTCTGAAACCCCCGCGAGCTGCTGTGAGTCAGTGTAAACAACAGAATTAGACAGGCCAATGGTCTGACTCAGTATAGAGGCAGCTTCCTATGACCTCTGTAAGACCTGATTTTCAGCCCTGCAGTTCCTTGCAAGTCAGAGCATATAGTTCTTGAGAAGCACAGCAGTATGAGTACAAGAGTAGAGGGTTGACAGAATAGACATTGAGCACTGTAGAAATAATAAATGATGATGTAGCATTGGCTATAGTGATCATTTATTAGTTGTACTGGCAACTTCCAGTTAGGGATGTCGAAGAAATCCACAATGGATTCAAATGACTTTGAATCTCTATGAATCTGACCTGCGAATTCTGCAGTGGGCCAGGTTTTTCTCAGTCATGCATATTCCACAGATGTGCAGACTTTTAAAACAAAACATTGGGAGGAAATGTCACAAATTTGCACTTGCGCTAATGCATTTGCACAAGTGGGACAAAATTCTTGCCATTTTATTGCCTATTCAACCATCTTGGAGAGATCCGTTTGGAGCTCTTCACAATCTCTTTTTGTGAAATAATTTGGAATTGTCCACAAACATGGACACCTCCCTGCTCATGCATACCCCCAGATAATTTATAAACAAGTAAAAAAACCACACCATTCCCAGTATAGATCCTAAGAGGATGCAATGTCTTAAATCACTCATTCTGAAAACTATCTATTCTTATGCTTTGCTTCTTGTTCTTTAGCCATATAAAGGAATAATTTAGGATTTCAAGAAGAATACCATCACAAATCTAAAAACCAAAAGGTCAAACCTGCATGACTTGTTTTCACAATCATTACCACTCCATTTCTTTCCCTGTATCAAATACAGTTATTACAACTTTTAAGCAATAACACAGCTAATTGGTAAATTAGAAAAGGATGTGCCTTGGCTATTACATATGTTTTGTGAAATCTCTTTTTTATTTTTTTAAAAAATAGAAGTTGTATATGATGTATTAGTATGTGGTTCTGTGGTTTTCTAAGAATGGCTTCTGTTGCTTATAAATAGCATATGTATGTAAACAGAAGGTATTTTCATGAATAGCAAAATGTACTGGTAAATCAATGTCACATATATTGCAAATAGATATTACCATTTTAGGTATTGTCAAAGTATTTAAAGTTTGTGCAACTGCATGTGCCTCCACGCTACAGTGTACAGAAAAAGGAGTGTGAAAGTTGAATTATAGGTTTCAGTTTTTTCTCCTGAAACAAAGAAGATCGTGAAAACTCTTACGGGTTTCTCTCCAGACATTTTAAAACAATATAAATATATGGGCAGTGTCTGTTGAAGACTTCAACAGTAAAGTAAGCTCTGTTCAGGGTTTCCCCATGTGTGTGTGTGTGCATGCGTGCATGTGAGAACATCTGTATCCAGTGGAGGCTGGTGGCTCCAATTTTGGTCAGCTTGTGAATCCATTCTGGGTTTCAGTCAGAACTAGCCAGGACTCTATCTTAGTTTGGGTATAGGGTTCAGCACCTTGGATAGCTCCTTTAGAGCTCTGGCTGGTTATGATTGAAACCCAGAATGGATTCACAGCCTCGCCAAAATCGTAGCCACCAGCCAGCACTGTCTGTATCTCACATAGGGCCATTTCCCTGTTTCCTGTTCTCCTGTTCTGATTGCCAATACTTTGGATTCAGAGAAACTCCTTGCCTGCACAAAGAGTTTCCAAATACACATATGGTTGGCTATTTTTTCTTCCTGTGGAACTCTCTTGCATCTTGTAGGCAGCTGCTCCAGAGGGCTCTTTACAGGGACTTTTGAGGAGGTGCCAGTCCTGAAAATGCAGGACCTAAACAATCCCTATATATACGCACTGATGACTACATATGACATTTTGGTAGGGTGACCATATGAAAAGGAGGACAGGGCTCCAGCAGGTGTCATTTGTATATATAGAGAACCTGGTGAAATTCCCTCTTCATCACCACAGTTAAAGCTGCAGGAGCTATACTAGAGTGACCAGATTTAAAAGAGGGCAAGGCACCTGCAGCTTTAACTGTTGTGATGAAGAGGAAATTTCACCAGGTTCTTCAAATATACAAATGACACCTGCTGAAATTCCCTTTTCAATACAACTGTTAAAGATACGGGAGCCTTGTCCTCCTTTTCATATAGTCACCCTAATTTTGGATCATGGTCAATATATCCTACACTTATTTTTGGGTCCTTGTTAAGACAGGTTTTGCCCAAACCTTCAATTATTGCCCCCCGATAAAATTCCTGTATGTAATTAGGATGTTAAGTAAAAGCAAATAAATGATTAAGACAGTGGCAAAAGATCCAATGCTCACTCTAGCAGGAATATTCCCTGAAGAATAGCAGCTAAGCTAAAAGTTATATTAACCACACTTGAAAAACAAAACAACTGTGTGTAATACCACTACTTTTATTTCAAAGGGAAAATAAAAAAATGGGTAAAATTATTGTACTTGTGTTGGAGAGATTTTCAATGAAATTTATACTTAAAACTCAGAGAAAGATCCATGTTTTTCTATGAAAAAGGACTTTGAGGATCATAAACCTGTGTCTGTGTGCTTTTTGTCATTCACGTGGAACTTATTTCTGTTTTGATTGATGCCAAGTATCTACCTACACAGTCCAATTACTCACAGACACGTTTAAAATGAATTGTTCTAGGTATTCTACGTATGTTAATCAACATATTATAACTACACACTAACTGTGAATGGAGTTTGTCTCAAAGGAATGCCAAATTATCCCTCTGTTAGTTCAGTTGTTATAAAGGGACCAACCATCTCATTTGTAGGCAGCTTTTACCGCCTGTGTTGGCTGTACCCACTAGAAACTTCACTCTGAATTTAAGGAATCATTATTCCAACCAGGAAGCAGTCTATATATTGTACATGACCCTGTAAAGTGGATACTTTGCTCCTGTCAACAACTAAAAGTGGAGAGATGCTGTTCAGCTTCCAGCACTCTTCGAGAATATAGCTTAGCTGAGTCCCAATTTAATTCCTAATAATAGGCTTTCAGGTTTAATGCTGAATGAAACAGGATAGTGGAAATTGCTGAAAGAAGAAGGATGAATACAAATTAACTGGAATGCATCTGATACTCTTCATTAGTACTAAATATTTTTGAATTGCAGTTGGAGTCGGCTGCAAAGTTGAAAAACTACCAATCAGTCTTTAGATGTCTAAAAGGATATCTAGTTATGCCTTGATGCACTTTTCCCATCCAGCTGATCCTAAATTAGGAGCAGCTTTCTGCTTCAGTATTCTGAGCTGTTTCTAATTAGTTTCTAATCTGCCTTAATTGCACTTAAAAGAGCAAGAACAGCGAAACAGCTGTTAGATTCCCCCATTTACAATGTAACCAGAACCACCATTTGAAATTGATTTTTTTTTTTGTAAAGGGGGATTTTCTTTTTAGCCTTATTCTTGGAACACAAGCCACTAGTTTGCAATTGTAGATCATTGTCCTGCTTCAGTCTGTAAAATTGTAGCATATCTAAGACTGATGTCCATAGATGCATGTGGATTCTAGAATCTTATATATTCCGAAGTTTATCTGGGGTGGTTCCAGATGAGGCTTTTATCATGGAATTTTATGGGGGAGGGGGACTCTAGATGCTATCATCTTCCACTTGTAACCCTCCTGTGTTTTCCCACTGTTTCTTTCATTGTTTTTCTTTCTGCAAAAATCCCATCACAGAGAAAAAGGCAGAATTTGTACAAAATGCCTTTTGATTGGTAGTGCTAGGGACCACCAATCTGGAAGTACCCCGAGTCACAAGTTGTTTCTCTGATGTTGCTCCATGGCCTACAATTGTCACACACACACACACACACACACACACACACACACACACACACACACGTGTATGTGTGTTTACAGCTGCTTTAAACATGAAATGGGCCCTCCTCAAAGAATAGGTATGCATTTATGTCCATTGAGATTAATGAGGGGATTTATACCACTGTATAAATTAGTGTTGTGCCAAATTCTGCCCCCTAATTTAGGAACTTTTCTCTTTCACTGAGAAACAGATTTGCTTTTTCTGCGTCTTTTGCAGGGAGAAGGAGAACTGCAGAGAATTTTTCTCCTTGGGGAGGGTGAAAGCATTTCCGCATACGTTTTAAAAGTGTAGCCGGTGTTGAATCTTTCAGTTTTGCTTTCTCCCAAATTATATTCATTCTGAATATGAACTTAGAAAAATTGCAAGCTGAATTCAATAAGTACAGCTATTTCCAGCCTGGAGAGGATCATGGTGTACCTGCCTACCATAAAACTGTGAAAGATGAAGAGCCTCTCAGAAAAACAGAGGCGGCAGCACTAACCAATGCGGCACTAACGTAGCTGAATACATAGGGATTCAAACCTTGACTTTTAAGAACAAAGGCACTCAAAGCCCTGGGTCTGGGTGGATGAATCTGCCAGCTGTAGTTCCTTCTAGATTCTCTTTTAATCTCAGGTTCATTACATCTCGAATATGGAGAAATCTGCAAATTTTGTAAAGTTCTTATCTAAACCAAACCAAAACAAAATTCTCCCCTATCCCTCATGTGTATGCATGCTCCAGATCTGATAGTGAAAGCAAATTCCTGGGCTGAGTGTATGCCTAAAGGCACCTTGTTCTGCAATTCTATACCTATCTTCTTCAGCTAGGGATGTCACGACTGAGTCCAGCAAACTGATGGATTCCATGAGTCCATCCCCCGGACCCAGTCAGTTGCATTTGGCATGTGGACGAACCCACACTTAAGAACTCACAAGGCCCTTAGGAGCACCCGACAGCTGCCCACCCTCACTGCCAAAATTGCACACTTCCCCCGCTGGGTTAATGGCAGCCGCTGAGCCTCAAAAGAAGCTTGCATAGCCTGGCAAGTGGTAGCGAATGGTGAGGGTGAGTGTCTGCTGAGTCCAACCCAGGTGAGTTCACCCACCCCTATCTTCAACTACTTTACAGTCAGCTGAAGTTGATGGAACCTGGGATTCCAGTGAAAAATGAAAGAGATCCTGTGAGCCCAAAGTCAATGCCAACTCCTGCAATATGACAAAGCCATTGACAAGTAAAGGAATATAGCTTTCAGCATGTGGACAATGGATCGGGGGGACCTCAGGCAGTGATTGCATTGGTATGAGAATAAGCAAGCAAACCCATATCTCCATCTGTAAAATATGGATGCTGCTCAATGAAATGTATGTTAAGAAATGTGCTTAGGGATGTACGAGAAATTTGTTTCAGTTTGTTTTTGCTCAATATTTACTGAGTTCACATTTTACAGAACAAACTCAGACTCAATCACAATCTGCGGTCAACATCCATACATATCTGAGCTTGCAATGTGGTCTGTGGTTCCTCAAAAATGTGTTTCACCACATGCACACATTTGAAAAATGCACACAAGCACACTTTAATCAAGGGGAGATGAATGTGAACATTTCAAAGATGCACACAATTGATGTGAACACATGCACAGCTATTTATACAACGAGAAATTAAAAAACAAAGATCACACATTTATGGACATGAGACTGAACAAGCTTCAAGGAGGAATCTGGAGAACCGTGATGAACTTGCTTTTTATTTGCATGCACAACAACAGTGGCCCTGATTTTGTGGGCTTGTTAGCACACGTGATGCATGATATCACAGAAACCAAAGTTGCAGCAAAGCTTTGTTGGAATCACACTGAAAATGATGATCAGTTCACAAAGTGAAGGAAAGGTAATAAATGCTGGCATGTAGATTAGTGTGCAAGGAAGGATGGTGGCGGAGGTGATGGTGGGGAGACATTGAAAATAATGCATTCAAATAGATCCCAGGAAAATGGCTTGAAATGTAATTAATTGTATGGTGTTAACCAAATCAGCACAAGTCCTGAATGAGCCGACAGGGTCATTCAAAGGTCAGTGTGGGAATAAAACTGCACAATAGATGGGGGCTGGGGAAAACAACATGTGGTTTAAGGCTGTGTCAAGAGAGAAAGGGAGGAATCAGCATGTCATTCTGCTGAGATAGTTCTGTAATCTGTGCACATTCATTAAAGAAAAAAAATGGGAGGCACAATTGCTAGAGGGGACACTGGGAATGGATTTCCATATACTAAAAGTACATGCCAGAAGGGAAGTGGGAAACCGCTAGCTCTGCTACTGCTCTGCTTGAATAGTTTGCAATGCAAACAAGGGCTACAGGATGTTATCACACCGGGCTTTTTTCTCTCCAGCAGTTGGATATGTTTCATTAACATAAGGCACTTGCAGATTTATGTTATGTTTCATTAGCATAAGGGACTTGCAGGCTTTAGTTTAGAGGTAAGATCCCTCATTGAGTTCTCCGGCTGTTCGCAACGGTCTGCCTTTAGCAAACTGCTAACCTTTCCCAGTGGCTTCCCCGTCTAGATCCCAAGTCTCTTCTTTTACTCTTGGTGCAGGATGAATATACTCTGAACTCTGCAATGTGAAGATGACCCAGCGGGGTTGCTTATATTTGGGGCAGAGATTTCATCACCTTGGAGAACTCCTTTAGAGTTCTGTCTGGTTCTGACTGAATCCCAGAATGGATTCACAGCCCACCAAAAACAGCCACCAGCCTCCATTGAGTATACTGAGAATAGAACCATGGCTGGTCCTGCCATGAGGCAGAATGAGGCAACTGCCACAGGCCTCAGACATTGGGGGCAACAGCAGTAGTCCACCAGCCTTTCCTCCAAAGCCGTTTTCCCCTATTTTATGACAGTGTGTGCGCCACATGGCCTGGCCTGCATTCCGTAAACTATCCTGCTGCCCTGAGGTGTGGTAGAGGACACTGTCCGATCATGAATGTTGAAGTAAAATTCAACTGCCAGTTAAGGTTACTTTTCTACATGGAATGAGGTGGTGGTGTGCCATCTTTGCCCTTTGCTCAGATGCCAAAATGTCTTGGGCCAGACCTGGTCATGGAGTTCAGGTGGGGGTGGATGGGTATGTTCACTGCAGCAGGGCAGGGGACTGAGCTAATAGCCAAAATATACCAGTAACTCCTGTGGCTGGTACTGGCAAACATAGTGGGCTGTGGAGGAGCTGTGTTAGGAAGTGTGCTAGAGCAACCCCATAGCTGCCACTGTCACACTGTTCTGTGTTCCTCTTGGCTCAACAGAAAGAATCCACATTGGAATCATACAAATGCCTGCTACAGTATCACATATTGCAATATGCACAGTATAATCAGAATGCAAGAAATGCCAAGCTGGATCAGACTGAGAGTTTATCTCATCCAGCATGCTGTTCCCACAGTGGCCAGCCAGCTGCCTGCAAGAAACCTACAGGTAGGATATGAGTGCAATAGTATTCTCCCATTCATATTCCCCAGCAACTGGTGTACATGGACATACTGCTTTTGATACTGGAGGTATCAAAAGGACTAGTAGCCCTTGATAGCCTCTTCCTCCAGGAATTTATCCAACCCCCTTTTAAGGTCACCCAAAGTAGTGGCCATCACTGCATCTTCTAGTAGTGAATTCCATAGTTTAACTATGCACTGTGTGAAGAAGTACTTCCTTTTATCTGTCCTGAATCTCCCACCAATCAACTCGATGGTGTGACCTCAGGTTCTAGTATTGTGAAGGAAAAAAATCTCTCCATTTTCTCTACACCATGCATAATTTTGTACAACTCCCTTGTGTCTTCCACTCAGCAACAGTCCCAGACATGGTAATGTTTCCTCATAGGGGAGTTGTTTGAATTCAGTTTTCCAGTTTCCTCCTGGAACTGAGGAGTCCCAGCAGTAAACTTCCTGGCTGGTCCATCCCATCCTCCCATTGGCTATAAACTCTGGAGACCATAATGGGCCTCTTCTGTGTGCTGGCTGCCCACTGTGGCACTGTCCATTGCTGGCATATGCCCTCCAGCAGAGTGCCTGTGATGTTCCAAACTCCTGGGCTAAACAAATCAGAGGTAAAGAAGGGATGTTCTGAAAAGATGCAAGAGAACATTGGTCAAAATAAAATAAATACATAAAAGAAGCAGTGGAAGGAAGTGAACAATATACCAAAGAATGCACAACAGAGCAGAAGAGACAACAGAAGAGGAAACAGGTTAGCTTGGTCCTGATGCAGCAAGAGCTTTTAGCTACAAAGAGAGTGCATTTATCCTACACAGATATCGAAATCTTTCCTCCAGGTGCAGTATTGAGGAGTGAGTCAGGCAAGGCAATTGACTGACAGACATACCAAAGCCTGGATAGGAGGAGGTGAAAAAAAGGAGAAATAGGAGGGAGCAACTTTCATGCAGCAAGTACGTTTTCTCAACTTGGCTTCTGTAGAATGGTCCAGGCATTCCCGGCTGAGGTTTTTGAGTAATGTTAAAAAGATTGCATTGGTTAAGATGTTCAGTGTTTAGGAAGGGAGAGGTGCCTGGAGGTTCTTAAGACAAGATCCAGAAAGTAATCCCAAGGCTGTGTAATGAAAACTCTTACTGTACCAGGTGTTCAAGCTGACATACCTTTGCCTTAGTGACCTGAGGCTGTTAAACATTTATCCCTACACTTTCAAAGTATTGTAACAGTTGGTTTTTTTTTTTTTTTTTTTTTGCCACTCAGGAGATGTGCAGCTGAAAACCACGCACACAACTTTGAAGACTTGCATGCTGGATCCTTATCTTGGGATCCACACTTTTGTTTTATTAAATGACTACAGCCATAAGCCTAAACATTTTTCCCCTTTTTAACTACCATTTCATTACTATAAAAATCTACTGATTGCAGTATGCTCTAAGTTCTGCCATTGCTATTAGGCAATCTGGATCCAAAATTCACAGGGTGAAAGAGCTTATTTTCCAACTGCCCAATGAATCAGAGTTGAGCCAACATTTTATATGCTTGGCTTTTCATGTCAATATTTGCATGTTTACAGGGAGATTTTTTCCCCCACCTAACAGGTATTAAAATCAATCATGTTGGGGGTTTTCCCCCCTATTTTTTATCCAGTTCCTGAACCTGAAATGCTCCCTCCCAACAGGATGTTGTTATTTCTAAGCCCACAGAGAACAGTACAGACCTTGAGACACCTCACAGGGCCAACCTCATGTCTTGGGAACAAGGGGGTTGGTTAACCTCCTAGCTAGTCCACCAGGAACAAGCTCAAAAGAGCTTCCTGGTGGGCCTGGTCAAAAGCTAAACCAGCCTCCCTAAGCCATTCTAAGGGACTGCAGCATTCTGTTCCAGGAACAAGGCCAGACCAAGGCCAGATCTATACCAAGCAGGATATGACACTTTGAAAATGGTTTGAAACTGTATGCGGAGTGTGTCCTGAGCCCCAACACTTGTCAATACTGTTATAAACTATTTTAAAGTAGTAGTTTAGATCCTTCCCAAGGCAATTTAATGCCCAATATCATGGTTGCAAGGTTTGGAGACCAGCAGAGAAAAAGACAGGCTACATTGGGCAGATCCAGTTGAAGTAACTCTGACCAAGTCAAGTAGATCAAGTTAGAACCAGTCAGGTAAGAGTAAGTCAAGCCAGGTCAAAGAAAGCTAGGCTAATCAGTAAGGTAGTAAGTCTGGACAGGTCAAGGCAAGCTAGTTTACTACTGGTTCAAGCCCTATGCAGGTAGAGTTTGTGATCACAGGAAATTTGTAAGCATGTTCTGCCAAACATGCTTACAGAACTCTTTTCAGACCTTTGTACTCAACATGCAAATGTCTAACTAGCAACTGAGGACATAAATACATTGGGGGTGGGGCTTACATGACTGTTAGAGCAGTACGACAATGGAACCAGTTACCTGGGGAGGTTGTGGGCTCTCCCACACTAGAGGCATTCAAGAGGCAGCTGGACAAGCATCTGTCAGGTATGCTTTAAGGTGGTTTCCTGCAATAAACAGGAGGTTGGACTCGATGGCCTTATAGGCCCCTTCCAACTCTACTATTCTATGATTATATTCCCTTCCCCACTTTAGCTGTACATGCAAGCAGGTGAACACCTGCATAGGGCTTCAGTCTTGGCAGGTTCAGGCAAACAGCAATCAGGACCATGGATAGGTCCCAGTATCCTCACTTAGCTGAGCTGGGAAAAGATGTCTCAGCAAAGGACTGTGGTCAAGGTCAATTGATTTGCAGGGGTTGATCTTCCCATAGCTCCACCCCTGTTGGATGCTGATTGTAATTATTAAAGTGGCCGTGGCTGTTTTTGCAGGCCCATGCCTCTGCATGGCTGAGGATTCGAGAGATGCAGGGGAGTTAGTCTGAGTCAGAGGTTGATGGTAGGGCTACATCCTCAGGCTGGGAAGTTATAGAAGGGGTGCTGAGACATCTCCCTGATGTGGGATGACCTGTGACCCATCTTAGTCCTCCCTGAGGTGATGTTGGCTTTTGAAGTAGGGGGACCATGACACTTAAAGCAGAGCCAAAATGGCACACATGTTCCTACTAGGGCCAGCACTTCTTCTTTTTTGGCTACACCAATTTTTGCCTTCACCTATTTCTCTGCCCTCACCATTGTGCCACCTAAAGCAGGTCACTCCACTCTGCTGCATAGAATGAAAGCACCTTCTGCATGGCATTTTTGACATTTTCAATGTGTACATCCTGTTGTTGCATATTTCTACTAGGGATGCATCAAATACTCATTTATTTTGATGGAAGATAGGAAATGGCAGCTCAGGCTCCTTGTGTTTACAGTCCAGTTCACATTAACCTTTCTTCACATGGTTGTGCACCCAAGCACAGTCATATGAAAGGATTTGACAGGAGAAATGGCTCTCTGTGATTTACAAAACAAAAACCTTTCCCACCTCATCAGTAGTTAAGGTGAGCTGATCGCTATTTATGAGTCAAAGTGACTAGACTCAAGATCGTCCCCAAAGTCTTTGTAGTATAAAATTCTGGGAATCCCAGTTAAAGGCCAAGACAGGAACTACAGGGAGCAGTCAGACACAGTTCCAGATCTCCAAAAGAGACTCTCAGCACAAGTGAGGGTGATCAAGCAGATCCAGTAGACACAGACAGAGGTCCAGGGAGCAGGGAGCACTAGAGTGACAGATAAATGAGAGCATCCTGTGGCCTAAACCAACAGCACCACTACATGAAACACTTTGGCCTTCTGGACCTCCCAGGAGACTTCCTGGATAGTCCCAGCATCCTAACAGGGTGCAATTGCTGAGCCGAGAATTGGGTGGTGGTGGTAGGAAGGGGGGGTGTCAAAAAGATCTACCTAAGGCAGTGGTCCAGGCCTGAGACCCACCTCAGACTCCCAACCTGCAACATGGGAACCACTTTTACAGTTTCACAATTTCACAATGTGGCAGCAACAGTTTTGTCGTGATCGATCCAGACTGATCTCATTGCCCACTTTTGGGTCGCAACCATTCAGTTGAAGACCACTGATCTAATGGATCTTTGTTCTGATAATTTCTGACCTGTGGCAGCATTGCTGCAACTGCCATCACCGCCATGATGGTATCTGCCTCCATTTCTTTTCCCTTTCACTACTTATTCCATGAAGAGGTAACACCAGGATTTCCTGGGACTGGATGCCCTTCTGGATGTTATTATACCATAACAGCTAAGCCCGGGGGTTTGTGGGATTTGATACCTAGGAAGCGCATATGAAAATGTCTAAGAATTGCAAGAAATCTGCCCATCACTTCAAAAGACACTAGTTTGGGAATGGCTGAAAATGCCTTGAATTCTAAAAGATGTTTCAATATACCCTTAATTTCTGCCTATGAAATATTTTGTGTATACATGAAGATGTTCTTTATATTTGTTGAGTTTGGCTTCCAGTAGTGATGTGTCCACAATTAATGCTGTTTTGAGAGTCTGGTTTGGTCTGTTTAATAAAAACTTAATGCTAAAAGCAGCTCTGTCATGGGGGAAGCATCAAAGCAATGGTAGCAAAGGCTGTTGCCTCTATTTTTAAGGCCGCTTTTATTTCAAGAATGCTGATCGCCAAGGTTTAGCTTCCAGTGACTCTTCCCCCCTTGTGATGCAGCTGCTTTTAATGTTACCGTTTTTGAGGGACTCAGCTGAGAGTATTTCTTGACTCTGGTTTTGATCGAAAGCCAGGCATGGCCTATTCAGGGAGAAAGATGCTTTAAAATCAGCACTGAGCCAAAGCCTCTTACTGTGCTGGGAGGCTACAAAGTGTTGGGCGAAAAGTTAACGATGGGAGTGAAAAGCCTTTCATTCTTAAAAGAGATTGAAATGCCCAAACATTCCTAACAGGAGAGAGGTGAAGTGCCCCCCCCCCCGGTGCATAGGTGTGCATATGGGACATGGCTGGTGCGAGCGTCTTCACACAGCTGCACCTCTAAATACAAGCTTCTTAACTCATTTCCTATTTTGTAATATTCATACTTGGGGAGAAAACATGCTTTAAAAGCGATTTGAAAAATTCCTTTTTTGAAACAATCGCCATCATTTCACTTACTATCGAATACATAAATACCCCACTATTCCTGCAAGGAACTTAAAGCAGCATAATTTCCCCCCCCCCCAAATGTTATCATCACAACATGGTAGGTGAAGTAGGTTAGGCTGAGTGAAGTAAGCTTCATGACTGAATAGGGACTTGGACTTGAGCCTTCCCAGTACTAGCCCAACATTTCAACCACTAGGTGACACTTGCTCTTCTAGATAGGTCTAGAAATCCTATACGCCATTGCTAGAGTACTTCATTTTGAACATACAGGTGTACTGTTATATTACAGCTGTCATGTCAGAGGCTGCTTGAAATGCTTCTGGATTGTTTTTTCTTTCTTTCTTGCTCTCACATGGAAGCGGACCATACCACTTGCATCCTGCTTCCTCTTAAGATCAGCCCAACGACCCGGAGAGTCTCTGTGTTAGCAGTGCAACGTATTTCGTGGCGGATGCTTGATGGAGGCTCTCCATGTAACCAAGCCAATCCACCAAGTGAATGGCTAACAATCGTGATGGGCCCTGCATGGAGTCAGTGCTGTGCAGAAACATTTACAGCAGGTTTCCAGAAAGTGTGCTTATGCATCTCTATTCTGGCTTTTAGGCAATTGAGCAAGGCTCACCTGTTCAGAAATGCTTTTGGATATTGAAAAATGATGAAAGTTTGGATGGTATGTTGTTAGCTACTATTTCATTACAGTTTTTGGGAAATGGCCAAGAAAGTGTTTATTTTATATTTGTGTGTGTGTGTGTGTGTGTGTGTGTGTGTGTGTGTGTGTGTGTGTATGTATGTGTGTGTGTTTCCACATTTGTGCTTTTAATTAATGTGTATGGTACGTTATTCTCTGAATGTGAGCTTCCTTGAGGGGAAAAGGCAAGATAGAAATATTTTGAATAAATGTAGAATATGAGACTCAGGGCCAAATTGCATGATAGATTAATAGCATTTAACATGTCTGTGGTTTTTGGTCATTATATAGTTGCCATGGGTGTAGGTTTCAATAGCATCTTCCTTCCTGCAGCAAACAGAATCTTGGGAAGGGGATAATTTTTGTTGGGGACATAGAATGGAGGGAAAGGATTTTCTTCCCCTTCCTGCATGCCAGAGGTGATGGTTATTTAACCACCACCACCAAGGACACATCAAATGAAATCATGCATTTAACGTATTGTGTAGTTTCTCCCTTAGCATCTTGAAGTTTGAACATGAACCACTTGGTCCAACTCAGCAGCAATGTTCAGCAGTGTTGCACTGGTGCTTTACCCTTGGGATGCTTGAACAATTTGATCTTTGAACATTCCAATGCAAACTGACCTGATTCACATCTCTCAGGCAGATGTGTGGATCAGAATGACTTATCCACTGGCTTACACAATTCCTGAATGTTCCAACACAGTTCTCCACCCAAAAACCATATCAAAACATAAGTTCCATCACAAATCCCTTTTGCATATTCCCTTTCTGAAGTGACATTCACAGGGAGGCTTCTATTAAGGAAGAAAGTCAAAACATTTCACTGTGCATGTTTATGGTCTGTGCATTGGAAGTCTAGAAGAATGGAGAAAAGATGGAGTTGGCAGAGGCAAAAAGATTGATTAACTGAAGGTTTATCTTGTGGGTCAAACCTTTAAAAGTTGAACAAGGTGATCTATTTGGTAGCAGCTTTGCTTGAGATTGAATTGTACTGGAGAGCTGGTTTCAACTGGTTTATCTCTGATTAATGTTGAGTAGATTCCCTTGAGGACAGGACCGTATGGCTGAAATCCATCAAGAAATCTGGTTACCAATCTGTTAATAAATCACCTTGTATCTAGTGTAGGGGAGGTTAAGTTGTGCTCCTCCAGATGTTTTGACTTACAACTCCCATTATCCACACCTAGCTATGCTGGCTAGGGCTGATGGCAGAGGTAGGCTAAATCATATGGAGGGCTACAAAATCTCCTCCCTTCTTCTGTATAGTATGGTACTCCTTTTTTCTTTTCTTTTTTTGCACTGAAACTTCACTGCAGGAGTTAAAATACTCCCTGCAGTAGTCACATCAGAGCATTCAGGAAGAAGGCAAATTTGTGGCGGGGTGGGAAGTGTAAGTAGCAGGAAATGTAGACATTTTAAATATCATGCTGAGAATCTGGGAAGGAGGTGAAGTCCAGCAGACTCCCCAGTGCACTGAGCTGCCACCTTTACTCAACCCCACTTGCTGAGCTGCCACATGATCTGCAAGTGCCCAGCATCTGCCTGACATAACAGGTCCTTTTGTGTCTGTAATGCTGCATCAATGGATCCTTTATGGCTGCCATTTATGCAACATAACATTTACGAACCACAATTTTTTTCACACTGGCAGCTCACTGAAGGTTTGGGCAGCCACTGGGCACTCACCACATAGCAGCTCATCCAGGGAGCCAAACTGGGACAGATGGATGGTGGAGACTTGGCCAGTGCCCAGTGCTGTGGATGCACATAAATCTGTCCATCCCTCTCTCTATATATATATCCCACCTGGCAAGGCCAGAATGAAGATAGAGTGGAATATGTGGGTACTAGGAGTGTGATCCGCTTCGCTTAGAATTAGAGAAGCAACAGTGAATTGGGGTGATCCGCCTCCGCCTGAGGCAGAGGAGAAGCAAATCGGGGGGCTAGAGAAGCATGGTGAAGAGAGGCGACCATAAGCGGACCACTCCTCTTTTCACGGAGCGCTCCGCCCGCCATTTTGGATTTTTTCGCCCATAGGATTGCATTGCGGAAAAGATTAGTGGATAACTTTTTTGTTTTTCAAGCTATCTATTTGAAACTTGGTGTGCTTAGAGAGTCGTGGGTGGGGGTCATTTTGAGCCTATTTTCAGCACTCTACGTGGTGCGGTTTGCTTGCTATATTTTTTTAAAAAAAAATACGGTAAAAAAAGCGGGAGAGATACCTTTTTGAAGTGCTGAGAGGCAGATTCAACTCCCAGTCATGATCACCTGATGAAGCATCCTCGAATCCCAACGTTGGAGGGGGAGATAGGCAAAACGGGATACTTAGTAACTTGGGATACTGGAAAACTTCTCTTTCTTAGTCTCTGAACAGACTTTTCCCAGTGTTTTTTAAACAGTAGCCCCACCAAATGCACAAACACAACCTGAAATCATATACTAAGCAAATAAATAACACATAGGAAGCACAGCACTGCTACCCTTGGTGAACAACTGAATAGATGTGGTGCAAGGAGATGAGGTCCCCTAGGGCATGTGGACGTGCCCAGTGCACACACTCCTGCTTTTGGAGGGTCATCCGAACACTCCAAAGCTTAAACAGTCTAGAACTTCTAAAAGCTAATGCCTGTCATGAGTTGAAGTGTCAGGTAACTTCTTAAAGACTGGTACTTACTTAGGGCCAGTCAAATTGGCATATCCCCCTCCCCCTGGGCACGTCCACTTTCCTCTTACTGGTAAAAGACAGACATAGCCTTTTTAAAAAAAATTCTTCCTGTTGTTTATTCAGCAACACGGCTGCTTTTAATTCCACCCCTCCTTTGTTTATTTATTTATTTATTTATTCCATTTTATATTTACACCCCATAGCCCAAGCTCTCCTGGCTTTTCCTCTTCAGTGAAGTCAGGCAGGCTTTCATTGTGGTTCAACTCCTTATTGTTGTTGTTGTTGTTGTTATTATTATTGCTAATATTAATTAGTACTGCTATTATTAACATTATTATTTTGTTGTTGTTTAATAATGGCTGTGATCACAGTGCAGTCAATCAATTCTGAAGCAAGGATGACAAAGCTTTACTCTTATCCTCCTAGCCTCCTAGTTATGGGATGCAAAAGAAAAGGCATCTCTCTGTGCTGCTCCCGCCTCACATTGATGGTTTGCATTACTGGCTTTGAAACAATCCTTGGCTCACTTTGTTGTGTCCCCAGAAATGTCTGCTCCATGCCTGCCTTCCTGCCTCCGCCTGGGTGCTGTTGTTTTGGGGGATCTGCTGGGACTGACTTCCCCATAGATCTATGGCATTTCTCTGCCTGCCTCTCTTCCCGCCTGGTGCCTGGGAGCTGTACTACATGATGGGCTTTGTGGTTCAACCCCACAAGCCTCTGGCATGCTTGCTCCCAGTGCTGCCTGTCCTCCTCTGTGCCCACCTCACAGGGATGGTTTGTGTGTGTCTTGCTTTGACTCAGGGGATAAGTCCTTCCTGCGCTCACTTAGACTTTTTGAAGTTCCAAATCAATTTTTCAAGTGTGGAAGAAGATTCATATTTAGATTTATCTACTCCCCAATTCATGGCATGTTGGGATTTCCTTTGAAATGACCATGAATAAAGCCCATTGAGCTGTCTGCAGCTTCCCTGAGATACTGGGGTGTCCGATTTTCAAAAATCCCCCCAAAATCAGGGGAGGCTTAGATTTGCTTGAGGCTTGGCATGCATGTGTATACATGCATCAGGTGTCATGGTGCCTAATTTGACGTTTCTAACATGAAAATTGACAGAGATATTGAAAGGAGTGTGAATTGGGGTTAGGGGTGATGCTTAAGAGGTTAAACCCCCGCCAAAAATCAGGAGATGATGGGATTTGCTTGAAACTTGCCATGAATGTGGATCTAGATGGCATCTGTGAGGGTGCCTGCTTCCAAGTTTTTATCTGTCAAAATGTCGGAGTAAATCCCATATCTGAAAATGGGGTGTCCGATATTCAAAAATTCCCCGAAAATCAGGGGATGCTTGGATTTGCTTGACGTTTGGCATGCATGTGTATACATGGATAAGCTATCATGGTGCCGAGTTTGAGGTTTCTAACTTTAACAGAAAAAAAGTTGTAGGCTTTTTTGGATTTCAATGTAAGTCTATGGGGGGGGAAGCGAGCTCCGATCTGGATCTGGAGCTTCGCAGCGAATCGGATCGGACTATAGATGGATCGGAGTGGAGTGGACCCAATCTGGAAATTGCAAATCTGAAAGAGAAGCAGATCGGGGGGGGTCTGTGCATACCCCTAGTGGGTACAGGTGTAGAAGGTGTTGGGCTGAATCCAAAGAGTGAAGGGTGGAGTGATGCACATCTGTAGCTGAGGTCAGGAGCAAAGGCTGGTGATTATAGGGATGGATCAATCATACATATTAACTGAGCTGGCTCTGATCGTCATTGATGATTCAGAGCCCAGGACTGGTACCTCCCTGAACAGAACACAGTTTTACTGTTTGGAGCAGTAAAATAATGAATTACCACATCTTGTGGTTGTGAATCCCACAAATTATCTCTGTGCTGTATGAAGAACTACGTCCTGAATCTCTCTCCAATCAGCATCATTGAATGACCCTGAAAATAATAATAATAATAATAATAATAATAATAATAATAATAATAATAATAATAAATTATTTCTTACCTGTCTCTCCCTCTGGACTGAGGCGGGGAACAACATTGAATACAAAAATACATAAAACTGATTAAAAACATATAAAATGAATACATTATTAAAATAACAGCCAAACATTTTAAAATTCGACAGGGTAGGCCTGCCAGAAGAGATCAGTCTTTATAGCTCTTTTAAATTCAGAAAGACTGTTGAGTTGGCAGATCTCTCCCGGTAGGCGATTCCACAGTCTAGAAGCAGCAGAAGAGAAGGTCCTCTGGGTAATGGCTGAATTTCCCACCAATCTGCTTCAACCAGACAACCTTGTTTTTTCTGGAGTCTTAAGCAGACTCCCGGGGGGGGGGGGGGAGGTGTTGTGGTGGCTTGGTGAACACCATTGGATGAGTAGGATGAGCCAGTGGACATGAATGCCATACCTCCAGTTTCAGATGGTGGGTTTAAAATGTCCATGAAACTATTGCTTGTATGTGAGTTCCGTGGGTTAAGGAATGACCTTCTCCCAGTGACTGCAACAGCATTCAATGTACAGTGAGTGCCTATTCCATTAAAATTCAGAATAAGGAATTAGAGGGTAGGGGTATCAAATGGGATCTTTTCCCATTTAACTGCTTACTCGTATTATTGAAGCTGGGCAGCAAAAATGAAATCTCTAGATGGTACATGAGGTTGTTTCTAATGGTTGCATTTTCTCAGCATATCAGCTTATTCATATATGAAACAGCATGCTACGAGAAGGGGGGAGAAAAACCCTGGGACCATAAGTTGGTTAGACATGAGGATGACACAAGTAAATTTCATTCCTGTCATGAGATATCTTGATGGGTATATATGTATTGTGTTATCGTGAATTGCCACAGCTCCAAGGGATTATTTCTACAAGTAATGATGGCATAACAGAATACTCAAACATGGCTCTAGCTTTTAACTCAGCTATGAAATTAACCAATGTTATCATTGAAATGGGGCTCTTCCTCAATTTTATACACATTTTGAAAGGGATTTTGAAACTTTCATTAATTGGCAAACTGAAAGTTTACTTTTTAAACAGTAGTCTTTGAATGTTTCTCTGGGGTTTCCCTTACTTACCCAGTCCTTAAGTACAAGGTTTTAGTATCACAATAATGATTTATTTTACTACATTTATATTTAGTAGAATTCACTCAGGTTAAGAAAGGGAAAAATATATATCCTCTAATCTTTATTTTGGCTAAAAGCTAGACAATAGCAGTTCCTCAGTGCAAATACTTTTCTTTTGTTTATGTAACTCTGCAAATTGCCATGTAAAGTGACGTAATATAAAAAACCAGAAAAATTAAGTAATTGCTAGCTGAAATCTGAAGGCGGTCACAAGATGTAGATGCTCTTTCATGTGCTCCTTCTTTTTGAAGACACACCTACAATGGTGATACTAAAGCAGCACCAAAGTCATCCAGACCTAAGTTCTGTATACACAGTATTTACAATTCCACATTTGAGACCCCCTAAGAGTTGGTTCACACATGCAAGTGTATTGATATTTTGACATTGATGACTTATCACTTGATGACTCACAGCAGAATTCCAGTTCACATGCCAACAGCAACAGTGTAGTTTGGCAGTCATATGTTGTCACCAAAGACACAAATTGACTCCATTTGCATCTATCACTTATGTAAAATATGCCAATACAGTTTATGCCAATAACCATAGAGGGTTAGCTGGCATGATAAGAAAAAAAATCAATCTAAACCATGTTTGTGTCACTTCATATAAATGGTTTAACATAGAGACTGGTACCTGTGTCCACCCAAGAAAATGGAGCCAAAAGTGTATCCCTGTCCCTCCTACAGCCAACATATGAAAACATCTTGCTGCGCATTCCTGCCTTTATCTAACTCCCCTCCAACACTGCAACCCATAATGGTGCTACCTGAAGCAAGTTACTTCACTCTTCTGTATGGTAGGCCATCCTTGAATGGTGCCCCCTTCAGTTCAATATTCTGGCAGGATGATGATGATGATGATAATTCTTACCCACCTCTCCCTCTGGATAGAGGCAAGGAACAACATTTAATACAAAATATCATATACCGTATTTCTTTGATTCTAAGACACCATCGATTGTAAGATGCACACTGATTTCAGTACCACCAACAGAAAAAAAGCTTTGATTCTAAGAAATTATAAACGCACCTGCGATTCTAAGATGAACCCCATTTTTAGAGATGTTTATATGGGGGGGAAGTGCATCTTAGAATCGAAGAAATACGGTAAATCAAATTAATAAAACTGATTAAAAATGTATAAAACTGATACAATATAATAATTTGACATCTTAAAATTCACCTGGGTAGGCCTGCTGGAAGAGACTACTCTTTATAGCTGCCTTAAACTCATAGGGAATATTAAGTTGCTGAACATCTCCTGGCAGGCCATTCCACAGTCTGGGAGCGGCAGAAGAGAAGGTCCTCTGGGTGACAGTAGTCAGCCTAATTTTGGCTGACTGAAGTAAATTCTTTCCAGAGGACCTGAGTGTGCAGGGCAGAGTATATGGGATAAAGCGATCCCACAGGAAACCTGGACCCAAATCATGTAGGGCTTTAAAGGTAATAATTAACACTTTATAATTCGCCTGGAAACTAATTGGCAGCCAGTGGAGTCACCCCTAGGTGGACACTGTCTGGATCTTGTCCTCACTCGGAACTGCTCTGTCCTGGACTTTTCTATTGCTGACTTTCCTCTGTCAGATCATCATCTAGTCTCTTTCAATATTACTCACAATCCCCCTCCTTCACGTCCCGCTTCACGCCCTTGTCGTGACCTGCATTCTATCAACTATGAGGCTTTTTCTCAGTCTCTAGCCTCCTCTCTTCCTTCTGTCTTCACAGCCGTCTCCTTGGACTCAGCCATCTCCTCCTTTAACTCCTCCTTATCTTCAACTCTTGATAATCTTGCTCCATCTACAACTCGGATAGTTCGCCCCTCTCAACCCCAACCGTGGCTCACCTCTTTCCTCCGCTACCTTCGCTCTTGTTCCCGGGCAGCCGAACGCCTGTGGCGTAAGACCAGGGACTGGGCGGACTTTGTCCATTACAAATTTGTTCTCTCCTCTTTCTCTTCTGCCATTTCACTGGCCAAACAGCAGCACTACTCAATGTTGATCCAGTCAAATGCTAGGCACCCTCAGCGGCTCTTCGCGTCCTTCAATTCTCTTCTGAAGCCTAATCCACCATCTCTCCCTGCCTCTCTGTCTGCCAATGACTTTGCCTCTTTCTTCAATGCTAAAATCCAAACTATTCGCTTCGATCTGGCCAGCTCTGCTCCTCTTCCAGCTCCTGTTCCTCACCTGTCAGTTCCTCCTGCAACTCTCTCGGCGTTCCCTTCGGTCTCAGCTGATGAACTGTCTAAAATACTGCGCTCGTCGAAGCCTTCCACTTGTTCCCGTGATCCGATTCCCTCTCGCATCTTTATTAATCTTATCCCCGCTATCCTCCCGTCCTTGCTTCACATCATTAATTCTTCTCTGTCCTCTGGTTCATTTCCTTCTGCTTTTAAACATGCTACAGTCTCTCCCCTTCTCAAAAAACCCACTCTTGATCGACTATCTCTGTCTAACTACCGACCTGTCTCTCTGTTGCCCCTTGTCTCAAAGATCCTGGAACGTGTGGTCTACTCTCATTGTCTTGACTTTCTCTCTAGTAACTCTGCTCTGGATCCCTTTCAATCTGATTCTGTCCTTTGCATTCCACTGAAACAGCCCTTACCAAGATCACCAATGATCTTCTTACTGCCAAGTCTAAAGGCCATTATTCCGTTCTTATTCTCCTTGATCTAACTGCAGCCTTTGACACGGTTGATCACGATCTTCTCTTAGATTCCCTCCATGACCTTGGACTCTGTGGCTCTGTCTATAACTGGTTCGCCTCCTATCTAGAGGGTCGCTCTTTCAGCGTGTCGGGTAACGGCAGCTCGTCCTCCTCTTTTCCCCTTTCAGTAGGGGTTCCGCAAGGCTCGGTGCTTGGCCCGTTGTTGTTTTCTTTATACATGCTGCCCTTGGGTAAGCTTATTCAATCTCATGGCCTCCAATATCACCTGTATGCTGATGATACACAATTATATCTCTCATCTCCGGAACTTTCTCCTGATGTTCACGATCGTATCTCGGCATGTCTCTCAGATATCTCAGCCTGGCTGCTTCATCGTCGTTTGAAACTTAATATGGCAAAAACTGAACTGCTTGTTTTTCCTCCTAAACCTTCTCCTCACCTCTCATTCTCTCTTACTGTCAACGATGTCACGCTTACTCCGGTCAAGGAAGCTCGTAGTCTTGGATTTATATTTGATTCCTCGCTCTCCTTTATTCCTCATATCGAGGCAGTAGCTAAATCCTGTCATTTCTTCCTGTATAATATTGCCAGGATTCGACCATTTTTGTCTGTCTCTTCTGCCAAGACTCTCATTCACGCACTGGTTATCTCTCGGTTGGACTACTGCAACCTTCTTCTCTCTGGTCTTCCTTCATCTCACATCAGTCCGCTGGTCTCTGTCCACCACTCTGCCGCTAAGATCATCTTCTTGGCCCGCCGCTCTGACCATGTCACTCCACTTCTGAAATCTCTTCATTGGCTTCCAATTCACTCCAGAATCCAATATAAACTTCTCCTGTTGACCTTCAAAGCTTTTCACGGTCTAGCTCCTACCTATCTCTCCTCTCTCATCTCACACTATTGCCCCGCTCGTGCTCTCCGCTCCTCTGATGCCATGCTTCTCGCCTGCCCAAGGACCTCCCCTTACTCGGCTTCGTCCTTTTTCTTCTGCTGCCCCTTACGCCTGGAACGCTCTTCTAGAACACTTGAGAACTACAAACTCAATCACAGCTTTTAAAACTCAGCTAAAAACTTTTCTTTTCCCTATAGCTTTTAAATATTGAGTTTGTTCTGACTCTATACTGTTAGCTTCACCCTACCCGGTGCCTGTTTACCCTACTCTGTGCTTGTTTGCATTCTCTTTCCCTCCTTATTGTTTACTACAACTTTATTAGATTGTAAGCCTATGCGGCAGGGTCTTGCTATTTACTGTGTAATCTGTACAGCACCATGTACATTGATGGTGCTATATAAATAAATAAATAATAATAATAATAGTGACCAACCTGGCTGCCATATTTTAGGGTGACCATATGAAAAGGAGGACAGGTTCCTGTATCTTTAACAGTTGTATTGAAAAGAGAATTTCAGCAGGTGTCATTCGTATATATGGAGAACCTGGTGAAATTTCCTCTTCATCACAACAGTTAAAGCTGCAGATGCCCTGCCCTCTTTTAAACCTGGCCACTCTAGTATAGCTCCTGCAGCTTTAACTGTTGTGATGAAGAGGGAATTTCACCAGGTTCTCCATACTGAAATGACATCTGCTGAAATTCCTTTTTCTATGTAACTGTTAAAAATATAGAAGCCCTGTCCTCCTTTTCATATGGTCACCCTACCATATTTTGAACTAGTTGAAGTTTGTGAACTAGGTACAGCACATTGCAGAAGTCGAGCCTCGAAGTTACCAGCACATGCACTACCGTCTTTAGGTCTTCTAACTCTAGGAAGGGGTGCAGCTGGCGTATCAGCCAAAGCTGATAGTAGTCACTCCTGACCATCACATCTATCTGGGCTGTCATTTGGAGTGACGTATCCAGATGTATCCTCAAGCTGCGAGCGCAACCTTTCAGGGGAAGTATAACCCCAACAAGAACTGGCTGACCCAGGTTATGGTCCCTGGCAGTAATCACCTCCATCTTGTCTGGATTCAGCTTCAGATTGTTTTTCGTCATCCAGCCCATTTCAACCTCCAAGTATTCATTCAGAGGAGACACACTATCCTTAGCTGACACTGTTGTCAAAGACATAGAGAAATACATTTGGGTGTCATCAGCATACTGATAGCACCCCATCCCATGCCTCTGGATGGTCTCTCCCAGCGGTTTCATATATATGTTGAACAGCAATGGGGATAAGATGGTGCCTTGTGGTATGCCATACAACAGTTCCTTCTTTGAGGAGCAGCTATCCCCAAGCATCACCATCTGAAATCTACCTGAGAAGTAGGGCCAGAACCACTGGAACACAGTGCCCCCGATTCCCAATTCCCTCAGGTGTTCTGTCAGGATACCATGGTCAATGGTATTGAAAGCTGCTGAGACATCCAAAAGTACCAGTAGGGACACACTCCCCCTGTCAATACTCAAGCGTAGATCATCCACTAAGGTGATCATAGCCATCTCAACTCTGTATCCTCCCCTGAAGCTGATTTGAAATGGGTCTAGAAAATCTGTATCTTCCAAGACTGCTTGGAATAGGAAGGCAACTGCCCTCTCAATCACCTTGCCCTAAAATGGAAGATTTGATACCGGTCTATAACAGTAGTGACAAGTAGGGGTGTGCATGGACCCCCCGCTCCGCTTCTCTTCCAGATCCGCGATTTGCAGATCGGGCCACTTCGCTCCGCCCCCGCTTCACCTATGTCCACTCCGCTCCACTGCGGAGCTCCGGATCCGGATCGGAGCTCCATTCCCCCGCATAGGCTTGCATTAAGCTAAAAAAGTATACAATTTTTTTCTGTTAAAGTTAGAAACCTCAAGTTTGGCACCATGACACCTCATGGATGTATACACACGCACGCCAAGACTCAAGGCAATCCCATCATCCCCTGATTTTTGGGGAATTTATGAAAATCGGGCACCCCATTCACACTCCTTTCGATAGCTCCATCAATGTGCATGTTAGAAACCTCAAACTCACCACCATGATAGCTTATCCAGGGATACACATGCACGCCAAGACTCAAGGCAGTCCCATCATCCCCTGATTTTTGGGGAATTTATGAAAATCGGACACCCCATTTGCAGACGTGGACTGTTCTCTGACATTTGGACAGATAAAAAAAGGGAAGTGGGCACACTCACAGATGCCATCTAGACCCACAATCATGCCAAGGTACAAGGCAATCCCATCATCCCCTGATTTTTGGTGGAGCTTAAACCTGCAGACAGCTCAATGGGGCCATTTCAAAGGAAATCCCAAGATTCCATGAACTGAGGAGTAGAGATCAACCTAAATATGAATCTTCTTCCACACTTGAAAAATAGATTTGGAACTTCCAAAAGTCTAATTGAGCGCAGGAAGGACTTCTCCCCTGAGTCAAAGCCAGACACAAACCATCCCTGCAAGGCAGGCAGGGGAGGAGGGAGGGGAGGCAGGCAGGCAGCAGACATTTCTGGGGGCATAAGGATAAGCCAGTAATGCATATAAAATGGAATAAATAAATAAATAAATAAACGAAGGAGGGGTGGAATTAAAAGCAGCAGTGTTGCTGAATAAACAACAAGAAGAACTTTTTTAAAAAGGCTATATCTGTCTTTTACCAATAATAGGGTGGTGGTGGACATGTCTAAGGGGGAAGCATCAGCCAATTTGACTGGTCCTGTCTAGGTACCAGTCTTTTAAGAAGCAAACGCTCACTTCAACTCATGATAGGCATTGCTCCACTGGGTTACTTTTTGGAGGGCTCTGATGGCCCTCCAAGTACAGGAGAGTGAGGACATGTGATCATGACCGGGAGTTGACTCTGTCCCTCAACAATCGAAAAGGTAATCTTTTTCCCGCCTTTACCCTACTTTTTTTAAAAATTCTAGCAAGTGAACCGCACCACACAGAGAGCTGAGAGTAGGCTCAAAATGACCCCCAGCCATGACTCTCTAAGCACAAGAAGTTTCAGAAAGATAGCTTCAAAACCAACACAGTTATCCCCTTTTCTTTTCCGCAATGCAATCCTATGGGCAAAATGTTTCAAAATGGCGATCGGATCGGTCTGCGGAAAGAGGATCGCTCCGAAAATGGGCACTTCTCTTCGCCTTGCTTCTAGGGGTCCACGGTCCACTTCTACTCCACCTCTGGGCAAGTTGGAGCAGGCCAATTCGCTTCTGATTCTCCGGTTCTAATCGGAGCGGAGCACATGCCTAGTGACAAGTGTTGGGGCCGAAGACACATTCCATATATAATTTTCAAACTGTTTTCAAAGTGACATATCCTGTTAGATCTGGACGCTATTTGACCACCACCTCTGTGGACTGAGCCAAAGGTTGCAAGTATAAAAAAGTGTGAGCAAAATGATCAGGAGGTTATAGAATCTATCTTATGGGGAAAGGGTTCATTTTGGGGGCTTGTTAGGGCTTTTGTTTTGTTTTTTAAAGGGAATTAAGGAGAGACATAGTCAAGGTTTATAAAATTATGCATGGTGTGAAGAAAGTGGATGAAAGCAAGTTATTATTTCTTTCTCATAACACTAGAACCTGGGGTCATCCAATGAAGTTGATTGATCAGTGGGAGATTCAGGAGAGTCAAAGGAAAACACTTCTTTGTACAGCACATAGTTAACCTATGGAATTTTCTATGACAACGTATGATGATGGGCACTAATATAGATGAATTTACAGTGTGTGTGAGGGGAGGGGATGATAAGGCTATCGATGGTAATAGAAATGGTGGTGATATGCTTCAGGAAACTGTATGCCTCTGCATTCCTGATACTGGGGAAGAACCATGAGAGAAGGTTATTGCTCTCATGTCCTTCTTGTAGACTTTAATGGGCATCTGGTGGTTCACTACTGTGGGAAACAAGATGTTGGATGACTTAGGCCTTTGATCTGATTTAACAGTGCTCTTCTTATGTTCTAGACACTAGAAGGTACAAGTCCCACTGAGAATCTAGAGTGTAAGTGCTGTTGAACTCAGTAGGACTTCCATTTGAGTAAACATGCTTAGGATTGCCCTGTAAATGTGTAAAGTGCCCCCATCGTAAAGTGCCCCCATCGTAAAATACTGCAGCTGAAGTGATATCACGTGACATAAAACTTACAGCACCAACTGTGGCATTTGACCTCTAGTGCTTGTTTCACCCATGCAAAGTCCTCACTTGATGTTGCAAGTTATCAATGGATGAAACTCACCCTAATTGAGCACGTCACCTTGCCAGATTCCTCTTGCTCAGATCTGTTAGCTTCAGCAGCTCAAGTTGTATCAATTTTCGGAGGTTATCAGGGAGAAAGAGGACATTTCCAAACTTGCTGCAACCCTCACTATAATGATCTCAGACATGGCACTTTCAACTTCTAATTCTCAAAAATCATTTGGAAAGCACTCCATGCTAGTTGAAGGTTAAAGTGAGGCTTCTATTAGTGCACACAGCAGTAATCCAATCTTGAAGTGACAAAGGGATGGCTGTGGTGAGGTTTATATCCCAAAGGAAAGGTTGCAGTCTCATTACTCAATCTGGAGGGGGGTAGCTGCTGATATTTCACCAACTCCATCTAGCTGGGTATTCAAAAAAGACACTTAAAATTGTACTTCTTATTTGAAAACCTCAGGCAAACCTATGGTATAAGGAAAATCCATATTCTTCTTTCAAGCAACATTCTTCTTCTTCTTCTTCTTCTTCTTCTTCTTCTTCTTCTTCTTCTTCTTCTTCCTCTTCTTCTTCTTCTTGTCACTGAAAGTATTGGGTTTTTCAAACTCTGGCCTAATCTACACCAAGCAGGATATAGCACTGTGAAAGTGGTATGTGGTATGTGTCAATGGGCCCCAGCTGTTGTCAGTGTGCTTCAATTCTGCTATAAAGCAGTAGTGTAGATCCTGCAGTGCACTTCAATATCACTATAACGCAGTAGTGTGGCTCCTGCCTTTTATATACCGCTTTCATACCACTTTCATAGTGCAATATCCTGCTGGTGTAGATTAGGCCTTAGTTTTGTCTCCTACCTTATCCCATGGGCTCAGGCGAGATTATTCTGATATACCTTGATTTTTATTCTTGACAATTCTGCCAGATAGACTAGGTAGAATGACAGGGATTTACTTTCTCAGTAGGGATTTGAGTGTAGAAAGCCCATGATCAAACTTAAAATTCTGTTCACTCCCATCCAAGTCTCTTCTACAGCTGAGAAATCTGGATGGTTTCGTTTACTGATTAAATGCTAGAATACAATTTTCTGACGTTACCATACTGGGCCCATTCTACATCATTTTTTTTTTTTTTTACTTCAGCAGCTATAAAGACCGGAACAGCCTTGCCATTAGGCAGAGTGAGGTACCCACCTTAGGCAGCTGGTGTTGGAGATCACATAGCAGTACTGAGGTGTTGGGGGACAGAGTTGTGATTGCCAAGGGCCTGCCCTGCAATCCCTAAGCCTAAACTTTTGGGGCTGTAGGCACATTTGACAATTTGAGAAACTGTCCTCAGCACCAAAAGAAAATGGCTGCCATGGTTGTTGTGACTAAGAACAAATAACCTGCCAAAATGACTGAGTACAAGGCAGAAGTGGGGTTTGAACTAGGGATGTGCTCCGCTTCTAATCGGACCGGAGAAGCAGTAGCGGAGTGGGGGGCTTCGCCTGCCCTTAAGGCGGAGGCGAAGAGGATTGGGGGGCCGGCGGAGCGTGGCGAAGAGGATCGAGGTGAAGGCGGATCCTTCGCCTCGATCCGGAGCTCCGCCGGAAAGGTAAGTGGGGTTTACCGGGCCCTGCCGCTGTCACTGTCGCCCATGCGGTGACAGCAGCAGGGCCCGGTAACGCCCCCCGCCCTCCTCTCCCTTACCTGCCTCCGTCTGCGGTCCGTCAGCGTCTCCAATTGAGCCCGTGGTTCCAGCAGGAAGTCTGGGCCGCACTTGCGGCCCAGACTTCCTGGTGGAACCACGGGCTCAATTGAAGACGGCGACGGACCACGGATGGAGGCAGGTAAGGCCCCCCTCCTCCTTACCGGGCTCTGCCGCTGTCGCCGCATGGGCGGCGATGGCGGCAGGGCCCGGTAACCCCCCCTATGGGGGGGACCGGAGCTCCGATCCGGATCCGGAGCTCCGAGCGGAGCGGAGTGGGCACAGGCGGAGTGGGGGCGGGGTGGAGCGGGCCGATCCGAAAATGGCGGATCTTAAAGTGAAGCGGAGTGGGGGATCTGTGCACACCCCTAGTTTGAACCCCAACACACTGAACAATTCCTTTGAATCCACAGTTTGCAGCACCAACAGGAACCTATTTCACAGGTAAGATTCAAGTGCCAATGCAGTGCCCTTCTTTACATGGAATTACAGAGGTAGTGAGGTGAGTGGGAATGTACCATCTTGCCCTTTGGATTGTTCAGAGAAATGTTGTGGGCTGGCAGTGTGGGTTGAACTGACTTTACTTTTTGTATGTTTGAAGAAATTCAGTTTCATGGGAAGAGCCAGAGATATGCTTCCTTCCCAAGCTGGTATCATCATCATCCAGGTTGGTAGGGAGTAACATGTTGCCTTCCTGCCCCAGCCCCACTGGATAAAATTCTTTCAAATGTTACTGGGAGCAGCATGAAATAAGCAAGGGCACAATGGTTGCGATAATGCAGATAACATATGAACTAGTTCTTGTTCTTATATCTTTCAAAGGATTTAAAATACTAAAGCAGAAATATTCAGTCTTTAGCTTACAAGATAAGCACCACAGGGACAAAAACAATATTAATAAAATGCTATTTTGGGGGTTCTTTGCGAGAAAAACAAATAGAGCTACTCAAGTGCCATTCATTAATCTTTGCCAAAGCTTCAGCAATGTCAAAACTGTTAGTGATCATTCAAAAAGTATCAGTGGAAGTGTTTAAATCATATCCATTGCCGACGGCAATGATCGAGCAAAATATTTCCTGTTTCCATAAGGTCACTAATGTATAATACCTGCTCCATTTGACAAAGAATCTAAAACTTGCTTAAACATGCCTTGCTTATCTGAAGTAAAGATAGATATGCAGGCGTCAATCCAGGCCAAGTTTAGCACTTTTAATCTCATGATATTGATGAGGTTTGTAATTAGCTGCTTTTGTTGACAAATTTTATTTGAGAATGGCTGGATATGACTGGTACTGCTAAAAGACATAACTCTTTTTTTGTATGAAATACTGTGTTTATTCAACAATATGTAATGCTTGGGTATATTTCAAACTGATGGCCATTTCCCCTAGGGTGACCATATGGACAGGGCTCCTGTATCTTTAACAGTTGTATAGAAAAGTGAATTTCAGCAGGTGTCATTTGTATGCATGCAGCACCTCATGAAATTCCCTCTTCATCACAACAGGACTAGGGTGACCATCCGAAAAGGAGGGCAGGGCTCCTGTATCCTTAACAGAAAAGGGAATTTCAGCAGGTGTATGCATAGAGCAACTGGTGAAATACCCTCAACATCACAACAGTTAGAGCTGCAGGAACCCTGTCCTCTTTTGTATCTGGTCACTCTAGTATAGCTCCTGCAGCTTTAACAGTTGTGATGAAGAATTTCACAGGTGCTGCATGCATACAAATAGAACACCTGCTGAAATTCCCCTTTCAATACAACTGTTAAAGATACAGGAGCCCTGTCCTCCTTTCCATATGGTCACCCTAATTTCCCCAAGCAATTCTTTTCTGGCTTAGAAATGTTCAGGGAGGTTCTGCACATGTCTGGACAGTTTTGAACAGACCAGGCACCCAAAGCTAGAGACTTTCTATGCACATGCACAGATGTTTTTTTTATAAAAAAAATTTAACTGCTTACTTTTGATGAAACTCTTGAAAATTTTATTATTGATTTATTTAAAAAAATATTTTTATGTCACCTTTAAGGGTAAAACCCTCTAATTTGATCAGAATGACTTAAGCTGGCCAAGAAGCCTTTTGTTTGGTGAGTACTTTTCAGCCAACTTATACCCAAACACAGTTTTTGCCCACCTAGCCCAGTATTACTTACCTTGCCTGGCAGCGGAACTTCAGTAGGGGCATGGATTGAATTTCACCGAAACCCGAGTTGAATTGGGCCTCCTCTTCACCTTTGGAGGTAGAAGTGGGCATTCTTCCAAAGTGAGCAGAACTGAAGCCGGTTGGTCAGATTAATTTCAATCTGTGTCTTAAACCTGTCTAGAATTTACTCATGTGAATTAATCTCATGTATTCAGAAGGGGATTTGAGGGTGGGGAAGGAACATGGCGAGTCTGCATTTGCTTTAAACATTCAGTGTGGCAGTGAGAGTTGGAATGAGTCTGTGGTGATGGGAGAAAGGTGCTCTGCATATACTCAAAGGTGCTGTTTCCCCTTTAACATTACTTCCCATCATGTAGTTTGCCTCTAAACAGATGGGAGAGCTATGGGGGTTAGGGTCCAAGTTCCTTCTCTCCTTCCTTTTTTGGGAGTGCATCTCCTTGCACCTTTCCCCTGCAGTCCAGTCCAGTCCAGTTATCTCAGCCCACAACTGTATCCTTAATCCAGTATGAGCCCCAGAGGGAGGAGGGGATGTTTGCAGGGGAGTCCTCTCTGCAGTGTGTGTGCATTTGATTGATTGATTGATTGATTGATTGATTACATTTATTTCCCACCTTTTTTCCTCCAAGGAACCCAAGGTGGCGTACATAATCCTCCTCCTCTCTATGTTATCCTCACAACAACAACCCTGTGAGGTAGGTTGGGCTGAGAGTCTGTGACTGGCCCAAAGTCACCCAGTGGGTTTCTATGGCCGAGTGGGGACTAGAACCCAGATCTTCTGACTCCCAGTCCAACACCTTAGCCACTACAGGGAGGCTTTCTCTTTAGACATGAATTTACCTTTTTTTCTTCTCTAGGTGGGGCAATAGATGTCAAAGAATCTACTGAGATGTAATTGTTGCTGGGGCTCAAGGCTTTGCAGGACTCTCTGTCTGGGTGCCATGGAAGTATATTTTGCTCCTGCTCAGGAACATTCTCCCTACATGTTTTTTGGGATGCCACATACAGGATGGACTTCTATTCTCATCACCTAGCATTCCTTTCCGTTTGCCTAGAAGGTGAAAAACACAACCCATTTCTCCTTCCTTCCTTCCTTCCTTCCTTCCTTCCTTCCTTCCAGTGATGCTCTATCCATGCTCAGACAATTTTGGGAACACTAAAGTAGAACAGAGTGACTAATGTGGAAAATCCTTGAACTAGATAAATGTGTGCAGCCTTTGTCCTGTTAATTTCTCATTAAACATCTGGTATCAGTTATTCTTGCTTGCATTTAACTTTACAGGCGGTAGATTCATTATAAAAATGGGAAGGCTTGAAGCCAGTTTTCTCCCACCTGCACCCCCTGCCTTACCACTCCACTGTGTCTGCACTATCTGTTACACAGATGCATTCCAATCCAAAATACTTTTGCTTGGAAGTAAGTTCCATTGAAATCAGTAGGGTCTACTCTCAGGTAAATGAGTTCACAGAACTCTTGCTCCATCAGATCTTATTTGACATCTGAAAAGATTAATTCCTTTAGGGTTCTTTAGGGTAAGAACAGATTTTCCCACAACTGTCCTTCTAATTCCAGTTCTGATATTTAAGGTTCCCAATGGAGCTTGGGATTTTTATGCTTTTTGGTTTCATTTCCCCCCTTTTCCTTTGTTTTAAATAAAGATGAACAGATGAGGAGAAATGCTATATCTTCTTTCTTTCCACTCCAATCTGAAGTTAGTATGGGGAGCAAGTTTCCTAAAAGTCAAAAGAAGCATCGTTTCAGAGTCTGGCAATGGCCAGGTGCAGGCACTGGCATCCATTCTATTTTACAAGAAAATAGAAAGAATTATGAAGCATTTTGTAAGAAAGACATGAATTAAGCTGTTCACCAGGGCTGTGTAGCAGATTCATCCAAATCCCAAATCCAGATCCAAATCAGACTAATTTGGACAGATTCAGAAGATGTCTAAACTGAAACAGAGCTTGTGCAAAGCAGAACAAATCCAAATGTGAAAACTCCTGAAGGTTCAGGGCTCAGAGAGATGCAGAGGCCCAGAGGGTGTGTTTGCAAAAAAACATGCATTTTTTCCCAGCTCTCTGTATAAGGAAATCACCCAGGTGGGAAGAGGAGAGAAGAAAAGAAGAAGAGAAAGGGGTCTAGGTTTTTGACTGGCAGCTCTAGCTTCTCTAACCAACATGAATGATTTTACTAGGACTGTCCAATCTCTGCTTTGGTGGAAAGATGTTGAAGTTATATGTCAAAGTAATATTCCATTGATCAATGCCATTTTCATACAAATTGTCAAATACCCCATGGAGTTGAGTAAAGGGAAGTGAATCATTCCCCCTCCAAGTTCCATCTCTCTCCTTCCACAAAAACATTACACCTGTCCTTCTGACATTTTGCAGGTTTCTGTCCTATCCTCTATGCCATGTTCATAACAATTGCTCACAAAAACATAGTTTGATGAGGGTCCCCTTCTTTGGAAGCCTCAAAATTGTAAAGCCTGCTGTTGAACAAAATTGCTTGCACCTATTCATCTGAAACTTGGCAGGACTGATCCCCTCAGAAGGAACTATCCTTACAAATTTCAACCAATTCTGCTAAGAAATAAAAACATCTATTGGCAGTCATTATTATTATTATTATTTATTTATTTATTTATTTATTTATATAGCACCATCAATGTACATGGTGCTGTACAGAGTAAAACAGTAAATAGCAAGACTCTGCCGCATAGGCTTACAATCTAATAAAACCATAGTAAAACAATAAGGAGGGGAAGAGAATGCAAACAGGCACAGGGTAGGGTAAGCAGGCACAGGGTAGGGTAAAACTAACAGTATAAAGTCTGTACAACATCAAGTTTTAAAAGCTTTAGGAAAAAGAAAAGTTTTTAGTTGAGCTTTAAAAGCTGCGATTGAACTTGTAGTTCTCAAATGTTCTGGAAGAGCGTTCCAGGCGTAAGGGGCAGCAGAAGAAAATGGACGGAGCCGAGCAAGGGAAGTAGAGGCCCTTGGGCAGGCGAGAAACATGGCATCAGAGGAGCGAAGAGCACGAGCGGGGCAATAGTGTGAGATGAGAGAGGAGAGATAGGAAGGAGCTAGACCGTGAAAAGCTTTGAAGGTTAACAGGAGAAGTTTATATTGGATTCTGAAGTGAATTGGAAGCCAATGAAGAGATTTCAGAAGCGGAGTAACATGGTCAGAGCGGCGAGCCAAGAAGATGATCTTTGCGGCAGAGTGGTGAACAGAAACCAATGGACTGATGTGAGAAGAAGGAAGGCCAGAGAGAAGAAGGTTGCAGTAGTCCAACCGTGAAATAACCAGTGCATGAACAAGCGTCTTGGCGGAAGAGACAGACAAAAATGATCGAATCCTGGCAATATTATACAGGAAAAATCGACAAGCTTTAGCTACTGCCTCAATATGAGGAATAAAGGAGAGCGAGGAGTCAAATATAAAGCCAAGGCTACGAGCTTCCTTGACCGGAGTAAGCGTAACATCATTGACAGTAAGAGAGAATGAGAGATGAGGAGAAGGCTTAGGAGGAAAAACGAGCAATTCAGTCTTTGCCATATTGAGTTTCAAACGACGATGAAGCAGCCAAGCTGAGATATCTGAAAGACATGCCGAGATACTATCGTGAACATCAGGAGAAAGTTCCGGAGATGACAGATATATTTGTGTATCATCGGCGTACAGATGATATTGGAGGCCATGAGAATGAATAAGCTTGTCCAAGGGCAACATGTATAAGGAAAACAACAACGGGCCAAGCACCGAGCCTTGCGGAACCCCTACTGAAAGGGGAAAGGAGGAAGACGAGCTGCCATTAGCCAACACGCTGAAAGAGCGACCCGCTAGATAGGAGGCAAACCAGTTATAGACAGAGCCACAAAATCCAAGGTCATGAAGGGAATCTAAGAGAAGATCATGATCAACCGTGTCAAAGGCTGCAGTTAGATCAAGGAGAATAAGAACGGAATAATGGCCTTTAGACTTGACAGTAAGGAGATCATTGGTGATCTTAGTAAGGGCTGTTTCGGTGGAATGCAGAGGGCGGAATCCAGATTGGAGTGGATCCAAAGCAGAGTTACTAGAAAGAAAGTCAAGGCAGCGAGAGTAGACTGCCCGCTCCAGGATCTTTGAAACAAAGGGCAACAAAGAGACAGGTCGGTAGTTAGACAGAGATAGCCTATCAAGAGTAGGTTTCTTGAGAATGGGAGAGACTGTAGCATGTTTAAAAGCAGAAGGAAATGAACCAGAGGACAGAGAAAGATTAATAATATGAAGCAAGGAAGGGAGGATAGCAGGAATAAGATTAATAAAGACACGAGAAGGAATCGGATCACGAGAACAAGTGGAAGGCTTCGAAGAGCGCAGTATTGTAGACAGTTCATCCGCTGAGACCGAAGGAAATGCAGAGAAATTTGCAGGAGGAACTGACAGATGAGAAACAGGAACTGGAAGAGGAGCAGAGCTGGCCAGATCAGAGCGGATAGTTTGGATTTTAGCATTGAAAAAAGAGGCAAAGTTATTAGCCGACAGAGAGGCGGGGAGAGATGGCGGATTAGGCTTCAGAAGAGAATTGAAGGACGCAAAAGCCGCTGAGGATGCCTAGCATTTGACTGGATCAGCGTTGAGTAGTACTGCTGTTTGGCCAGTGAAGTGGCAGAAGAGAAAGAGGAGAGTACAGCTGTCCAGGAACAAGAGCGAAGGTGTTGTTGTTGTTGTTGTTGTTGTTGTTGTTGTTGTTGTTGTTTTAAAGCTAAATTTAAAGGCATGTAACGCAACCCCCCTCTTATTTGTCTGATTTGGCAGGCATAAACCACTCATAAGGACTAGTCTGCCTGAAAATTGCATTCAATTATGATAAACATACAAAAAGTTATCGCCATTTGTTGATTTGGAGTGGGAGGCATGAAGTTGAAGTATGCAGCTTCCAGATCAATCCAAGCTGAATCATGGCTGTTTTCTGATTCTGTGAATTGGGCTCTGAATTGTATCTTGTGATTGGTGCACACCCCTGTTCAATACCAACAGGATTCCTAATATGTCCCAAATGCCCAGAACAAGATACATCTACCATGTACTGGTGCATCTACCCGGAACTGGAGAGGGAAATAGCAATTCTACAGATCACAACTTATGTATTCCCCCCCCCGCCCCCAAGGAGGCTTACATGAGCCTTGTCTTTTTCCATTTTATATTTTATGCTTTGCTGCTTGCTCTTCTTTGCTAGTTCTGTTTACTGTGACTACATTTTATTTTGTAGAAGTGTTTTTGATAGATAGGCAGACATGTTTGTTTGTTTATTTATTACATTTTTATACCACCCAATAGCCGAAGCTCTCTGGACGGTCTACTCAGAGTTCAGTGAGGCTCCCAAATAAGTTCACATGTGACTGCAATCTTGCTATGGTACAATTCATACATTTTGGCCCAACAAACCATAGTTTACAATCCTGGTTTGTAGTCAGAGCTTAAACCACCATTCCCCAGTTTGGATGTAACAGGAAACTGTAGTTTAATGAGTCCTAGAAGTATTGCCTTAAGACACACAAGGAAAGGAAGGGCTAGGAAAAGAGATCAGATAAACAATGGTTTGATCTAATTCTAAGAGATTATTTAGTGACATTTGGGACATAGGGGAGAACTGAAATGAAGCTACTGAGTGAAGAACAAAAATCCATTTGACAAAAGAGTTTCTATGAAACTTTTAGAGGTCTGAGCTTTTGAAAAGATATAATTTTTGAGACAGCTATTTTAGCCATTGTCTTATAGTATACCCTTTTAAAATGTTATTTTCAATTTTGTTCAAGTTCTTCTACTTTAGAATTGTCTCACTGTTTAAAACCCATTGTTAAAAATGTCAGTCTTCATACAGCCCAGTGCTGGAGATAACCTTGTACTAGTATTCTTTGCTCTTACATCACCCATATTAATTTCAGCTTTCATTATCCATTTCATTACTTTATGTAGTATCCATTATTTTATTATTCCCCCCCATCCCTTTCCAGTGGCTGCTGCCTGCTGAGTGCCTAAAAGCTGAGCAAGCAGCTCTTCTTCTTCTTCTTCTTCTTCTTCTTCTTCTTCTTCTTCTTCTTCTTCTTCTTCTTCTTCCTCTTCCTCTTCCTCTTCCTCTTCTTCTTCTTCTTCTTCTTCCTCCTCTTCCTCTTCCTCTTCCTCTTCCTCCTTAACAACAGCCAAACCAAACCAAACCAAATAAATAAATAAATAAATACTAACACCTCTCAAGTAAGGTGGATGATTGCATAATAAAAGCCTGATGGGGAAGCACCCAAAATAGAGGATTAGACTAGCTGGAGCAGGACCAGCTAGCATGTTCCTAGTTTGTTTGTTTGTTTTTTTAAAAAAACTCAGCCGAGATAATGAGGATGAGGCACAAGGGGGTACATTTTCACATGTTCATCACTGGCTGACTGGAGAAATGAATACAAATGGTCTCTATGCATACAATTCCCACATCTGACCCAACAGTTGGCGTTCTACAGGTATGTATAGCCCTTTTAAAAAAATGTTGAAATCCTGCATTTCAGGGTGAGGTGTAGGGACTGGATTCAGCCTTCCTCCCTATAAAACAGCTGATTGGAAGCATTTTGTGTGTGTGTGTGTTTTAAAAAGGACTAAGCTCAAGCTGCTCAGCGCACACTCCTCTGGATCAGAGCCTGGATATGTAAAGTGACGTCTTCGTATAGATCTTAAGCACATGAAGGTTTAGGTGTTTGGTGTAAAGACTGGAGCTTTGGGCTCCCTTGCTGTAGTGTTTGAGACATTTTAAGGCTTTAATCCTCAAATCAATGGGGTTTTTTCCCAGTGCAGGTGGTTTTGAAGATGAGTATGTAAATCTCGACAACATCAAAACAAAATGTCAGAAACACTGACAATATAAAAGCCTTATGACTTGCCTTCTCCTTTGGGGTATATTTTCACGAGAAAAGATGATGGAAGGTAGTTGTTTGCCAGGGGGAGGGGAATGGTGAATTCAAGAAACAAGATGATTAAAATAATATATAGTATTGGTTTGTCTAGCAGTAACAATATCTGCTAATATTTTCCCCATTCTTCTGGAAATGAAAAGTCCACTTTAATTGCTATGTGTCGTCTTTCACCTAAATATTCAAAGAACACATATTCTCCTAGATAATTGTTTCCAAGTGGTCAGAACTGGAAAGCCAAATCGAATTCTAGATACAAAACACTATCTGCATTATTGTTATCCCTTTTCTAAGCAGACATTAGTGTTATTGCATTTACTTTGCCAGACAGGACCTACCGGTTTGGTATGCTCAATTATCTGTTCTTAACAGCAACACATTATTTTAATATAAAGTTTTCACTGCCGTCAGCAAATATTGTGTATTTTGTTTAAATTGACATGTCACATCCTATTATAAATTATAAAAAGAAATGGCGGAGCCTCTCCGGGTTCCACCGAATCATTTACTGTGGTTTGGCTCTCCCATTCAGCATATTTTCTGCCAGCAAGCCTCAACAAGCCGATGAGAAAATAGTCACACACAAAAAATAAATAAAAAGGAATTGAAATGTTGAAATATGAGCTAATGAGAAATTGTTTACTTATTTTATGAAATTAAAAACAGAACCTCTGGTATGTTCGCCTCCTCCTGTTTATAGAAAACATAAATATTTCCCATATAAGACATCTAATAACTAAGATAAACCAGCTTTTAGGTTTTTCGAGCCTCTAGACAAATAGGCTTTCCACTCTGAATGCCACTTTATATGTGTTAGCCAAAATTGGATGTCAGGATTTGTGTTTAAAAACAATAACATCTGAAAATAAAGTGGCAATATTTAAAGGTCCTCATTGATTGTAGTTTATTATGCAATTATCTTAATGCTGAGCTCAAGGGGAAATGGTACTCACACATCACAATCTCGCCCCGAAATCAAGACAGTGAGACTAAACAATACAAAAACAAAACAAAAAAGTCTGCTATTGTATCTGCTGAAGTTACTGATTATACAAGGGAATCAGCTATAAAATGCCACATGCTATTAGAAAAGCGAAGTCGCTCAGAAATCTTTTGGCAATCTAAATAAACTGATGGAACGTCTCTCGTTTCTCCGCTATCCTGAATATCGCGTGGCAAAGGAAGATTTCTTGTGGAAGTAGTAGGTGATAGAATGTTACTGAATTATTAATTGATTTGATACTCTAACGAGGAGGGTTTGCTCATTGTTTTCCTGCTGAACGTGAGATCAGAGGACGGCCTCTCGAAAATTATGTTTCCACGACAGATGCGCCAAAGAAAATGATTACTCACAAATTTCCCAAATAAGAGATTTCCTACATAACACTGTTCAGTTGCCAGAGTGTTTCATAAAGACAGAGGAGTCAGGAAAAAGAAGAGGAAAGACGCTAAGAGGAAAACTGCACTCAGAAATATTTGCTTTTATGTAAACCAGAGCTTTGCTGCTGCTGCTTCTTCTTCTTCTTCTTCTTCTTCTTCTTCTTCTTCTTCTTCTTCTTCTTCTTCTTCTGGGATTATTAGACTTCATTTGAAAAGCATTAGGCAGCAAATAGAAATACTTAGAAAATAACTACAACTACTGGAATATTCTGAAAACATGTCTTGGGTGAAAGCATCCAGCAAGGGGTGGGGGTAGAAGGGTCGGGAAGGTAAAGGAAAGGGTCTCTTTCTCCAGTAAAGCTGCCTTGATTGCACACACCCATCATGTCACTTGAAATTAGGCAGGAATTTATCAGGTACATGTCATACAACAAGGTTCATTTACTGTCCTTGATGATACAGGGCATGATCCAGAGAATCTTCAGAGATTTGAAACAATGGAATTCCTATGCCACTCATGTGCTGAAGTCACACTGCTTTCAACAGAAAGTCCACAGATGCATGTTCTGCCGTATGATACATTCTGACTTGTCACATAGAAATTTGGCTCCTGCAAAGACTGATAATCTCACATTCCAGTAGCAGAGGTTCAGATGGCCCTCACACATTGAAAGTATGCATGGGGGGTTGGTTGCAAAGCTATGCGGGTTAGTCCCACATTCCCACCACAAACATGCACAGTGAGCATTCCCACTGCCATCCACACATTTGGCCCGCATGTGGAAGGGCTCCTTCACATGAAGGGAGACCCTGATTGGACCAATGTTCTTCTTCACATGGAGGAATTCTATGTATTTTCATCAGTTTGACTCCCTTTGCGCACTGCCAGAACATGTTGATGTGGGGAGTATGGCCACTGGATATACTGGCACAGGAACTTGGGGTACCCTTTGTGTCCCATGCAACCCTCTCACATATTTGTGACATATAAGGGGATCATCTGAACCACTCTAGTGTGATTTCCATAAGTTTTGTAGGGAGATACATGCACACACGTTACAACATTTTACTGTTCATATGTTAAAAACAACAGTCACAGGACAGCAAGCATGATGGCCTAAATTCCTGGTTGCATATGTCTCTGTGCAATCTGTAAGGTGACCTTCTCCCATATAAGTGTGCCTAAAATTTGAAATTTTCATCAGATATATGTCCCATCACCAAAGGAGGCTAGGTTGGTGGATACATGAGGCAGGGCCTTTTCTGTATGAGCACCCTGGCTATGGAACTACCTCCCAAGAGAGGTTAGGTTAACTCTATCCCTACAGAGTTTTAGAAAGGCAATAGATCTCGACTGCCCTTAGAATCAGGGAGTGCAGTCCAAAGTGATGTCAGAGTGCTCCTACAGAAACCTATGTAGTACACATAACTAGAAAACAGCATGTACTTAAATTATGGATTTCTCTTCCACGTGTGGTGATGGCCAGCAATTTAGATGGTTTAAAAAGAGGATTAGACAAATTCATGACTATCTAGTCAACTATAAGTGGCTACTAGTCATGATGGCCATATATTACTTTCAGGGTCAGAGGGCACAAGCCTCTGAATACTAGTTCTACAACAGTGGGAGAAGGATATTGTCCTCATGTCCTGTACGTCATTGGCTAATCTGGGAAAGGAATGCTGAACTTGATGGACATTTGGTCTGGATCCAACAGGGCTCTTCTTCCATTCTTACAGTCACCCATATTATAAGGATCCCTAGAAATGTAGAAGAAATATTTCCTGTACAGGACTCACTAAACATGACTCAGTCAAATGTCTTAGCAATAATCATCCCCTATTATTTACTTTGTTATAATCATATCTGGGATATAAAGGGTTATATGTGCAATGTTATTTTCACCCTTTCCTATTCTCACTGTAGTAAACTGCACAGTCACCCAAGCTTCCCTGGGCAACCATGGAGTAACAGCTTCATTCAGTGAAGGGGGAAACCGGCAATTCCTCTATGGATTCTGGTCCTTATCAAGTTTATTCTTTCAACACTATAATTAGGTAGATCAATAGGGTTTCTATGATGTGGCCAAGCCTCATGTTACTGTGAAGACATTGCCAGAGTAAGACTCACTCGCTCACTCACTCTAACGTAAGCCCAGGGGGGCTGTATAGATCATGAAATTAGCATGGAGGGTAGATTGCTTTAAACATTTACTCTCCTTTGTGGTCCCGATCTGCCTATAATTTTCATTGTCAAAAAGTGATCCATTTGTTTTAATAGATTGTTTTTATGGCAATGAAAATTATGGGTGTAGGAACCCCAATCCAGATCAAGCAAGGGCAAAAAAATTAAAGGCCCCCACACTAAGGTCTTGATTTGGATTGGATCCCCAGTGCTTACTGTAGAATAAAAAAAGAATGAAAGATGTAGTTGCTAACTTTGAAGTAACATGCTGTTTGGCTCTTAGAGAAGAAGGAAGTAATGCTCAACAGAAGTGGCTTGCATCAAGACCATCCCATGCATTCGGGGCTGAGGAGCTGGCTGGTTTCAAACAACTCTCCTCTTCTTAATGCACAACCAAGGCACTGGTTTACTTGCTGGTTAAGATAGCGGATAGGGCACCTCACATACTGACCTCTCATTCAAAAGTTGTGTCCTCCTTGTTTAGCTTCCATCATGTCTCTTTTGTTTTCATTCTGGAAGCTACTGACATTAGTGTTAGATTGTTAGCCCTTGTGACAGTGAACTGTCTCTTGCTATATTTGCACAGTTGAGTTATGCAGGGCCGTTGGTGATCTAGTGATCTGAATATGTAAATAAAGACGCATTGAGTTGACAGGATGCCAATGTATGATACTTCATTTGTAAACAGGAATATCCAGAGAGGAGATCAAGGCAAACAAAGTCTGGTTTTATTAAGAAAACTCTGGAACATAAAAAATGCAGAGTAAGGTGTACCAGAATCTTTCTATGGATACCTGGTTAGGTTCTAGCCTGTGGAAAGGCTATGAAATAAGTAGTAAGAGCTGGGTTGAGGAGCTACTCCAGATTCTGGTATACTAAACTGCTAGAATACATGGGAGATAATTGGAGTGGACTTCTAAATGTTACAGTGAACTACATTTTGAAGCCATGTGCACATGTTTATGTCGCCAATCCAAAATTGTCAGCCCCCCCAAAAAAGTCTTATAACAGGTGAATTGAGAGGAGCACAATGGACCTTTCATGTGGAGGGTTGTCACTGTTGTAGACAAACATTGCACTCTAGTCTTCTAGTTTACATCCTGCACATACAATGGGCTGGTCTGTGGGTGGGGATGTTGTGGGTACCTGACTGGGTCTCCCCCCACATCTGCTCTATGGACCTAGCTTGCCAGGCTGTGGTGTGCTTGTTGACCTGCACTTTGAGCACCTGTTCAGCATGACAAGTGCCTGGCAGCTGTCCGCTCCTCATCCGGAGCCTCTATTGCTGTACACAGCGTTGGAGGAATTTTCTGGTGGGCTTTTTAAGAGGTACTGAACATAGACACAGGTTCCTGCAATACCTTCTAACGGTACTCCTAAAATTCCCCACTATAGAAGGTGTAAATAAGATCTGGAGATACACATTCAGAATGATTGACTTCACTCAGACTCACAAGCACAATGAAACTGTTATAACTTTAAAAAGCATTTATTAAAACCATTTAAGAAACATAAAGTCAGACACACAAACCTCCATTCAGCAAAGCAAATTAAAAGAACATACTCACAAGTCTGGCAGATTTGGAGAACAAGACAAACATAGACAAACACAAAGACAGACAAACACAGACTCTGTGAAGGAGCTCTTCTCCACAGAGGGACTCCCATCTCTCCCAGGCAAGACCAAACCATGCCTGGGAAATAATAATAATAATAATAATAATAATAATAATAATAATAATAATAATAATAATAATAATATAATTTTATCCCTCTGTGCTCAGCCTTAAATGCCCAATTTGACATAATCAATTCCTCCTATTGACGTCTTCTAAATGTGAGTGGTAGCTTTCATAGTGACTTCTGTGGCTAACCAATAGGAATGGCCACAGCAGTGTTCTCCTCCAATTGCAGTGCTCAGGGAAGTGGGAAACACTAACTGGTGGCTGCTGAGAGGGAGCGTGTTTCTGCTCGAACTCATAGAAGTCAATGATCCACATTTCCACAGTGTGAAAGTGCTGCTAGGATGGCTGGCATTATGAGTGAGAAAGATTCTACACCTGAGTAAGCCACAGGTAGGCTCTTTATTTTAGTGGCTGGGGGAGGGGTCCATCCAATAGCTCTGAAGTGTACCAGGTTGGAGAAGGCTGGAGTAGAGAATTTTTAAAAAACAAATCCTTAAAAATTACGGCATAAACCAATCTAATTCAATCTTGGTGGAGCTAAAGCCCTCCTTAGGAGCTATCACCCTGCCATGTTTCATCTATCTATAACAAATTACACAGATGTTAGCATTTTGTTAATTTCTATATTAAAATTCCTAAAAATCCAAAGCATGAACCGATATGATTCAAACTTGGCGTGGCTAAAGCTCACCTTAAGAGCTATCATTGTGCCAAGTTTTATCTCTTCATTTTTAAATATGAGGGCGCTGTAATCATGTCTGTTAATACCAGTTACCTGAATACTGAACGGTTCTTCGAGGGTAATTTGACGAGGCAGAGAGGGTGTGTGTGCTCCGAAATCGAGGCAGGCAATCACCTCTACAGAGCTCCGGATCAGGTTTCAAAGCAGAGAAGACCCACTTTGCACACACCTAATAGAAACCTGTTCTCATGAGTTTCTATTAGAAGATCAGATGAGAAATGGAAACATTGACGTTCTTAGCATGAGGTTTTTGCACTATCCTGATGCAGTATGTACAGATAATATATCCCATCGAATGGTGCGTTGGTAGCATTTGAAGTGCAGGTGGCCACACCATCCATTGCCACACAAATGTTTATCTGCTTACTAGGGTGAGGGGGGAAGCAAAAGTATATATATATATACACACACACACTCACACAACAAACATTTTAAACTTTAATGAAAAAATACATTATCTTTCTTCCAAGTTGCTTTACTGTTCACTCTTTTCAAATTCCTCTAAAAATATTTTATCTCTTCCAATGTTAAAGGAGAGTTCTTCAGTTCAATCAATAAACCAAACAGGCATAAGCTTATACTGCTTATATATCTTCAGTGTAAACCTTCTAATACTGCAGTATTTTTTTTTTTAAAAAAATGGTTTCCTTTTAAAAGACAAAGTGTGCCTACCCCTTGCCCCTCGGTTCCAGTTTTAATCATGAACACGTGGTAATGATTTCAGATTTCCAAGTGAATTACTTGCTAGTTATTTCTTGGAAATGATTAAGTGAGCAGTATTTGACTATTTGGCCAATTTCAAGTAAGAGCTTGGGGTGGAGGCAGAGTAGCGGAACAATCCATGTTCAAACAGGACAACCCCAAAGCGTTTGAGCGTTACACAGGCACGCAGAGCTTTTCTACAGGAGGCATTTATTGTCAACTCATTCCCTACTCATGGTTGTTTACTGGTTCTTTAGATGACATTGTGACCTTTCACTTTTGTGTCTGTTTTTAAAGAGCACTTTCGCTGAGGCTTTTAGAGCAGGGGAAATGTGGGATTATTTGTAAAGGCAAAAGAAAAAAACTTTTCCACTTGTGTATAGTGCTATTCCACTATACCACAGGGCCACCTAGAGTTTATGTAGTGGGAAAGCATGAAAAGAAATATTATTTGTGCTGTGCTCAGATCTCAGTTCAGGGACGAAACCAAAAGTAGGTACAGCAGATTAACAGCAGATAAGAGCCTCCTGTAGAAAAGCCAAGAGAAAGTTTTGAGATGCTGTCTCCCCTCCTGCTTTGGGAAAGGAAGATGACTCAATGGGGTTTGAGAAAGGGAATGACAGGAACACAATATATTTCCAAACAGCTGAGGACAGGTAACTTAAAATACGTCTAGCACCAGTGAAAACTGCTTTCTCTCAAAGTCAACAAACCAGTAGCTGTTTTCAGTTCCACAAAGAGCAGGTCTTATTGGGTTGTAGTTGTGATTGTTTGTTGTAGGTCTTGTTTTATACTGGTATTTGTTGTTCTTTAGATTTTTTTTTTTTTAAAAAAAACATATTACTGTATTGGTTTTTATTCTGTGAATTTTACTGTTGGGAGAGCTCCTGCCCTGAAAAGTGGCGAAGAAATATTGGAAAGGAAGAATGAAATGAAGGAAGCTAACAGGACCAAATTACTCATTTAAGATTCAACTACCCTAAAATGCTTTGCATTACAACAGAGCACGGCTGGGAAAATACAGCTCCATATCCCCAGGAGCTACGATGAAGTTTACAACTGTGAGCTCAGAGATACCAGAGAAACTTGATGGCTAGCACACGATGTCACCATCCCTGCAGGCTCTCTCATATATACCATAGTGATCCATACATTGGTAACCTCACAATTAGGCCTAATCTACACCAAGCAGGATATTGCACTATGAAAGCAGTATGAAAGCGGTATATAAAAGGCAGGAGCCACACTACTGCTTTATAGTGGTATGGAAGTGCACTGACAACTGTTGGGGCCCATTGACACATAGCATATACTGCTTTCATACCGCTTTCATAGTACAATATCCTGCTTAGTGTAGATTAGGCCTTAGACTACTGCAATGTGTTCTGTGGGGGGCTGCCCTTGTGTGTGGTTTGGAAGCTGCAGTTAGTGCAGAATGCAGCAGTGAAGATGCTCACTGGGATACCCAGCTATGCTCATGTATCTCTGCGCCTCTTGCACTGTTGTCTTGTTTCACTGACCTTAGCTTTAAACACATGAGAAGTCTTTATTTATATACCGCCCCACAGCTTCGGTATATAAATGTAATTAAATAAATAAATAATAAATAAATGTAACACTTGCGTTAAAAGAATTGCATTGGCTGCCTATGGCTGAGCCATGTACAAGGTTATGTTATATCATATAAAGCCCTAAACAACTTGGGATACCGAGCAGACCAACTTCCCTTATATATACCCAAGCGACCTTTAAGATCAGCAGAGGAGGTCTTGCTGGTCATTTGAAGCAGATGGAATGTTGCCATGAAGTACGTAGGTGCCAGGCCTTCTCTGTAGTGTCACCCACCATTTGGAAAACCCTCCTTTATATAGTTTGGGAGGCAGAAAATGTGCCATCTTTTGAATGCCTCCTGAAGTCTCACTTGTTCACTCAGGCTTTCCTTGGGCCGTAAGGAAATTAATTAGGCCAGTCCATTTTACTGTTCCATTTTACTGTAGTTGGAAGTGTTTTCATGCTGTCTTTTAATCTTGTCTTTTAATTTTGTGAACCACTGAGAGATTCTATTATATTCAGTGGTATATAAATGTAACAAATGAATAAAATTAATCAGTCAAGCATGAGTTATACCCCAAGGAAATCTTGTCAAAAAAAGACATGTTCTCAGGAGGCATTTGAAAAATGCTATATTCTCCACCTCCTGTACTGCGTGAGGGAGGGTTTTTCAGAGGGTGGGTGCCGCTATGGAGACGGCCTGCCGTCGAGGGATAAGAGCTATCCCAAGGTCTCTCCAGCTTCCTTCCCTCCCCAGCTAGATAGGCGGAAAATCCCGTCTAGCTAAAATGGAGAGAGAGGGACAGAGACAGAGACAGAGGCCGTTTCTACACCTGCTTTTTTCCCCAGGATTGTCCCGGGATCATCCCTGGGCATCCAAATGACACACAAGGGATCCCGGGAGCAGGCAGGGATGATCCCTCCATTTGCCTGGGATAATTCTTAGGTGTAGCCCATGTCTAGACCTCCCGGCGTTCCAGGAGGGAGGGGTAGAATCTCATGATTTTATGATCGTGAGATCCTCCCCCTCAGTCCACATGCAGCCGCGTGACATCCTGGGCATCACCCCCATCGCAGCGGCCATTTTTTTAAAGAAAGTAGAGCTGGAGCACATGAGTGCTCCAGTGAAAACATGAAGGTAAATTAAAAAAAACCACCCAATCCCACTCTCCTCCCCACCCCGATGGGCACGGAGAGCCTGAGGAGCTCCGTGCCCAGTTCCCGGCTCCTTGCTTTTACTCACGAGAAGCCGGGACAAAACTGGGATGGACGCCCTCACATCCCATGGTCTTGGGATGAACCCAAGACTGTGGGAAAGTCAGGGTTAAAGCTGTCCTGGTTATCCTGGGGAAAGGGAGGGATCATCCCTCCCTGCCCCCAGGATCCCCTGATGCCCATGATAATCCCTCGTGTAGACATGCCCGTAGAAAGGGCCAGAGAGAGAAATGACAGGGAATGAACACTTCTGCCACTTGTCCCACTCTACGTGGAATACAAGCCTCTGAACTCGTAAATTCAGAGGCTCACAAGCATCAGCCACGGAAGACATAAGTACATGTTTAGCCACCCATGGTGGCCTGGGAACGTTGGGAGTTGCAGGGCTTTTTTCTGTCGAAACATGCATAGGATTGTACGCAAAATGTAGGTCTTCAAAGAAAGTGGTATATGCATTTATTCATTGGCGTGCGCACAGCAGGTTCAAGGGGTTCAAATGAACCCCCTAATCCGCTGCCGCCGCCATGTTTGCCCCGCCTGCACAGTGAGCCACTTGAGGGAGAGAGGACAAGCGAGGCGCCGCTGCTCTGGCCCGAGTTCCTCTAAGCGCGGCCCAGCCCCGCAGCTGCTCTGCAGCCTTGCTTCCCGGCTGCCCAGCCAACTTTCACAGGAAGTAGGAAGGCTTGCAAGAGTTCCTGCGAGACTTCCCAGCCAGCAGCCGAGATCTCGCGCGATTCAAGAGCGCGCCGAAGACCCCGGCTGCTGGCTGAGCTGCACAGCAAGAAGCACGAGGCGCGAGGGCCAGAGCTGTGGGCAGTGCGAGGAGGGAGGATGAGAAGCAGCAGCAGCAGCAGCAGCAGCAGCAGCAGCACCTTACGAGGCGGAGGGAGTAGCAGCGGGAGGCCAGCAGCGCTGCCAGGGAAGGTACGTGGCCCCCGTGTCCATTCCCCATCCTCAGCTGCTTGGTTTTCGCCCGCCTCCCCCTCCGCAACCTCTAATAATGCCCAACCCAGATTGCTTCTGCTGCAAAAGCCCCCTAGAACAAACGAAGCTCTACTCCAAGGGAGGCTTTGTGTAGGAAACATGGGCTTTGGATTGTGTTTGTGCCGTATTGCTATCCTGGGGATAAGCACACGTCAGGAGGTTCCCACCATCTGTATCTCTCTCTTTTTCTTTAATGTAAAATGTCTTGTCTTCTGTGAGCTCAGCTTAAATACTTTCCAGAGAATAAAATCTTTGCCTATTCTTCTGTTATATTTTCCCCCCCAAAAGGTTACCGGTGGCTTTCTTTAATATGTTTTGGTAGTCTTCATATGTGGCAATTAGGTTCCCAATTCTGACAAATTTGGGAGAGATAAAAAGCTGTGTTTTATTTTTGTTTTTAATTTGACAAGTATTACTTGGAAGCAAATCCTCTCCAAGGCGGCGGGGAGTTACTTCTGAGTAAGCCTCTTGGTATTGTGGTGTTAAGCACATTTCAGCTGTTGCTGTATTGATATTTTTGAGAACTGGAGGGAGGAAGGGGAGGAACGCCTCCTTGAAAAGCTGAGGCTGTTGATCCGATGGTCTACCCAGTAAGATTGCCCGGAGCTGCAGATTGGGGCCTTTCCCCCTTCGGAGCTGCTGCCCTCCTCTCCCCATCAGCCCTGCAGGTACTGTAATGTTTGGGAGAAAGAGGGAGAAGCTGCATGTTTGCGTGCCTTCTCTCCTCATCGCTGCCCCACCGCCCACCCCAGTCTGGTCTCCAGCAAGAGAAAAGAAAGGGGGAAGAGGGGAGAACTGCAATGCCCCCCCCCCAGGACCTCCTGGCTAAGGAGGGTTCATTCAGCAGCACCTTTTTCAGAATGCATGCAAAAACAATTCCTATCTGTCCTTGCTTATTTTAGGGTGTCCAACCCCCTTCTTTCAAGCCATTCTTTTGGTAAACATTGGATGTGTGCATCTTGTGTCACTTTAAAACAGAGCTGCAGCACAATCCTATGTATGTCTACTCAGAAGTAAGCCCCACTGAGATCAATCAAACTTACTCTGAGGTAAATGTTCACCGGATGCAGCCTGAAAATGAAGAGAGGATGAAGAAAGGACAGGAGAAAAAGAATTGTAGAAATAGAATTGCAAGGTAACTGTGGGATATTTAACCATATTAAGTACATCCCACACTGGGATATTTAACCATATTTAAAGACAATAAGTACAGCAAAATTAGTGCCCCTCTACTTCAGTCCCAATCAAATAATTACAACAGTGAACCAGCCAGGTCTTCCATAGGAAAACTCTGTACATATGTAATAGTCTTATAGACCCCTTTATGTCTTAAAATGCATTGCTTCAGTTCAAATGGCAGATATATCTTCCACACTGACAGCTGCTACATTCCTGATACTAGACCAATAGTATATATATGATTCAACACATGTGAGGAGTTTCACATTTTAAACTCATTTAAGGTGCAAGCCTGTGCATATTAGAATGTAAGCCTATGCGGCAGGGTCTTGCTATTTACTGTCTTACTCTGTACAGCACCATGTGCATTGATGGTGCTATATAAGTAGATAATGATGATACCAGGTGATAGTTATTTTTAAATTTTAATTAAAAATATATTATCCTTTCCTATAACAAAATGGTACTTACTCCTAAGTAAGTGTGTCCCACTGAAGAAGGAAATCCTATTTGATTCCTGTATTCCTGTTAGTGTGACATGATAAGTTAAAGGCACAATTTTATGCATGTTTAGACAGAAAAAAGTCCTTCAACTCCTAGAATCCCCTAGCTGGCATGGCTGGCTGGGGTATGCTGAGAATTGTAGGACTTCTTTTCTTTCTAAATATGCACAGGCTTGCACCTTAAATGAGTTTAAAATGTGAAACTCCTCACATGTGCTGAATCATATATATACTATTGGTCTAGTATCAGGAATGTAGCAGCTGTCAGTGTGGAAGATATATCTGCCATTTGAACTGAAGCAATGCATTTTAAGACATAAAGGGGTCTATAAGACTATTACATATGGTTTCTAAAATTGCTTAACACCATTGTAAGCTACTACCTGATTATGCGGAGAGAGATGCCCAGGCAATTACTATACTTTGCCATTATAGGCAGCGTGACTCCTGGCAAGGGGAGGAGTGGGTAGACTGGCTGTTGACATATTCAGTGGAGTGCCATAGGCCTTCTTTACTTGTTGCTTCTTCCAAGCTGCCCAGGCCCCTTATCTGGGTCAAGGGGGCAGAAGTGGCACTACAGCAAAAAGGGATATGAGCACCAATGTTTGGACTGGGGCAAAATAATACAGTATGTGGGTATGTGGTGTGGTTTGGCTTGAATTGCTTGTGTCTGGATTTCCTTTCTGGACTGTACTTGCTGGTTACATGACCCACAAGGCCAGGTTGTGGTATAGTCCTCTTCTTCTTTTGTGTTCAAAAGCCGTAAAGTATCCTGTGAGATCTGGAAGACTCACAACTTTATTATGGCATAATAAGCTGTTGTCCACTGGCCTCAAGTGCCAAAATGACTTTACTGGCTTTGCACTGTGAGTTTGGGGGTGGGGTGGGGGGTCATGTCATTTGCTATTCCACTTTGGGCAGCAAAATATCTTGGGCCAGCCCTGGCAAGAGCTGGCTATAATTTAGATACTGAACAACATACATTGGGTTTCCTAGGTGTACAGGGCCCAGGTGTCTCAAGCAGGATCTATACTACTGTTTTCATAGAATCATAGAATAATAGAGTTGGAAGAGGTCTATAAGGCCATCAAGTCCTGCTCAACGCAGGAATCCACCTTAAAGCATCTCTGACAGGTGGTTGTCTAGCTGCTTCTTGAATGCCTCTAGTGTGGGAGAGCCCACAACCTTCCTAGGTAACTGGTTCTATTGTCATACTCTAACAGTCAGGAAGTTTTTCCTGATGTCCAGCCGGAATCTGGCTTCCTTTAACTTGAGCCCATTATTCCGTGTCCTGCACTCTGGGATGATCGAGAAGAGATCCTGGCCCTCCTCTGTGTGTCAATCTTTCAAGTATTTGAGGAATGTTATCATGTCTCCCCTCAGGCTTCTCCTCAAGGCTAAACATTACCTCTGTTTCCTCTCCCCTCCGGGACACTCCTACCTCTCCTGTCTGCACCCTCTCTCCCTCTTCTACCCCCACACATAGGGGCATTTCTCTCTCTTCTTTCCCCAGGGCTCCCCCTACGCCAATCCTCTTCTTCTGCCCTTATTTTATTTAGAGTATTTTTATTTAGAGTATTTTTATCCCGCACCTCAGCCTAAAAGGCTCCCGGAGCGGCTTACAATTGATCAGTAAAGAAGACTGATGTGCCCTTGTGATGGTTTCCCATCCTCTCTTTTCTCCTTCATCTCCTGTCTTCTGCCAATAGCCCCTTCGCGGCCTTCCAGAGATGTCCCTACTTCCAGATCTCCTACACTCCCACAAGTTCTCCAAATCTTGCCAGCCAGCCCTCTCTTATGCTAGGCTCGCAGCCACCCCTCGTCCTCACTATATTCACCCCAGAAGTCTCTCTCCTGGGCCTCATTCCAAATTCTTTGCTCAGCAGCACACAGGGCAATCTTTTAAAATCATTATTAGGGCATTTGATGTATGGTGTATTCTATGTATGGTGCTGGAACTTAAGATGACACTCGTTGTTAATGTGATAGAATCTGTTTTAAATGTGAATCTGTTTTAGAAAGTTTGGATTAGGTCATTATCTGATTACATTTAAAGATGGTGAAAATTGACTGTGTCTTTATATATGCCTGGTTATCACTACAGCAAAAAAATAGTATTCAGAGTCTCCATTTTAAAATGTGTATTTTTAAAGTACAGATTACTTGTTAATTAAAAAAATACAGTTTACTTCAGTTTTCATTTATTTTGTTTGTTTGATGAATAAAAAAAGTCCTTTATTACTGTATATTTAATCAATGTTTACCTTAAAAAAAATCCCTGGCTGAACCCCCTAATGAAATGTGCTGCGCACGCCTATGCATTTATTAATTTATTTTGCATCTTACGACTTCATCCAGGATTTTTCTTCTCCTCCCCAATAAAATAATGAATAGTTTTTACAGTTATATTAACAAGGGAAAAGATTAATTTTAATATACTGGATAAAAATAGACTTGTATAGTTTCAGAAATAATTTAGCACTAGAATGGCCTCTCTCTCTCTCTCTCTCTTTCTGTGTGTGCGTGCGTGTGCGTGTGTGTGAATATAGCCCAGAACCTATAGAATCAATCTCACCCATTCAGAGGTATATTTTCCAGTCTCCTGTTGCAACTAATCCAATCCCCTTAGTGTTTCAACCTTGCACTTAAAGCGACTGAATCTACTGCTGGTTTATTCCCTCATGGTCTAGACACCTTCTTGCCTGTAGCCCTTAGAATCCCAGCCCACTGCTAGTCTCATATACACATAATTCCCACTGCTCTCAAATTAGTTCATGTATCTTGCACAGACTTGGCAGTCCTTATACCATTCATTTATGTCTCAAATCAGTCTCACCCCGCTAATTTTCTTCTCAGTCTTTTTATTCTCCAAATAGGTCTGGAAAACGCCGATGACAAGCAACTAGTACTACCTTGACCCTCCCTTGGTGGAGGGAGTACAATCTGTGTGACCTTTTCATTTCATTTCATTTTCTCCCATGGTCCATGCTGCAATTAGGGTCTTCTTGTCTCTCTCAGTATCATTCAAGAGACATTGATTAAAAAGGGAATGAATTCTGTTGCGTTTGATGCTATAATCTTAATTTTTTTATATGGTTCCATATGAACAGAACAATTTTCACCCCTAGGGCTTGAGGCTTTATGTGACTTCTTCCACACACTAATTAGTATGAAAGAACTATTTTTAAAGCATGATATGGTGGAAATATTTTGAATATCAAAAAATTCTTTCTTCAAATGGAAAGATTTGATACTTTTGCTGATAGTTGTGATTAGAGCAGTGGGCCTCTTGAAATTGTTAACCCTATTTGTGGGCAGAAAAAATGGTGGGACAATGTAATCAAATTTCTTAGGGGAAGGAAAAATTCTCTCAGAAATTTCTTGAGGATGAGGATCACCAGTAGCAGTGGCAGTAGCACAGATTTTTGTTATTGTTATTTTTGCTGTTATTACTAATGGCAGTAGCAGCAACTGTGTTGGCAAACTGGCCACCATTTTATATTATTCACAATGTCTCAGACCTGGAGTAGTTCTGGGGCATCGTGTGGGGAAAATGGAAGATGCCACAAAAAATAAGAATATTTCGACAAAATTCTCCAAAGTACCCTTCTTTTTCTAGGGAATTGAGAAAAAGGTAACATGTCTTCTGAGAAATTATGGCTTAGCTCTAATTAGGGATGGACAGCTCTGTCAAGTGCATTTCCTTGGACTTTTCCTTTGCCCACCTCCAAGTCCATTCCATGCTGGTGAGGTACACATATATGGTGGTGGTGGTGGTGGTGGGTATCCATATGTATTTTTGTGTGCATTAATGTACACATGCCACCTTTGACTGAAGTATGTTTGTGTGCATTTTTGGAATGTATACAGTGGTTTTTGTGCATTTTAAAATGTGTGCAGGTTGCCCAACACATTTTTTATGGTTATTGTTTTGTTTTTTTGCCAAATGCATTACAAGCTTCAAAACATACATTTTGGACCACAAATTGCATGCCAGTGCTTGGTTCTGGGAGATGCGGATTGGGTAAATCTGCATTAAAAAACAAATCCCACACACAACATCAATGGAGTGAATTTCCAACCTATTCCTACCTCTAATTCCAATTGGATCCCTTTGGATACCAAAAAGGATATCAAACACACCTTGTCTAACAGTGGCTTTGTTCCTAGGGGCAAAAAAGAGGCAAAGAAGTCTGAGTAGGAGAGTGTTGGAATGGTGTCTGATTTTTGTGTGGAAGCACCCATGTTCTCTCACAGGAATGTCCTTGGCTGAGACAGGTGAAACTGTATATGAGGCTACATAACCACGGTTTAAACATGCTCAATAACTACTTGCTGCAAAAGGGTTAGCGGCCTAACCATGGCTTAACGTGTTGTCTGAACAGGTCCATCAAGAGCCACATATTCTCTATTCTGGCTTAAAAAATGAAAATGATGAAATTGAAAAATAAAAAAAGCTTGAAAACTGTGAGAGGCTGTGTATGTTCCAATTCTGGAACTGGTCTTCGAAATACTTCTAATTATACAGAAATGTAAGAAGAGAGGAATGCAGGGCAGGGCGTATCCATTGAACAATAAAGGAATGGGTTTATTCCCTATTTATTTATTTATTTATTTTCCATTCAGTTTCTTTAATATCTGGATGGCAATGACAATCTGTAATACTTGGATGATCTGTATTTCAGTAATCTGTAGAGGTCCTATATATAGCTGTCTAGACAGCTGTGCATTATATACTGACTACCATTTCCAGGAAAGTGTTGTTCATCTAAGAATGCTCCTGAGATAGTTTGATGAATAGTTGATAGTTTTTGTTAGAGCTGTGTCTGCTCAAGTAAATATTTCAATGTACTGGGCTATGGTTTGGTTTTCCAGGTACTCCTCCTGAAAGTGGCCCATCAAGAGGCATTGCTTTCTCATTGCCTGAATAAAGTGTCTCTTCCTGAAAGAGAGCTTGTTGCTGGTGAGGGTGAACTGCCAGAACTTGAGTTTCACCCACAGGTACAGAAAACAAGGCCAAGCAGGCCACCTTTTGAGTACGTCAGGCCTATGCAATGAAGTTACTCAATAATGATGTAACTCAGTAATCCTAATGGAACCCATCAACCATGTATGGTATACACAGACACAGACACACTGGTGGTTCAACAAACATCAGGCTTTTGCTGCCTTCCTGGGATTACAAAGAACAGAGGATGTGCTTCAGCTGGGGTAGGCTGGTCTAGAGGGTGCCATATTAATTTGCAAGGATGACAGGTGACATCACTGAAAGTTGCAAAGTTTGCAGAGAAATCCCATACTGCAGTGGAAAAAAACCCATGATGTTTTCTGTGGTAAGTATGTAGTATCTCAGGTAAGATGGAGGGAGTTAGCTAAATGAACGGTTAGAGGTAGTATGGCTACCTTGTTGCCATGGAAGGGTAAAATGTTGCTTCAAGTGAATTTTGCTTCAAATGATCTTGATTGGCTGGAGCGTTGGGCAGAAAATAACCAAATGCACAGTTACCAGATGGTGGATACTTTGCAATGCAATGAGCGAGAAAGATCTTGGAATGGTTGTAGATCATGAGCTGAATATGAGCCAAAAGTGTGATGTAGCTGCAAAAAAGCAAATGCTATTTTGGGTTTCATTAACAGAAATATAGCTTCCAAATTGTCCAAGGTACTGGTTCTGCTCTATTCGACACTGGTTAGGCCTCATCTTGAGTACTGTGTCCAGTTCTGGTCACCACACTTCAAGAAGGATGCAGACAAGCTGGAGGGGGTTCAGAGGAGGGCAATGAGGATGATCAGGGGTCTGGAAACAAAGCCCTATGAAAAGAGACTGAAACAACTGGGCATGTTTAGATTAGACAAGAAAAGACTGAGGGGAGACATAATAGGATTCCTCAAGTACATGGAAGGTTATCATGCAGAGGAAGGCCAGGATCTCCTCTCAATCATCCCAGAGTGTAGGACACAGAATAATGGGCTCAGGTCACAGGAAGCTAGATTCTGGCTGAACATCAGGAAAAATGTCCTGACTGTTAGAGAAGTATGGCAATGGAACCAATTACCTAGGGAGGTTGTGGGCTCTCCCACCTTAGAGGCATTCAAGAGGCAGCTGGACAGCCATCTGTCAGGATGCTTTAAGATAGATTCCTGCATTGAGCAGGGGGTTGGACTCAATGGCCTGACTGGGAGCTGAGGTTTTACAGAAATTGCTATTACAAAGGGCACCATCCAGCCAAAACTAAACACTTTAAATTCCTAATGATTTCAGTGACATTTGAACACATACTTAGGTTTGCATCAATTTAGCATCAGACATCCCATGGAGAATCTGCCATGGATTTCCAATGGCAGTGCTGATATGTTAGGATGGGGAAGCCGAGGGGGAGAAACATTTCCAGAAGAGATTCAGGACCTGCTCTTTCTCTTTCCCCTTCTCCTTCTCCCCCTCAACCCCTTGGAGAAATGATCCATCAAGCAGACAAATGATCCCATGAGAGAAAAGTGGAGAATAAAACATGGAAAATTCACTCATGAGGGTAAAGTTGCTGTTTTTTAAACCACTCGGTGCCTGCATCAAATAGTGGCATCCAGCAAAATCTGTGTTACATCTGATCTGACTGTCTCAGAAGCTGGTGCGAGGGGTGGGTCAGTCATGTAGAGTGAGTGATGTAAACCATTCCAGATTCCATGATCCATTTCTATAGTTGACATAGTAGAAAGAATTCATTCCTGACTCTGCCAAAATGCATGGCCAAACAGTGGTCAGTTCTACACCAAGCGGGATACAACACTTTGAAAATGGTTTGAAAACTGTATATAGAGTGTGTCCTGGGCCCCAGCAGTTATCGATAACATTAATATAAACCATTTCAAAAGAGAAGTGTAGATTCCGCCTAAATGTGACTTTCATAGTATGGTTATTTTCCTAATGTTAAATAGCTCCTGCAGGGGCTGAGGAAGATTAGGAGGCAGGTGAGCACTTGTGTGAGTTAACCTTGAAAATCAGCTGCCCCTGGAGCTGCTATTAGCCCCAAACACCCTTCCCTCTAAGGGCTAAGAGCAACTTGGGGGTTGTGTGTTTTCACTGGGATCATGGCATGGGGAAAGGGCTGTAAACCCACTCTCCTTTGCTGAAGTTCTAATCCTGCTTATGTTCCTAACCCCCCCACGGCAGCTATTTTCATTATAAAAACCGTGCACATTAATTGATTTTGCACAATTAACATCACCTTTAACTTGCCCGCCAATGGAACAGCTCTAAGGAGTTAAAACTAGGGATAGATGGATCATTCTATCTTGGTCCATATCAGTTTTGAATGTGCTCGATCATAAGTGCATCCTGTTGAATTTTCATATTAATCTGTGATAAAAATTATATTTGAACCCATATTTCTGGGTGTATCCCCACCACCACCAATATGCATCTGCATACACATTTTATCCTAAAATATGCATTTTCTACACATTTTGGTATGCTTTTTTAGCTGAGAACAGTTTCACAAAAAATCAGAGAAGTCCAAAGGTTATGTTCTGATCCTTGCATTGGTGTGAATCAGGTTTGCTTTCTTAAAACCCCAGACTGAATCAAATCCTCAGTTATCACTAGTTCTACCTTTGCTTACATAAAAGTCCTTAATTTGGGGTGGAAACTACCCAAGGAGGTTCGCCTGGCATCTACACTATATTCTTTCAGATGCCAGGTGAAGACCTTTTTATTCTCTCAGCATTTTAAGTCTATAAATTAATTTTAACTTCGCTTTTTTAAACTTGAATTTAAAATTTGTATTTCTGCATTGCTGCTGATTTTATCCTGGTTGTGCTTTTATATTGTATTTTATAGCATGCTTTTATACCGTTTGTTTTATATTTTGAATGGTTTTAATTTTTGTGAGCTGCCCAGAGAGCTTCAGCCATTGGGCGGTATAAAAATGCAATAAATAAATAAATTTATCAATTATATTTAAGACAGCAAGGAACCTATTGAGATCCCTTAGGAACTCTGATGAACAGGTCATCGTCAAGCAAGCCTGACCTCACACCTCTTCTCCTGATCATCATCATTTGCAATATTTCCTTACATATCAGGGTAAAGAGAATTAAAATGAATGAATAGATGAATATTCGGTCTACATGCAAATGAATGAATAGATGAATATTCGGTCTACATGCAAATCAAATCAAACAAAACATCTGCTTGGACAAATAAATGGATCTGTGATGTGGTCAAATTTCTCCCTCATGAGATTTGAGCATCCTTGTTTTGTTTTTGCAACACAGTGCATTTTACCATTGCTAAAATAAAAAATAAAAAATCATCTACCCACCTTTTAAAAGAACAAACACCCAGCTGTTCTAGTTTCCCCCATTATATTGCAGCATGCTGAGCCTTAAAAGTAGCAAAGAGACATAACTGATGAGCTGTGCAGCCCTATTTTTCATAGCGTTGTATTTACCATGCGACTTATTTATCATTGTTTTGGTACTGCATAGAATATCAACAATAATACTTGATTTAATGGTAGCACTGAGAAATGAGCTTGAGGATACAGCAGTTACTCGTCCAATGTGCAAAGCCATGGCAATGTGTCAATTCCGGTGCACTACTAAAATCATATGACAAAACTCCTTTGAAAATGTCACACAACATTCGCAGTCCATTCCCCAACTCCATCTTCCAGAGATATTTTCAGCCTTCAATCCTGATCTTCTGAGAGTGAGAAGCAGTAATCATGGGTTTCAAAGTGCCTTCTACCATTTCAAAGATCATGCACAAGGGAAATTATTGATATAGCATAATTCCAGTACTTAACAAGAGATGGCATGATTCATCAGAGCTATCCCAGCCCATCCTGCAGTTACTGTACGATTCTTTGTTAATTGTCCAGTCAAAACCAGAAGCCAGGATTGATTTTGAGTGTCATCAGATGGGGGGGGGGGGGTTTGCTTCTCTGCCCCTGCTCCTATCCCACATTACTACCTCTTTCTTCCCAGAGAAGAAAGAGGAAGTAAACAAAGGCCACATGGCCCATTCAGGGGCTGTTTTTATCATGCCGCTTTCCCTGCACACAGCAGGAAACAGCAGCACATTCTGTCCCCACCCCCAAGATGTCAGATTAAAATTTTGTGAAGAAAAAAAGGCAAGAAAGAGTGAGAGGCAGACGTAGGCATCTAAAGGACGCATCAAAAACCATGAGTGGACAATAGTGAGCATGTGATAAAACACTCATCTGATGAACACTTTCCCTTTAGCTTAAAATATCTATCTATCTATCTATCTATCTATCTATCTATCTATCTATCATCTCCAAACATGTGTAGAAAACATATCGTCTTTTGCAGCAGTTGACTAAAGAAAGGTTGAGCACTTCAATTGGCAAGACTGAATTTTGAAGCACAAGTTTCTTGTCCAAACAATATTATTTTGGCAACAGTATTTATCTTGCTGCATTTTTCAATGACAATGGCTGGTGAACTCTGGCATCTCCTTTCCTCCAAGATTCTGTATATAAGCCAGTAATTTAGACTTGATATAATTAGCTAGATGGTAGTGTTTCATAACTTCACCTGTCAGTTAGGTCATCTCAATACTAGGATTCAGCTCTCTTGTTTTGCTCGGAGGTGTCCAGAGTTGCAATTTGGTACTTGCATTGCTCTGGACTGTAATAACGGAAACAACACCTTACAATGTTGATTCATCTGCCTCATTTACAAAAACTGCATTGACAGGGCCTTACAAAGACAGAGCAGCACTGTGGTTTGCCATTTGCATGTGTTGTGTTATTTTACTCTCAAACTGCTCTCTTTACTGGCTTTATATGTAGCTCACGTTTAAAGGTACAGGTCCCCAAAAGAAAAAATAGTGACACAGGTGACTGCAGAAATAGGAAGAATAGATCTCTGAGATCCTTTGAAGTATTGAGTTGTCACCTCTGTAGTGTTCCCCCCTCCCCCATTAAACAAAACAGCAGATACAACTGTTTTCCCTTAATTGGCTTTGAGCAACTAGCTATGAGCCCATCTTTGGGGGAGGGGCATTCCACAGGGAAAAAAAGCAATGGGCATGGGGGCCTACTAGGCCAGGACTGGCCCTACCATTAGGCCAACTGAGGCAACTGCCTCAGGTGATTATGAATCATAGAGCAGAGAGTGATGGAGTGGCATTTAAGAAGTTGTGCATTTCAGCCTGCCCTGTGCTCCCTAAGCTAGTTTGCTGCCTCCAGGAGTGGTGAAGGGTTCTGTCTGATCAGTGATGTTTGAGTAAAATTCACCTCTCAGTTCAGACAGCTTCTGTACATGGAATGTGGGTGCCATCACCTCAGGTGGCAAATTCTCATGGACTGTCCCTGCCTTCTACCAGCATATTGGGGGTGAGTTTAGGTGACAGACAACATGGCACACACAGAGACCTCATTCAATGTACGGTTTTTCCAGAGTTGGAGAACAGAATCCAGAGCTGTGCTGGAGAGGTAGGAATTGCAAACCTGACTCTATGCCATAAATACACATATGGGTAGCCCTGCTCCTGGTACCACTACAGCCTGTTACCTTCTGGTATTTCATGCCATAGCATGACTATTCATGTCCTACATAAAATATTACTCACCTACTCATACCCTTAATATGCTCATATAAATTATGGGAACATTTGTTGGGCACTATTCAGTGGGGCGCAATCTCTGACATAAATTACATTGGGTTAGCATAAACTACTGTAGGACAACACCAATGGCATTAGCTGGTGCACTGATTTCCCAAGAAACTTTCTGTGCCAGCTAACACTACTGGAATCATGCTAGAGTTGTTTACGCTACCACAACATAATCTACATTAGCAGTTGCGCCCCATTTGCAGACAACAGTAATTTGCCTCTTATCTGCAAATTCCTAAGAGTCAGTTAGTCCTGTAGTGGTCCAAATGCACAGGTTCAACTAGTGCAGAAACTGTATTTTTCTACAGAACCAGAAAGACACTCATCTGAAGAAACAGAAAAAGAGAAATTCATGTACAGTTTAAATTACAGGGATTCTAGAGGTGGGACTCCTTTATTTTGATTTACCAGAAATTACTGAAGAAATCAGAGCCCTAAAATAGTTGTCCCCATGGCTGCCACACATTCCCCTATAATTCACACATTGTCCTGTGAAATCATAAGGGTTAGTGAATCTGCTGCAGTTTAAATTTCCTGGCCCTATTGCCAACATTTGCATTTTTAATTAAGAGTATTTTTTTTATTGCTCCGGATGTTGTGATTGGACTGTTATTGATGTATTTGTTTGCATAGCTGAAGAATGTTGCTTTTGTTTGCATAGCAAATGAACTTAGGACAGTGGAAAACAGATTCTGGTCACCGTCTCCTGGGAATGTCTTTCTTGCACACCAGGTTGAATTAATAGAGCTGAGGATTGTGCCCTCTACAGCCGGATTTTGAAAACTCTTCAGTGGCAATCCGGAACACCTTTTAAAGTGAATTTCAAAGATCATTATGTAACTGAATACAACAACCAATAATGTCAGCATGCCATAACAACAAGTCACCGTGGTTCGATTTCAAATACTGCTGTGCATTTAATAGCTTCCTGCATGCTTTACGCTCTTGTCCCAGCAACGTGATTGTACATGGGGGCACAGCTTAGCAGATTAGCTTTGAGAGGCCACCTATTCAATAAGAATATGCATATTGCTCTTGACTTTCGATTAGACTTTTAAAAATATTTCTTTGGAAAATAAACTGCAATTCTTTTGAAGCACACTCATACACACATGGGGTGGGGGATAGTTTATACAAAGGGTCCCATAGTTGTCTTCAATTCATTTGGTTAAAAGTAATTAAAAAATAAGCTGCTTCCCCAGTGATTCCATCTAATGCAGGAATCTCTCTCTCTCTCTCACACACACACACACACATTAAATTTGCTATTTCTTAACTGCAATGGCAAAAGAACTCTAATATTTAGGAGGCAGGAATCGTGACTATGCTGAACAGAGAATATGTTTTAACAATGCAAACTTATCTACTCAGAAGTAAATCTTACTCCCAGGTAAATGTGTATGAGATTGGTGCCTTAATGTTCTGACTCACAGGATACAATCATATGCATGCTTAACCAGGTCTAAGCCCAGCTGAACACAGTGGCATTTACTTTGAGTAAACATGCATAGGATCACACTGTACATCGTTTCAACATGGACACAAAAATGAAATATAATATCACTTAAGACAAAGCAGGAAAACAATTAGACGTCGGGACAACAGTCAGAAATCAGATCCATTCTCGGGTATAATGTAAATCAGTCTGTCTCTCAAGGTAATTTTCCTTTAAGTGGGGAAAGAGAAAGCCTTCGTAAAGCTTTAATGGTATGTGTTATCCAATACCCATACCCAATATCCCCATGTTTCCACTAACAGAGAAACATATGCTATAGAATGCCGAGATGTAAATAATTCCCCAATTTCTTATTAAACTCTCAATAGCATTCACATTCACATATTGAAAAATAATCAACATAAATGATCCTTGTCTGGCATGGAGCCGCCCTTGGCCAGAATCCAGTGCACATGCTTAAGTCCCATCGATTTCAGCCAGACTTCAGAGTGCACCTCCATGAGCTGGATACCTGCCACTGCAGTGAATATCTGTTACACATGCACTACAACCAACCTATACAGATCTTGGAAGTGAAATTCCGAAGGGAACAATAAGGCTGTGCATTCCCTACATTTCAACTTCACAATGGTCGTCAAAAATAAACATGTTTCGGAGAATTAAAGGGCTCCGGATTATTTTGCATTTTACACAAACGCACATTAAACACAGCAACAACTGGTCATAGGACTAATTTTGTCCGTAGGAGAAAAGAAATGATAGCATATGAGATTCTCCCATTTCCTATGCACATCTTCTCCTGCATTACGCTTCCTAGATTATTTTACCTTTTCTTAGCCATGCAAAAGCTATAGTGTTTCAAAGCTGCAGATTAGTGATGGTGGCAGCTTATTCCTTTTGGTTATCTACAGCACCATCTTAGTGTCTCCAGGCATAAAAGAATATTATCTGTGTGACAGTTATGGCTGGAACCATCCATACTGTTCATGCTATCAGCACTCAAAAAGAGCTCCAAAAGAGAAATCATTCAGTTTAAGACATTTTTCCCTCCGTCATTTCATTAAAAGCTTAAAATCGTGGAAGTGCTGTGCTTTACGACGAAGGTTATATGAAAATTTCAGTAAATCTGTGATGTGGAAAGTATATCTGCGGTTGGGGGCTTGCTAATCTTTCGTAAAGGCGGTTGACCATAAGCAAGACAACCTATAAATCGGCTTCCCTGCTTTACTTAATTTTCATCACAAATAATGTGCCACTCTGATTGCATGAAATCATCAGGAGTGTCTTCAATTACTGTGTGCAGCCTCTGATCAAAATGACTTCCTTTATTCTGAATCAGGGTGGGTGGGGTGGGGTAGGGGAAAAGAATGATGTGGTGTAAATGGGGTGGGGGAGTGGGGGTGGAGGGGGCAAGCGAGAATGCACAGCTAGTTATGTATTACAAATGTCAGGTTGCTGGAAAAGTGTATATATTCATATTTAATAATTTCTAAGCTGGAGTTGTGATTGTAATAATGGCTCATTCATATCTGCATTTCATTTAAATGCACTGTTTTGACTGGCTGAACATTTGTCAAAGATATTATAGCTAAACTTTTTCACATGACCACTGAGGTAATGACAAGCATTACATTACCAGTAAAACTGCATGACTTGCTGATACTTCCATTTTCCTTAGCAGCTTATGAAATAATCAAAATGTGTGCATGAAATGGCGTCCTGCTCTGAATTTATTTTAATACAGCCGGGCTTATAGAGAGAAATGAAGAAGAGCGGGGGGACCTCAGACACGAGAGACAATGACTTCACACAAAGCTGAATTTTACTAGCAGGAAAGATGGATATATGGGTATTAGACTTTTTCATAGCTATAGGAAGGATAATCTTTCAATCAGATTAATGAGAAAATATATTGCATGGGCCCTACAGCACTTTTTGCTTTCCAGGCTAATACGTGATTTAAATCCCCAAAGTACATTTTCGGCATTACAATACCCTTTGATAATAATGTCGCTTGCACAAAGACAGATAAAAATAAAACAGTCCCCCTTGATTTCCCGTTTTAGATTTGAAGTATATTTTCAGTCCTTGTCTCGCAACGAAGTGAATTCTATTGAGAAGAGTCACATTTAATAAGACAAAGAGAATTTTCTAATTATGCTACCTGTCAAGATTGGAATCTATGGGATTGCAACTGCAATTGAAGAAACAGATGAGGCAATTGCATATGGTCTGGTTTACTTTGGTGTATGATTACTATTTGCACTTAGATATTGCTTAATGTAAATCAAGCAAACATACAGATGTGGGCATGGAGGTAAACATCAAAAGGCAGGTTTCAAAATGGATTCTACAAAGCCACATTTCATTTTTTTTCAATTTTTTTTTTTTTACTAACCAATGTCCCCAGGTCCCCTAACATTACGTATAGAAAATAATAGTGGAAACATATGAAAAAACTCGGAAATTATACAGCACAAGTATTTTTGGCAAATACCAAATGATATAATTAGGGACACTAATAGAGATATATACAGAATTATCTGAGGAAGTAAATTTCCTATCTTTTTAGAAGAAAAGAAGAACTAATAAACAACAACTCCAAAGCCACTAAAAATTAGTGCAGTAATGCAATGGGCCTATCTGTATTCTCTTTGCTGCTATTAAAATGCATCTGGCTGCAATAAATGTACCCCTGAAAGTGATTGTGCTGAACTTCAGGGATTTCTGAGGAACAATTCACTGTCTGGGCCCCTTCCGACTGTACTCTTGATCAAAACACAGCAAACAGTTGGCTGCAATCCTATACATACATACCTGGGAGCATAGTGGGGCTAACTCTGTACAGGCTTGCATCGTCAGAGACAAAATGAAAGCAAGGAAAGACCCACATACTTTCATAACAAAAATTGGTATAAATTAGCAGCTTGTCATTAATAATTTCATATACATGTAAAAAAAAGCATAGATAATTGTGTTAGTCCATCAGAAAAACAAAATTAAACATAACATAACAACAACAACAACAACAACAACAACAACAACAACAAGAAGCACATAATAGTTCAATGCATTTATTAGGACCAACTAAAATGTCACAAAATAATGAGTAAGCGTTCAGGTTCTCCAGAACTCTTCATTCAGCAGAATATGAAACAAAATTAGTCTTTAGTTCACAACTACTCTTGAGTTAGAATGTAGAAAGAGTTTTGCATCTATAGTTAGCTTAACAAGGCAGATTGTAAGATGTATCTAGGACGATTGGGACAAAGGGTATCCAATGGAGTCATTCCTCAAACTAGTCATTCCTCATTACTAGTGGAGTTCCGCTGAATCTTTCCGTTGCGCAAACAGCTGCCCATTCTGCTTGTGCAACTGGTTACACAATTAGTTGCATAAGAAGAATGCACAACTGGTTGCACAATGGTTTTCACAAGAGTTATGTGTAACAGGTTGCAACTGCACTTGTGCAAACCTAACTTCAGTTGGATTCTTCTCTTGCACATAGTTCAGAATCTAATTTCTGCAAGGACGACTTCATTTTTGCTAATGGAATGATACACTTGGATCCTACACATGCACACAAAGAGAAGCAAAAAATGGATGTTCCATAATTGTATGGAGCATATATGTGTATTTATTATGAAATAGCCAATAGCCAAAAGACACTTCACCAGAAAAAGAAACTTCTATTTCTAGTAGCCCAATTTCATTCAGCTTCACTTAAAAAAAGAAGAAAACATCAATACATGTTCAGACCAGGCAGGGAAACCTTATAAAATTACGTTCTAAGATTTGGGGCCAAAAAAGAAACAAAAGAAAAAAATATTGGTATAGAATGGGAAGGGCTAATGAAAAATTATTTGTAGTAATTTTCCTGTGCTAATCAGCAAAGCTGGATTGATGCATTACTTGATAATAGAAAATGAGATAATACTGAAGCATTTTGACTTCTAACAGGGCTGTTAGAAATAACAACAACAACAACAACAACGGGAACAGGAAAAAGTTACAATTATACCATTAGTCACATCAGTCACTGGCATCACATTATTATTATTATTATTTACAGAAAACCTTCTGAAACTGGCCTACCAAAATACATCCACACCAACATCCAGAAAGCAGTCATACTTAAAACAGGTTCAATAGTCAGGAAGTTTCTGAATCAGTAATAGACAGCATGACTTGGCAAAGCCCATCATGTTCAACCTTAGACATGCATTTCATGCCTTGGGTATGTTGAGGAGTGCTTTTGCACAATTACAATTATTCCACCCGTTGTGGCGATTTCTGGAACTTTACAACCTGACTATGGTGGTTCATGTCATAGGCCGTAGCTAGACCTAAGATTTATCCCAGGATCATCCCGGCTTCGTCCCTGCCTGAGCACTGGATGCCCTGTGCGGCACTTAGATGAACAGGTTTGACCCCAGGACAATCCTGGGATAAGCCTTAGGTCTAGCTACAGCCATAGTCTCCTCTTGTCTTGATTACTATAATGTGCTTTATGTGGGGCCGCCTTTGATGATCATTTTAATCATTGGTTTAAACTGCTGCAGCCAGGCTTCTTACAAAGATGAGATATAGAGCTCAAGTTCTTTATTTATTTATTGCATTTATATCCCACCATTTTTCCTCCAAGGAACTCAAGGCAGCATACATAACCCTCTTCCTCTCCATTTTATGTACTGTTTTCTGGGTTCCTGGTTGACAGCTGGTTGGCCACTGTTTGAACAGAGTGCTGGACTAGATGGCCCCTTGGTCTGATCCAGTGTATATTCTTCCTGATCCTATCAGACCAGAAGGGAAGGCTTTGGTCTATAATTCCTCCTCTAAGATGTGAGCTCTTTTAAGTGATGCATCTGTACTGTTCAAAGACCTGTAACTGTATACCTAGAACCCATCCCATTGGTGGGTCATTAATACAAAATGATCATCCACAATCCCAGCTGGGTGATGATTTAAAGAACATTCTGATTGGCTCTACTAATATTATTTTGATTCAAGTTTGAGAACAATTCCAGGGCTTTAAACACTTCCCTCTTCCACAACTTCCTGCTCTGAGGCCATGAATGGAGAACTTTGGTGGCATCTCTAGTTTGGCTTAATTATTTAATGTGAAGTTAAAAGTTGTGTCGTACCATATGTAATATAGCCTGCAATTAAGCTGCACTGAAATTGATGGTATTTACAACACTGTAAAGAGTATTAAAATTATGTATATAATCTATAGTTCATGAAATGTCAGTCAGACTGCCTGGAATCTAAACTATTTAAAAACTATTTTAAAACCTGTGATTGGAACAATTTTACAGTCTTTCTTGCAAACCTATATCCACCCTAAGTAGTCAATAAAAATAATTGTGTATGATATTTTCTAAACATATGCAAGGGTAAATTTCTGTATTGTAAAATCTCTCTAGGCACTTAATAGCAAGGGGATTTCCACCCCTGTGCCCACATCCCACATTGAATATATACTTTATTTTATTATTTGTAAATAAATGAGTTCTTCTCCTGTACTTACTAAACGTAGCATTTGCGAGTGGAGAAGGCACCCGTGAAATAAAGGCACACACACCAGAGCTTTGGGTCCCTTTATAAGGTCCCCAAAGGCAAACCATATCCTGGCATGAGGGCCACATAACCCTTGAGGAGCAGGCCTTCAGATTTGCCAGTCACCACAGAGGTGCCAGAGTGCTCACCAATCCCTATTCCATCTCCTAAATTTCCCACACTACCTGCCACTGGAGGGCACCAAGCCTTGGCTTTGGCTGGGCCTGCCCTCGTAGGCTTGGCCCCACCCATGGCTAATGCTGCACGTGCATCCGCCCAGCTACAGCTTAGATCTGGGTCCTTCCCACCCAAAAATCCACCTCCTCCCCAAGCTGCAGTGGTGGGAGGGGGGAGAAATGGGCATGTAGAATCTGTGCTAATGGAGGCTGATGGCCCCGTTGTCAGTGGGGCTGCTCCGGGTTTCAGTCAGAACCAATCAGAACTCCAAAGGAGCTATCCAAAGTGTGGAACCCTAGCCCCAAAATGAGTTCAGCATCTGGGAGAGCTCCTTTAGAGTTCTGCCTGGTTCTGAATGAAACCCGAAGTGGATTCACTGCCCCTCTGACATTGGAGCCACCAGCCTCCATTGGTGTAGATTAGCAGTATGTTAATCCAGATCCTGGTTCATTTAATAAATGAGTTCATGCACATCTTAAAATTATGCAAGGGCCTGCAAAGCATTGCTCCAAAGAGAATACAACATGTTGTGCTGTCTTTTACATCACTTCTCTCTTCATTACCAACAATCCTAGAAGATTGAGGTCTGGATGAAAAGGAATAAGAAATGAATAGAAAATCCAGGACAGACTCATGCACACCTAGGATGGCCACCTACACATGGTACAAAAAAGAGTGCAAATGCTATGCACTGATTTGCATATGATAATCTATATAAGGCAAATTCAGAAACAATTATTATGATTTGAACAGAAATACAATATAACTCAACCCAGTGGGAAGTGACTTGTGTGCCTGCTCACTCTGCTGTCCAGGTGCTAACTGCACTGCAGCAACGTGAGTGTCCCTGTTTTCCTTCTGATTGGGGCTTTCTCTTTAAACCACACTTGGACTACTGGACAGCCCTTTAACAGCCTTTCAAATAGAGGACTATCATTAGTAAAGTAAGCACAGAGGACAGTCTTCACTTTTCCCTGTTTACCTTACACAGATAATGTACTTAAATTCATTTAGGCTGCATGCATTTCTTATACCTACCTACGTAGAATTATGATACAAAGTACTTAATTTAGTGTGTCTTCTGAGTGGTAAGATTTTCTACTACAGGTTTGCTTGGTCTTCTGCACTTAAATTGTTGTTGTTGTTGTTGTTGTTCAATTAGCACAGAAGACCAAGCAAACCTGTAGTAGAAAATTATTATTATTTATTCCATCAGTGTGCATAGAGGATATAAGAGGAAGTGTTCCTGTTCCAAAGTCTTACACTCTAAAACTAAATATCGGGAAGAGAAGTGGAGTCAGAGGTAAACAGGGAAGCCCTCTGATGCCCTCTAGAGATGTGTTGGACTACAACTACCAGTTGGGTGAATTGTAGTCCAACACTTCTAGAGAGTACCAGGTTGGGGAAGTCTGCCATATGTAATTGTTTCAGTTGGATGTTTCTAGGCTTTGTTACAGTCTGAAATACAGTAGGACATGGAAATTAGGGAGTTGTGCCAAAGGTGACTTGGGAAAGGTGGGTTTTCAGAAGGGATTTGAAGGATGGAAGAGAGGTGGAAACAGATGTTCTGGAAGGGGGTTCCATACATATGGGCATCAAGGGAGTCTCTTGAGAAAGCAAGAGACCTGGTAAAGCAGGAGTAGGCAACTTGTGGTCCCCAAGATGTGTTGGACTGCAACTCCCATAATCCCTTATCATTGGCTATCCAGGCTTGTGCTGATGGGAGTTGCAATCCAATCATCTTGCCACAAGTTTCCCACCCCTGCAGTAAAGGCCAGAGTCTTTATCGAGTGTATGTCTTCCTTACATTAACCAACTTCTCAACTTCCTTCTCCCTGAAAGCACCTCCCATGAAGGTTGAGGGTCCATTATTTTGTGGCATCTAATCTTTGGAACTCCCTGCTGAGGGTGATCTACCTAACCCCTGTTCTCCTTCCACTGAAGAGTGTAGGCCTTTCTATATACGAAAGCTCTCTTCAGCTACTGATATTGATGCTTCTGCCATTTTTCATCTTGATGTTAGCTGGGGTAATATATTGAAAATTACTAAAAACCTTTGATTGAAAATACAGTGTGTGTACACACACACACTGTATTTTCAATCAAAGGTTTTTAGTAATTTTCAAAATAAAATAAAATAAAATAATGATGATGTTTCAGTTCTCAAAATCAGTCCACACACCTTCCTTGTCCTCCCATTATTTGACAAACAGCAAATTTGATTTAACAAAATTGATCTCCTCCTCAAGTTTTAATCATGACCATGTTGAGTGCATGAAGAGTAGGAGAATATTTGCAGATGTGCAAAGGCAGCATGTTCTTGACGGCTCTATCATTGTCTGGATTCATAGACTACTACTACTAATAATAATAATAACAATAATAATTTCCTATCCCCTTTTCTTGTTTAAGGGTGAGAAGTATGTGAATGTGTGTTTCTAGATATTGACAACTTCTCAATCTACTTAGGACATGTGACAACTCTGCTAACCTTTAAAGAAACATCTTGACAGCTACATGTCACCGTGTTACCAGCAAGCATAGAGGCAGAATGTCCAATGGTGTGAACATCTGTATTTGAATAGCTGTTTTGGTGACTGCATTTCAGTTGTTGATTGAGTAATCCCTGTGTATAGTTTATTATTTTTTAGATACAGGCAGACTCTTGCCTTCTCTCTCTCTCTCTCTCTCTCTCTCTCTCTCTCTCTCTCTCTCTCACACACACACACACACACACACACACACACACACACACACACACACTTATCAGTTTATATAGCAGCTTGGGAATCATTAGGATGAAAGGCACTATAAACGTAAGATATTATTAAAAATGGGATAAGTAAATGGAAAGAAAAGGCAGATAAACCTTGGCAGATCCCCCAGCTATTTCCAACCATGCAAAGGAGAAGGCCTTGAGCAGATTATCTCCCCTTAAGCCTGCCTTTCAGGCCTTGTGTCCTGAATTTATTCAGGATTAATCCTCTACTTCAAAAGAGATGTTGCTACTTAAACAGCAATACATTTCCTTCCTGCACTCATCTATTGCCCTTTTCACCCCAGTGAGACACAGTGGGGGTAAGTTGAGTGTTCTTTCTCAGTCTGGGGTGAGTACTATTGTAGAGTGAGTTGTCTTTTTCTCAGAAACATCAGGGACCTTAGCCAGGTATCTTTGGCTAAGGTTGATCCTGTTTCCTTCAATGGTCAATAAAATTCCAATAGAAGTATCTTCCCACTTCCCTGGGCCTTTTACTGAGGGCATGTATAAGGAGAAGTTGGACCATGCAATATTCCTCATGACCCACTGTTATGAAAGTCTCTCAAAGGCCACAGAAGGCTACAATTATTAAAAAGACTCTTAAGGCTGTTTTTCAAATCTTGTTCTACTGTATTGATTGATTTTAGGCCATAACAGCTGCTCACTGTACAGTTCTCATCATCTTTCTTTGTCCATCCTATTCTAAAGATATTAGTGAATTCTTTTCTAGGTCTGTCCTCTATTAAATCATAAGAACAACAGGAGCTGACCTTTCAAGTTAAACTGTTTTAGGTTTACCCTGGAAATCTAGACTGGCAGGACATTACAGGAAGTGACTGAATGCCCAGAACATCCTTCACCCAGGGTGCATAATATCTCAGAATAAATTGGGACATGATGCTGCAACTGGCCACTGTTTGCAAGGTCCCGGATGCCTTGTCACTGGCCTGCTTATTTTCTCCTCCAAGCTATCTTCCTGTTGAAATCAGGAAATCCAGCAGCACCTGCCATGGTATATAGGATAATCCTGGAGCACCTGCCATGGTACATAGGCATGCTTCTGGTCTATATTACATTAATAGGTGATCATATGTCCATTCTCTCCTGCTTCAGCATTAATCTGCAAGTTTTATTTTACCCCTCACAAAATTTGCACCTAAATGTATTCTGAAATGTATTTGTTCTCAAGGGACACATTTCTAAATATCTACTTCTTCAAAATACCAATTTTAAGCAGTAAAATCTTGGTATATTACTTGAGTTTATATATATATATATACGGGAGTGAAAAAGCTTGTGGTCAATTCTTGGTCCAGGAGGTATGGATTAGGTCAGTTTATATTGGAATTCACAATGAACAAAGTCTTTAATTTTCCCCCTAACAATGTCTGGGTCCTGCTTGCTCATCCAGTTATCAACAAGGCAGTAGTTTAACATGTTTTTACGTACACGGCTACACTTTCAGGCCCTTGTTTATATCCAGTCATTCTCGCTGGTTGGCTTTCAAGAGATATGTTTCACAATGCCTTCTTCCTTAAAAGAATTAAGATGGATTCACAAAACCATTTGTTCAACATCAAGGTGACTTACTTTCAAGAAGATATGCCAGCATTGTGGACGATTCATCATCATGCCCTCAGATTGGGAGAACAATGTTGTGTTCATAAGTCTTCACAAATCAAGGTTTTCAAACATGGCTTTGCTGCTAGTCTGAAGGAATGTTGTGCCATACAAAGGAACAAGATGTATGTGCATATTCATTGTAAGGTCCCTTTTTAAAGGTGAAAAAACACTGAACCCTGAACATTTTTCCAAATTAAAGCTGTGTGTGTGTGTGTGTGTGTTAGCATTTCTGTATAATGAAGACCACCTTCAACTGGTGGTCCATGACTTAAAACTGGGGTGAAGCGGTGACACCACCACCATTTCATTTAGGGCTGGGTGAGTGGAATTATTTTTTTTTAAGAGAAGATGTAAGTGAAGGAGAGAGAGAGAGAGAGACTGGGGGGACTCAAAAGAAAGGCAAGGATACATGCAAAAGGAGAGAGGCAGACTCTGTTGCCAAGTGGCATTAAAGGTAGATACCAGAATGTACATTGATGGTGCTATATAAATAAATGAAAATAATAATAATAACAGAACTGAGAAGGCTGCACATATACTATTAATTTTAATAAAACAAGTTTGAACCATATCAAGATCTTATACTTGAGTTCCCATGAGAATCGTCATACAATTTAATGTTCAGAGCACTTCCCATACTTTATCTGTAAGGTAGGTAGCTCAGGTCTTAGCTAGACCTACCTGCTATCCCGGGACAGAGAAGGGAAGATCTTGCATTGTGTTTAACACGAGATCCCTCCTCTGTCTACATGTGACATGCGATGACCTCAGTAGGAGAGGCGTCGCGTCCGCCATTTAACATTTTTTTTAAGCGACCAGCAGCACACAAACGCTCGTGCACTAAAGGTAAGTACTTTTTAAAAAATTAAATTATTTTCCCCGCTCCCCCACCCTACCCCCAATGAGGAGCGCGGTGCGCCATGCGCGGCTCCCGGCGAGGAATTGTGCAGAGCCGGGTCAACCCTCGTCACTTGGCCTCATGTTCTGCGTGCTCAGCCTGGGACTGTGGAAAAACCAGGGCCAAAGGGGAGGGCTATATCCCGGGGCAAGGGAAGGATGATCCCTCCCTGATCCTGGGATCCCCTGTGCGTCATGTGGATGTACGACAATCCCAGGGTTTGCCCCGGGATAAAGCCCCGTCTAGCTAAGGCCTCAGTTTTGCCATTCCCATGTTGCTGATGAGAGAAATAGAAATTTGTCTGCTTTGTGAGTTCATAGCTAAAATGAAATTTAAAACAGGGACTTCCTAGCTTACATCTCTTAGCCACTGGTATACATAATGGGAAGTTTAAAAGCCATTTCCGCTAAGGATGGACAAATATGTCAATTCTGATTTGAGGTGTTTTTGCCCCCATTCTTAAATTCAGTTTATCTTAAACGTTGAGATATTTTTTAAGTGCATGAAAATTTGTAAGCCTTTTTGTTCACATTTCTTCTAATACATGCATTTTTGTATGCAATTTTGCCTAACAGGCATATTTTTCAAATTATTTCCCTAACATTTTATTTCATTTTATTATTACATTTATATCCTGACTTTTTTTCTCTTGCAAAAAAGCAAGGTGGCTTCCTCCTCTCCTTAGTATCCTTGCAACAGCCCTGTGAGGTAGATTATGCTGAGAGTCAGTGATTGGCCTAAATTCACCTTCACCCAGTGAGCTTCATAGCCAAGTAGGGTCTAGAACCTGGATCTCCCGAGTCCCAGTGCAATGCTCTAACCACTAAACCATACTAGTTCTCACATGCTGGCTCTCTCACACTACACTGGCTCACACATATAATGAATTTTCAATGATATTTTCACCAATATATATATTTTTGTGTGCTTGTTCCCTAATAAAAGCATAGAATCATATAATCATAGAATAGCGAGTTGGAAGGGGCCTACAAGGTTGTGACAACCTTTTAAGTATTTGAAGAGTGCTATCATGTCTCCCCTCAATCTTCTCTTCTCCAGGCTAAACATGCCCAGTTCTTTCAGTCTCTCTTCATAGGGCTTTGTTTCCAGACCCCTGATCACTCTGGTTGCCCTCCTCTGAACACGCTCCAGCTTGTCTGCATCCTTCTTGAATTGTGGAGCCCAGAACTGGACACAATACTCTAGATGAGGCCTAACCAGGGCCGAATAGAGAGGAACCAGTACCTCACGTGATTTGGAAGCTATACTTCTATTAATGCAGCCCAAAATAGCATTTGCCTTTCTTGCAGACTGCTCTAACAGTCAGGAAGTTTTTCCTGATGTCCAGCTGGAATCGGGCTTCTTTTAACTTGAGCCCGATATTCCGTGTCCTGCACTCTGGGAGGATCGAGAAGAAATCCTGGCCCTCCTCTTTGTGACATCCCTCACTAATCTCAGCTCATTCTCAGCTTTAGCCTTCCTGACGCCATTTTGGCACTTCTGTGCCACCTGTCTGTACTCTTCTTTTGTAGCCTGGCCTTCCTTCCACTTCCTATATGTATCAATGTACATTGATGGTGCTATATAAATAAATAATAATAATTTTCAGGTCATCTCTAAGCTTTTTCTGGAGCCACATTGGTTTCCTCTGTTGTCTTCTATCTTTTCTCCTTGTTGGAATTGTTTGTAACTGTGCCTTTAAAATTTCCTTTTTTAAATACTCCCACCCATCCTGCACTCCTTTTCTCATTAGGCTCATTTGCCATGGGACCTTACTTATCATAGTTCTGAGTTTATTAAAATCAGCTTTCCTAAAATCCAGAGTGCGTGTATGGCTATACTCAACTTTGTCTCTTTCATAATCAAGAATTCAAGTACGACGTGGTCACTTTCCCCCAGAGTTCCCACTTTATCCATTTATCCACCGCCACTTTATCCACTAAGTCATCTCTATTGGTCAATATGAAGTCAAGGATTGCTGATCCTCTAGTTCCTTCCTCCACTTTCTGTAGGAGAAAGTCATCACCCACACATGTCAGGAATTTCTTGGAAGGACCGCTTTTGGCAGTATTTGTCTCCCAACAGATATCAGGGTAATTGAAGTCCCCCATCACTACTACATCACACTTCCTTGAAACACTGGCAATTTGTTTCTCAAAAGTTTTGTCCTCGTCTTCTCCTTGATTGGGTGGTTAGTAGTAGACTCCGATTATCATTTCTTTTTATTCCTTGCCCCATTTATTTTAATCCAGATGTTCTCGATGGGGCTCCCAGTTTGATCTGCCTGTATTTCTGTGCAGGGATAGGTATTTTTAACATATAGTGCAAATCCACCTCCATTTCTGGAAACATTTTTGGAAACATTTCCATACTCATTTAAAAAAAAAAAACTTTAAGAATTCCATTGCAAAATTTGGAGAATTTCAAACTTTGAAGAATGACCGAGTTTCATTACACATGTTGGCTAAAAAGTGCAACGTTAGGAATTATTATTATTATTATTATTATTATTATTATTATTATTTATTTATTTCTTACCCACCTCTCCCTTTGGAACGAGGCAGGGAACAACATTAGAACAGGAATCAATACATCTTAAAAATTCTTGATTTTATATTGATCTGAATAGGCCTTCCGGAAAAGGCTAGTCTTTAAAGCTGCCTTAAAATCACACAGAGAGTTAATTTTATGAATCTCCTCCAGCAGGCCATTCCACAATCTGGGGGCAACAGAAGAAAAGGTGCTCTGGGAAACTGATGTCAGCCTAGTTTTAGCTGACTGAAGTAAGTTAACCCCAGAGGACCTGAGTGTGTGGGGCGGACTGTGTGGGAGAAGGCGATCCCGCAGGTAACCTGGACCCAAACCATTTAGGGCTTTAAAGGTAATGACCAACACTTTGTACTTTGCCCGGAAACTAATTGGCAGCCAGTGGAGTGATTTTAATGTTGGGGTAATATGCTCACCCCTAGATGTACTGGTGACCAATCTGGCTGCCATATTTTGAACTAGTTGAAGTTTCCGAACTAGGTACAATGGTAGCCCTATGTAGAGCACATTGCAGAAGTCAAGCCTTGAAGTTACCAGTGCGTGCACTACTGTCTTTAGGTCTTCTGACTCTAAGAAGGGGTGCAGCTGGTGTATCAGCCGAAGCTGATAGTAGGCACTCCTGGCCGTCGCATCTATCTGGGCTGTCATTTGGAGCGATGGATCCAGGAGCAACCCCCAAACTGCGAACACAGTCTTTCAGGGGGAGTGTAGCCCCATCCAGAACTGGTTGACACACCTCCAAACCTAGGTCAGAGCCCTTGACAGCAATCACCTCTGTTTTGTCTGGATTTAGCTTTAGTAAATTTTTCCTCATTCAGCCCATTACCGCCTCCAAGCATTCATTTAGAGGAGACACACTATCCTTAGCTGATGCTGTTATTGAAGGCATAGAGAAATATAATATTGTATGTTCACAATAATCATCTAAAGGACAAGAGAATCCAAACAAAAATATCTTCCTAGAGATGAACATCTCTTCACATCCAAAAGTATGTTTTGTATGGGCTTCACAATATTTCCCATCCACAAAGGCAAGCTGCTCTATTGTCCATGTGAGTATTTTAAACAGAAAGAATTTGTAAAATACGCAACTCACGTGCATCATTAGGTCAGATGCAGTAGACATCGGTAAGACGATGAAAGCGGGGATTTCATATTAGGAGCATTAATGTCATTGATTTTATTTTTTTCAAGAACAAAAGGGTTAAAGTGCATTTTCAAGGTGGGGGAGCGGGCCCCCATTATGCTCACCCCTTGTATACCAATGAAGCCAGTAACCAGTCCTTTTTGACAACAAAACTGCTTTTGTGAAGAAGCCCATTAATTTGCAATCATAATGAACCGGAAATGCTGACTCCTGAAATATGCGAAGTTCGCCTATATCCCTAGATTGCATTTAAAGCAGTAAGGAAGAGCCTCATACTACAGCAGCAAGTAATTGGTTTATTGCCCTGAAGAGTCAGTGACAAGTAAAGCAGTTAGTAGTGGAGCTTTCATCACAGATTCTTCTTCTTTCTTTCTTTCTTTCTTTCTTTCTTTCTTTCTTTCTTTCTTTCTTTCTTTTTTTTTTACTAAAAAACAACAACAACCCCCAAAACACCCTAATTTAAACCTCCTCAAATACAGACACAATCTGCTCCACCTGGGAGTGGGTCTCCTGAGGGTTCATTATGTTACCACTATATTAGATGTAAGAATCAACAACTAATCACTATTCTATTCTTTGCTAGCTGATTGCTGCAGTATGCTCAGTCTTGGCAATAATAATAATAATAATAATAATAATAACAACAACAACAACAACAACAACAACAACAACAACTTTTTTGAAAAATCCTTGAGTTGGAGACAAACTGAAATAGTCCTAATATCTCTTCACTGGCTGCCAATTAGTTTCTGGGCGAAGTATAAAGTGTTGGTTATCACATTTAAAGCCCTACATAGTTTGGGTCCAGACTACCTGCGGGATCGCCTTCTCCTGTACAATCCGCCCCACACACTTAGGTCCTCTGGGAAGAATCTACTTCAGTCAGCAAAGACTAGGCTGACAACCAAAGCCCAGAGGACCTTCTCTTCTGCTGCTCCCAGACTGTGGAATAGCCTGCTGGAGGAGACTCATCAGCTTGACAGTCTTTTAGCATTCAAGAAGGCTGTCAAGACTGATCTCTTCTGGCAAGCCTATCCAGTAGAATTTTAGGATATTTTAGTATGTTTTTAGGATGTGTTTAGGATGTTTTAAAACAGTATAGACCATGTTTTTAATCAGTATTTTTTGTATTTTATGCGTATTGTTGTTCCCTGCCTCGATCCAATTGGAGAGGCGGGTAAGAATTATTATTATTATTATTATTATTATTATTATTAAATATCAACTCATGTGGAATGTATAGAAAGCTACTTCTCTTCAAATTTCCTAAATAGACAGTTTTTGCTTGTGGTATTTTGATTTTTAAACTAATAATAATAATAATAATAATAATAATAATAATAATAATAATACCCTCTCCCACCAACACTGCAAGGCTCATGAATATAGTATTGGTGTCAACCTGACCTTGTTTGAAATTAAAGTTCTGGATTAAATATCTATTAACTCAGTCCCAATACAGCAGCTAAATGACCCACAATATTATTCTGCCCCACTATTGAATATTTAGAGTACAATTCTTTAACATTCTACTCAGAAAAAGGTCCTATTAAGTTAAACGGGACCAGGGCCGGATCTGCACTATTGCTTTAAAGCGCTTTATAACAGTTTTATAGCACTTTAAAGCAGTTAAAGCACTTTATAACTGCTATAAAGCACTTTAAAGCAGTAGTGTAGATCCGGCCCTAGTCCTAAATAGTAGGGCTGTGAACCATTTCTCTTCAGTTCGGAGAAGCAATAGTGAAGCAGGGGGCTTCGCCTCCGTTATAGGTGGAGGAGAAGCGAGTCAGGGGGTGGCGAAGCATTGAAGTGGCCACAAACAAATCGATCCTCTTTTCGCGAAGCATTCCACCCGCCATTTTGGATATTTTTCCCCATAGGATTGCATTGTGGAAAAGATTAGCGTATAACTTTTTTGTTTTGAAACCCACATCCCTGAAACTTGCTGTGCTTAGAGAGTGGTGGTTGGGTGTCATTTTGTGGAGATGTTCAGACTTTTTCATCCTGCGGTTTGCTTGCTATTAATTTGTTTAGAATGGCTTAAAGCAGGAGGGGGTAAGGTTTTTTTAAGCGATGAGAGGCAGATTCAATTCCCAAATGTGATCACCTGATGAAGCATCCTCCAATCCCAATGTTGGAGGGGGGGGAATAAGCAAAACGGGATACTTAGTAACTTGGGATACTGGATAACTTTTCTTTCTTTGTCTGAATGGACTTTTTCCAGTGTTTTTAAAGCAGTAGCCCCACCAAACGCACAAACACAGCCTTAAATCATATACTAAGTAAATAAATAACAGATAGGAAACACAGCACTTCCACCAACCCTAACCTTGAATAGATGTGGTGCAAGGGGATGATGTCCATAGGGCATGTGGACGTGCCCAGTGCACACTTCTGCCCTTTGAGGGTCATCAGAACCCTCCAAAGGCAGTCAAATTGGCACAGTTCCCCCTCCCGCTGAGCACGTCCACTTTCCTCTAACTAGTAAAAGACAGACATAGCCTTTAAAAAAAATATCTTCTTCTTGTTGTGATTCAGCAACACTGCTGTGCTGCAGTGCTTTTAATTCCACCCCTACTCTGTGTGTGTGTGTGTGTGTGTGTGTGTGTGTGTATTTATTTATTTATTAAATTTATATACCACCCCATAGCCAAAGCTCTCCTGTCTTTCCCTCTTCAGTGAAGTCAGGCAGGCTTTCATTGTGGTTCAACTTCTTATTGTTGTTGATTATTATTATTAATATTACTAGTATTGCTATTATTAACATTATTATTATTATTATTATTGTTGTTGTTGTTGTTGTTGTTGTTGTTTACTAATGGCTGTGTGATCACAGTGCAGCCAATCAGCTCTGAAGCAAGGAAGACAAAGCTTTACTCTAACCTCCTAGCCCCCAATTAGTTACAGGATGCAAAAGGCATCTCTCTGTGCTGTTCCCGCCTCACAGGGCTGGTTTGCATTACTGGCTTTGATGACCTGGAAAGTGGAAACAATCCTTGGCTCACTTACTTGTGCCCCCAGAAATGTCTGCTGCATGCCTGTCCTCCCGCCTCCGCCTGGGTGCTGTCATTGTGGGGTATTGGGATCTGCTGCCTGGGACTTACTTCTCCATAGATCTATGGCACAGTGTGTGTGTGTGTGTGTGTGTGTGTGTGTGTGTGTGTGTGTAGCACTTCTCTGCCTGCCTCTCTGCCCTTCTGGTGCCTGGGAGATGTAGATGGGCTGTGTGGGTCAACCCCACAAGCCGCTTGCATGCTTGCTCCCAGTGCTTCAGGCCAGGGCATAGCCACCGCCTGCTGCTGCCTCTCCTCTTCTATGCCCGCCTCACAGGGACGGTTGTGTGTGTTTTGCTTTGACTCAGGGCATTAGTCCTTCCTGCGCTCACCCTGTTTAGACTTCGTGAAGTTCCAAGCACATTCTTGAAGTTTGGAAGAAGATTCATAAATACTCCCCAATTCATGGCATGTTGGGATTTCCTTTGAAATGCCCACAAATAAGGAAAGCACATTTAGCTGTCTGCAGCTTTAAAAATCCCTGAGATATTTGGGGTGGGGGATTTCCAAAAATCCCCCCAAAATCAGTGGAGGCTTGGATTGACTTCCAACTGGGCATGAAGGTGTATACATGGATAAGCTCTCATGGGGCCGATTTTGAGGTTTCTAACATGAAAACTGACGGAGTTCTAGAAAGGGGTGTGAATGGGGGTTAGAGGGTGATGCTTAAAAGGAAAAAAAAATCTCCAAAAATCAGGGCATGCTCGGATTTGCTTGAAACTTGCCATGAATGTGGATCTAGATGGTATCTGTGAGGGTGCCCACTTCCAAGTTTGTATCTGTACAGATGTCAGAGTAAATCCTATTTCTGAAAATGGGGTGTAGGATTTTCAAAAATTCCCCAAAAATCAGGGGATTCTCGGATTTGCTTCCAACTGGGCAGAAATGTGGATGCATGGATAAGCTCTCATGATGCCAATTTTGAGGTTTCTAACATGAAAACTGACGTTCTAGCATGGGATTTGAATTGGGGTGAGTTAAAAGGGAAAAAATAGCCAAAAATCACGGGAAGAAGGGATTTGCTTGAAGCTTGCCATGAATGTGGATCTAGATGGCATCTGTGAGGGTGCCCACTTTCACATTTGTAACTGTAAAAATGTCAAAGTAAATCCCATTTCTGAAAATGGGTTGTAGGATTTTCAAAAATTCCTGAAAAATCAGTGGAGGCTCGGATTTCCTTCCAACTGGGCATGAATGTGGATACATGGATAAGCTCTCATGGTGCTGATTTTGAGTTTTCTAACATTAATAGAAAAAAAGTTATAGGTGTTTGGATTTCAATGCAAGTCTATGGGGGGGAAACGGAGCTCTGATTCGGATCCAGAGCTCCACAGCGAAGCGGAGCGGACCACTGGTGGATCGGTGCGGAGCAGAGCAGACCCGATCTGAAAGTTGCGGATTGGGATCCGAAGCGGATCAGGAGGGGGTGGTCCATGCACAGCCCTACTAAATAGGTGTTTACAGGATTGCAGCTTTTGTTATCTGATTGACCAGGTAACTGGGAATTTTTCCATCCCCATACTGTTCTGGATGGGGTTGCACTCCCCCTGAAGGAGCAGGTTCATAGCTTGGGGGTTCTTCTAGAACCATCTCTGTCACTTGAGGCCCAGGTGGCCTCGGTGGCACGGAGTGCCTTCTACCAACTCCGTTTGGTGGCCCAGCTATGGCTATACCCCTATCTGGACAGGGATAACCTAGCTTCAGTCGTCCCTGCTCTGGTAACTTCCAAATTAGATTATTGCAATGCCCTCTACGTGGGGCAGCCTTTGAAGATAGTTCAGAAGCTGCAGCTTGTGCAAAATGCAGCAGCCAGATTGATAACTGGAACCAGAAGGTTCAAACATATAACACCAATTCTGGCCCACTTGCATTGGCTGCCTATACATTTCTGAGCCCAATTCAAGGTGCTGGTTTTAACCTATAAAGTCTTACATGGCTGATGGAACGCATCTCCTGACATGAACCTGCCCGTACACTGCACTCAACATCTAAGGTCCTCCTCCGAATGCCTACTCCGAGGGAAGCTTGGAGGATGGCAACAAGGGAGAGGGCCTTTTCAGTGGTGGCCCCCCAATTATGGAATGATCTCCTCGATGAGGCTCACCTGGCACCAACATTGTTATCTTTTCAGCACCAGGTCAAGACTTTTCTCTTCTCCCAGGTATTTAACAGCATTCAACAACACTAAGTTTGTTTGTTTTTTAATGGACCCCAGAACTGTTGTTTTAAAATGGTTACTGTTGTTTTTATACTGTTGGGTTTTTTATGTTTTTGATGGTTTTAAATTTTGTATACTTTTTTAATGTTCACTGTTTTTAACTCTTGTAAACCGCCCAGAGAGCTTTGGCTATGTGGTGCTATATAAATAAAATAAAATAAATAAATAAATAAGACACTTGTAACTGCAGAGTTCATTCTTACAGTAGATTACAGTACCACTAGAATTAGGGATGTTCAGATTGTGTAAATTCCATTCCATCTGTGTTTTGGGGGTTGTTCAATGTCGTTCATTCTGGGGTCCGTTCACAGATGAATTAGATTTTTCCCCCATTATGAGGAAAAGTACGCAACTAATTCAATCAGAAAGTTTACAACAATTTACATACTTCATGTTATATAACAGTTAGTGTATTGTCCCTCATTCAATTCAACTTTTCCCCATGTATATTTTCCAGCATGGCATATGTCTTGGCAGAAGTGTGTGTATTTTCCTGCAAATGAATGGGTGTGTGTGTTTCATAGACCGTCTTTTGGGAGAAGACTGAAGCCAGATCTACACCAAGCAGGATATAGCACTATGAAAGCAGTATGAACAGTATATAAGAGGCAGGAGCCACACTGCTGCTTTATAGCAGTATTGAAGTGCACTGACAACTGTTGGGGCACATTGGCACATACCATTTACCACTTTCATATCACTTTCATACCACTTTCATAGTGCTACATCCTGTTTGGTGTAGATCTGTCCTGAGCCAAAGTAGGAGTTGAGCACTTCAGCCTTTTCTTTGTCATCTGTTATCATTTTGCCATCCTCATTGAGTAGTTGAACCACCATTTCTTTCCTCTGTCTTTTACTATGCGCACACCTGAAGAAAGCTTTTTTGTTGCTTTTTTGCTGTTATTATCATGGTGGATAATATATATTAAAAAGCTACTGCTGCAATATTTCCAATGGCAGCACAAGTGTGGGAATAATAGTTCATGAAATCTGTTCTGCCATGTGATTTGCACTGAGTTGCAAGTCTAGAAGCAGCCCATGTGCTCCCCTGAGCAACTGTGTGTAGGGACTATAGACCGTCTAGAGTTTAAGAGAGAAACCCTCTCTCTTACTTTGCTACTAGATGAACGCCTTTGCTAGACCAGGGGTTATCGCGGGCTGATACCCAGGATCACCCCTCTGCGTCCAGATGACACACAGGGGATCCCGGGCTCAGGCAGGGACCAACCCTCCCTGGTTCCGGGATGAAGCCTACCCCTTTGGGCCCACTTTTTCTCACAGTCTCAGGCTGAGCCCGAGACTGCGAGAGTGTGGCCCGTTTTCATGGCTTTTCACGGCTCCGTGCAATTACTCGCGAGGAGCCATGAGTTGTGCATGGGGCACAGTGCTCCCCAGGAGCGCTGCACCCATCGGGGGCAGGGTGGGGGGAGTGGGGAAACCTAATTTTAAAACAAAAAACAAAAACCCTTACCTTGGCACACGAGTGTTTGTGCACTTTGTTCCTTTAAAAAAATGGCATACGCGACGGCTCTCTACTTAAGTCGCCTTGCGTTACGTGTAGACGAGGGTGGGATCTCGTGTTATTGACAACCCCTCCTCCATCCTGGGATATCTGGTAGGTCTAGCAAAGGCCGAAGTCCAGTGGCCACTGGCATGTCTTCTTGGAATTGCATGCAGGGCTTCTCCATTCCCCTGAACCATGTTGTTACATCAGTAAGAAAGCTGTTTCTCTTTCTGTGCATGGCTGGCCTTTTCTGATTCAAAGTATTTTCTTTCATTTCCTTGTGAATTGGGCTCCTTAAAAATCATACTGACATACTACAGAAGCGAAATACCATGTAGCCTAGTGCAATTAAAGTTTTACATGAAATAATACCACCAAGGTCTGCAAACACCTTTTCTTCTGATAGAAAATGGCTGTATTAAAGAAGCAATTTAAGATGGAACCAGCTATCTTGTTCTCCCTCTGCTGCTGCTGCTGCTCCTTCTTCTTCTTCTTCTTCTTCTTCTTCTTCTTCTTCTTCTTCTTCTTCTTCTTCTTCTTCTTCTTCTTCATAAAAGGTGTACTACTCTGGTTTATGGAACACTTCAAACCAGGAATAGAATGAAAATGAATTAAAATGTATATATCATCTGCAGTACTTTCCATCATGTGAGAATTTTTCAGGTAGCCAACTGTTTTGAAATAAAATTCCTTGCAGTTGCTATAGTGATGATAATAAAGTTCCTGCCTCAATTTGTGTGATAGAGGTTCCTAGCAGAACACTTGAAAAGGTAAGCTAATCTAAATGAAGGCACCGTTCATTCTCAAAGCAAGCCTTCTTGAATTTAGTTCACAATTACAGGACTCCTCCATTGTTGCCAATTGTATTATATGCACATTATCATAATCTTCTTCAACGTGTCAGTAACAAATTGCATAGCAGGAGCAGCACCATCCTCTGTACAGATTAATACCAGTGGACAAAGGATATGGACATTTGTAGCAATAATCGATACCTAAATTAAAGATATTTCTCTATTAGCTTGTTGTTGTTGTTCATTATAAATCTTTATTTTTCTAACAATGCAGCGCTGGGTGTTATTTTGCTTCTGTGCTACATCATGATCCATTCTCATTTTATCTCTGCAGTGATGCAAACAAAATAGCTTAAAAGCAGACAGTTACCTGTCAAAATGGATGACTCATCAAAGCAGTGTCAAAGATAAAACAGCATTGCCTCAGATATACGTTCTCTTACAGCAATAAATTTTGCAAAATAACATAATTTACTTTAAAACATGGTGATGCTAAAGTCACTTCCCTAATAGTTGCTCTAGAAGAAATATATGCAAAATACCTGACAAAGCCAGAATGTCATTAAATACTATTTCGGATAAATAAAATACAACAGAAATAATAAGTCTGCCACAAAGAGATAAACCCAATAATCATGAAAACAACTATGCATTTGTGATGTGTATCTGGGGGGGGGGTTCCCCTTGAAACTTAGCATCTGGGGTATAACTAGAGATAAGCATTATTCCTAGTTTCATTCTTTTCTTCCAAAAGTTTTATCTGTGCTGTTTACTCCTCTACCTTAATTCCCATTTAACTAGGAAAATATCTAAAATTCTGAGATTGGATCATGCATGTTTGCCACAGCTGTCAGTTCATTTGCATCTCTCCCTTCTCTAAAACACACACACACACACACACAGTATTGATATAATCATGTATGTATCAAACATATTTATACAAGCATATATACATACAATCACATCCAAAAATATTCAGTGCTTTTTCAATGCATACATGCATATCAGTGATGTAGAGGAGAGAAAAGATGCAACTGTACTGAATGAACTGAAGCTTATAACTAACAGCACATGCACAGCATTGTACACAAAATTCAGTTTTTTAAACAACAACAGCCCAAAATAAAAGATGTCTCCAGATGCATCAATTCCACTTTGAAAACAAGACCAGATAATTTAGAATTCCAAAATTTAAACCTCGAAAGTATCCCGTTTCGTGCCTAATATGGGGCTGCCTTTCCATGCATAGCTGCCATTTTAAAAAACGTGCACTCTATGCTCCTACAGCTCATTGGCATGGCTCTTAGCCTCTTACTCATCAACATGAAATGCTTTTGTTTGTAAAAAAAAAAAAGTTAGTAAAGGATAATTAAAAATTAAAGTTCAATGACAGTTCATGTTTGAGTCATAAGGGCACAAAAACCGTGTTCAGAAAATGTCACATAACAGGAGAGATCAAACAAATTAATGAAAGTGTCTGCCAGAGTTAATGGCTATGATGTCGGTAAGCTTTTAATTAATATCTTTCAGGATGTTTTTTTAAAGCTCCTTTGTAGCTGCACTCATTAGGACTTAGTGCTCTGGTAACTAAAAAACAAAAGCAGTTGTTTTGATTTTACCATAGTGAGGATAACTCTCTCCTGCAATCTCAGTAACAGCATATGTTCTTTGGTCAAATGTGTGAAGCCTTAATCTGACCAATGACATTCAGGTCATGAGTACACATATGGTATGCCATACTGGCTCAATTAACCATCCATCAATTTAATTGCATAATACATCAGTCCCTGTATTCCTTTACTATTCGCAACAGCAAGATACAGCCTGAAAATATATAAAGAACAAAAACAATTTTCTGATGTTTGTTTACGTGAGATGGGCTATTAAACAGAAACAATAATACAATTTATAAAGCTTCTCCCCCACACCATTTTTACTTTCAACAAAAGTGTTTGACAGCTAAACTGATCAGGGACTGCTAGTTTTATAAATTATACTTATAATAAGCAAGCGTAGGTGGAAAGCAGGCTTACAAGAAAATTACAGTGCTTCAACTGATTCTAATCACATTAATGTAGGGATAAGGGAAAAAAGAAGGTGTATTATTTAAACATTATGTAAATTCTAAAGAAAGTTAACATGCTGCAAAGTTATAAGTAGTGACATTGTGAGATTGGTAACTTAACTTTATGCAATCACTCCAGACATCAAATCATTCTGAGTGATACTTGACAAAAATACCAACATAGTGACATATCTGTATGACACCCCCCTGTATTTCAAAGCTGTGGTCCCATGCACAAATTGTGTGTACCTACGTCCAATTGAATTGAACAATATTTAGCTGTAACTGTGTGCCAGATTTTGATCTTTTACCCATGCGAAGATACCTATTCATTCAATGGAGGGAGCAAGCAAAAGGAAGCTCTTTTTTCTTTGAAATGTCCTGTCGAGCTGTTCTGGTTTGTGGAGCATTTAGAATATCCATGCCTGAAGGAGATAGCTGGAACAGGCACGTATATATGTATCTATGTATGTATATGCTTATGTGTGTGTGTGTGTGTGTATTGAAATCAATACCAATAATAACTCAAACTTTCAAAACTTAAGTAACTAAGGTGGCCACAGCACATACACTTTCCTGGGAGTAAACCTCATCAAACTAAGTAGGACTTACTTCTGTGTAAGATAGATTGAGCTGTAAAAGTTTCTGTCTTTGGACTCAAACAAAAGTTTGTTACTTTGCATTTTTCTGGTTTTAAAGACCAAATTAATATACGACCCCAAATAAAGTTCAGGTTAACAACAATATTTGAAGATCCTATACACTTCAAGTTTTTGTTTTATTTTCTCCATATAAAACTGTTTGTAACCCTTCTAACCAAGGCCTTCATTTGACAATTCTCTGGGTATAACAACCAGTGCACAAAATCACAAACTGTCAGCCACGGGCCATAACATTATTGCAAGATTCTTTCTCTTACATGAACCAGCTCCATACAGCTGATATCGTTCCCTTTCTGCTGTTCCTTTGGGGCTAAAAATCATTCTGGTGTGATTTGTCTTTACTGACCTGCGGTTGTTGCCTAGAATCAGATCTTCCCTTCATTTTTTTCATGGAAGAACACCCAGTGCTGGATATTTTCCTCCTTAGCATTGCTTATTCAGCCAGAACATACCAGAGCTGTCTTTTCCTACAAAGTAACAGTATCCCAACTGGGAAGGGGGGGACTTATTTAACCAGTGAAAACCCTAAAATAATATAATCATTTCTTTTCTCTGTTATAAAATATTGGCACTGTTAAGGCATTTAATAAAATCATGCAGAGTGTTTGCTCTGACCCCCCCCCCCCAAAAAAAGTTACCTAATCCAGTTTCAAAGCAACAATAATAAAAGATGTGTCGGGCATGGTATTGTTAGATCTCACAAGAAAAATAATGGCATATTGACGAAGGTCAAACACATGCTAGAATAAAGGAGCAGTGAGAAGGGGTGAGGTGTCACAGTGCATCAGCATCAACCTAATGAGTTCAAAAGTGAACATAACATATAATTCTTATATGGTCAGAGTTGTATTTATTAGGCTTCTATGTAGTTACACTTTTTTTAAAAAAAAAGATATAAGATAACCACCACAAAGTAAGCTGAACTGAGAGGATCTACCAAAAGGACATGTAATTGACATTTAGTAATTGAGGGGAAAGACCCTGAGATCAGTAGTAAATACAGAAAGGTGGTTGGCATGAAATGGAGTCAAAGGCGACACAAGTAGTCAAGTGGTCAAGGAGCTAAAAAATGGACAATTCTAGTGGAGTCAGCAACCAAATAAGCAAAAGCCAAAACACAGAAACAGAAAAGTTGACAAGTTGTTTTGCTCCATATTAGCAATAAAGAGTTTGGCAAGTGTTTAATGTACAACTGATGAAAGAAGAGAAGTATATTTGGGAGGCAAGATGAGCAAAAATGGAAGAAGTTACTGCACTAACTTCTTTGAGAGGCAAGTATGTTTTGTGAGGCAAATATGGAAGCCTGATTTGCATACAGAAACCTGATTTTCTCCTCTACAGAAATCTAAAAGGAGAGGAGATCATGCAAATTAAACGTACACAAGGGCTTCTACATGGAGCATCTCCCCCACAAGTCACTTCATGTGTGTGGTGGAATGAAGGTGTAGGTAGATGTTCCCTGGCCATGCAAAGAGGGGCACAGTCCTGTAGTCTGGCAAATACATGAACTGGGCCAATAAAGTTTCCAATGTCAGAGGATGTTCACATCTTCCTAGTAAAAGATGCATGCCTCCACAGTGGTGGATCCACTTCTATCCCCCCTCCCGAACTTGGATGAAATGCAGATGCAAAAATTGGATACCAGGTTACTGTCTAAGGATTAGATGTGAAGGCGGTCTAAGAAGTAAGGCAGAAAATGAAAATCAGCTGTCCATGACAAAATCTGTCCCAAATATTTTCAATTGCTGCTCCATCTACTGTCAGGAAGGTGTTCCAATATATGTAGAAGAAAGAAATCATGCTTGATGAGTTGTAAACCTCCCAGAGAACTTTTTGTTATTAGGTAGCATATAAATATTGAATAAACAAATAAATACATAAATCATAGTGCTGCTATGTGAAGATGGCTCATTCACTTTAGCTAGTAATAAGACTACCGTATGTCCCATAGCTATGGCTAAGCCTGGATCCAATCCACACAGTAGAACAACACAGTTTTGACTGAAGCAACAATTGGTTGAGTGGATTTGAGTGTGGCAATGATCCTATCTCCATGCCCACTTGACATTGTTGTGTAAATATATCTTTGTAGTGGCAATGCTGCTTAGAGACACCCTACAGTCAATTCCTTGGGACAAAACTGATGCTTGTTGGAGGCTGGTGTACTTGGAAGACCCACACCAGAGCACCTGCTTTAAGGAACTAGATTGGTGGCTGCCATCACCAGTGCAGATCAAAAGATTCCTTTTTCTCCCTTCCCACCCACAAATGGGAATTTTGGCTTCCCTCATTTTGCCTGGGTAGGAGAAGCTTGTGCACTGAGGAGCCATTGAGAATGACAATTTTCCTTATGACACACAAATACATGAGGACCCAAATTTTCTCAGGACAGCACTAACCTGGTAAACACATAACCAAAAGTGGCTAGCATGTATCAAGCAAGAGCATGAATAGGAGAATGTGCTGGATGATTTTAGTTAGGTGTGGGTTTTATCTGCTTTCCTGATATTGTCCACCTAGAGGTGAAGGTATGCCCACACATTGGGCCTCTAGGATTTCAGAAGGTCTGACAAGGACTTTTCAAGGCTTTTGGTAACTGCTGGGTCTCCACACACTCTCACCCCAGAAGAGCCTGCTGATACGCTGGTACTTGCCCCACCCCACCCCCAGCAACATAGAGCTGCCATTTTAAATTCTCCACAATGCTGTGGAACAATGCTACATTTAAAGTCCAGCACTCATCACAGTGCTGATACTGGCTGCCACTACCAGGTCCCACTGACATTGGAGGAAGCCCACCAGAGGACACTTTAGCAAAGGCAACCTCAAATTTGAAATGGCACCTTGGAGACCCATGCTGACTGGAGCAAAAATGAGCATGGTGGATCAAGGTGGCTGAAACACTGTGAAAGGAAAATTGGGCCATAACTAGACCTAAGATTTATCCCAGGATTGTCCTGGGGTCAAACCTGTTCATCTAAGTGCCACACAGGGCATCCAGCGCTCAGGCAGGGACGAACCCGGGATGATCCTGGGATAAACCTTAGGTCTAGCTATGGCCTTGGTGGGGATTTCAAATGAGGGGGCAGCTCTGCTCACATATCCCTTTGTGCACATGGATCTGCCTGCTCAGCTGAATAGTAATGGAGAGTCAGTGTGAAGTAGTGGACTCACTGATTAGGATCTGTGTTCCAGTCCCCACTTGGCCATAAGAACACAAGAGGTGCCCTGCTGGATCAGACTAAGGGTCCATCTAGTCCAGCACTCTGTTCACAAAGTGGCCAGCCAGCTGTCGACCAGGGACCCACAAGCAGGACATGGATAAATTAGGATAAAATGGAGAAGAGGAAGCTTATGTACACCATAGTGGGCTCCTTAGAGGAAAAGGTGGAATATAAATGTGACTTATAAATGAATAAATAAACCCTCTGAAGCCCTGTTTTGAATTTATATGCCAGAGAAGTTCACAGAATCTTTCTTTACACTGTACTTTTGTTTTTACTTTGATTGAGAAGTTTTGGCTATATCAATTTTTGCAAATAGAAAACATATTAATGAACTTGAAATGAAAATGAAGGGAAATGAAGAAGGATTGAGTTGGACAAATTTAATCCATTGGTGATAAGGTTGAGGAATACTGGAAAAGCTATTAAGAAATGCCGGCAAAATTAGCTAATTTTCATCTTCTCAAGATGGTTGTGCTTTCACGAAAGAATCCCACAAAAACAGGCTTCATATCTTTATATAGCTTACCATATGTGTACACTCAGTGTCTGCTGTCACCCTTCTATGATTATGCAGCTTAGGGATGCTTATTTGAGACAGACATCAGTCTGACATGTTACACACATTCGAGCTTGGGACTAAAAAGATATGGCATATTTATTTATCAGCGTCACTATACTTTAAAAGATATGAAACTATGCTTAGGCTGGTTTATCAGACCAAAAAAATAATAATGTTGATAGTCTACGATAATGGTAAATAATAATCATCAGAAAGCCACCTCATTATGACTGGCTGACTATTTGATATGGATTTGACCCACGGCAAAGCCTAGGGCTTTGTTTATTTAAAAGGACAGAGAACGAGACAATCATCTGTACTGTACATTTACATTTTTAGGAGTGTTTATAGATTTACTCTAAATGAAGGACAGAAAGAGAAAGGAGAGTGAATATCAAGACCAGTGCAAATTTTAAATCTTATATTTTGTCTCACTTTTCACAAGACATAATGAGGCTTAGTGAAAGGTTATGGGCATGCTAATAGCCTTTGTATTATGCCAATTTATTATAATCTCACCCTTCAGAAAGTCAGATAGATGTAGCCCTCACATCTTTGGCTCTTTTTGATTTCCCCACGACAGGTTATCGGCTATTATCTGTTATTTTTTTAATTGCAAGGCCTGATGAGTTTAAGTCAACATATTTCCTTATTGCTCCTTCTGCTTGTCAGCTGTAGCTGAATTGATAAAATGCAAATGAACAAATCATTAACGAGTACTGGTTATGAATCTCTCAGGCAGTTCAGGACCCTATCAAATCCTGCACCTATTACTTTGTGTGATTGATGTACTATTGTAAGTGATTGTTCCTGATCTTATTAAATCTTATTGATTTCCCCCCCCAGTTTCTATTTTATGCAGCACCAGGCCTGGACTATTATGAATGTTGCTGAACACTGTTAATCAAGCTTACACAGCTATTTTGATGGCAAACAATTAGAACTCTGCAGCAATACCTTGCAATTAGCTTCAGGGATATGGACCTCAGCACCGTAATAATGAAAGAGGCCTTCTCCTTCAAGCAAGATAATGAGATTTATAATTATGACCCCAAATAACCCCTAAGAAATAACCAATCTGGAAACTCAGATGTGTTTATCAATAATTTGTGCCCTTCTAAATAAAAATAAATTTAATGTCGGCCTGGCACTATTAACTCCCCCCTCCCCGTGAAGGAATGCAAAATAAAAATAAAAATCAGGAACAAGGATTTCAATATTTTATAATGGCCACTATTTAATATTTATCTAGTGTAAACAGTATTTCCACAAATTGCTCATTTATACAATGCGGTTGATTTGGTACTGTTGAATTTTTTAACAAACAAAACTGCTTGCAAGGTAGCTGGGAAATGTGACTCAATTATATGCATGTCTTATATAAGAGTATAGTGCTAGATCACATAGAGAATACATTGTAATCATTCTCCACTCATGAGAATACCATTGCATGTTTGCTGGTCCTGCCCAATTTACAACATCTTGACTGCCACCCTGCTGTTCTCCACACATTGGCATACATTGGCTGGGGAAGGCCAAAAATAGACAGCATCTTTCCTCACTCAGCAGCCAATCAGATTCTTTCTGGAATGCCACAGCAGGCTGAAGAATAAAAGAAACAGCCCTTCCCCTTTCATTACATACACTTGTCTGATCATATACTTTGGGGGTTGGATCCAAATTAATGCGTTGGTGGAAATGGCCCCCTCCTGCCCCCTCCTTTGCACCAGAGCCACTCCAGTCCCCTGAAAACACTGCACAGAGGCCTTAGCTAGACCTAAGGTTTATCCCGGGATCATCCTGGGGTCATCCCTGTTCATGTAAATGACACATAGGATATCCCAGGAGCAGGCAGGGACGATTCCGGGATAAACCTTTGGTCTAGCTAAGGCCAGAAAGCCAGGAGACCTTGTTGTATGGGCTGAGTTGTGGTGTGTGTGTGTGTGTGTGTGTGTGAGGCGGAATTCCCAAAATTTCAAACGATGAACTTTAGACAACTGGAGCCCTTTCTTTTGTGGAAGGTAGGTCCTGAATCCAAAACATGGATGATAAGTTACGTGCATATATTATTGATTTGGGTTATCCTGTGTGGTCATTTTCTTACCTTGCTGATATTTGTTGCTTTAATTCTTATGTAAGCTGCCCTGCAATTACTGTTTTTTTTTTATTGAAGGGTGTCTCCCACCCCAGCTATAGACAAGTTCACCTCAATTCTCACCACACTTTGCATCATCTCCCCCAGAATGCCAAAGCTGTCAGAGTGTGGTGCCAGCAAACCGCAAAGGATTTTGACATCCCATTCCTCATGTTCCAGAGTCCTGGGTTATAGGCCTATGGACATGCCTGTATTGGTGCTACCAGGTGCTTGCCATTAATTTATTTCTCTTTTTAATTTCTCATTCTATCCTTTCAGCTGGAACTAGGTACTCCTTACCTAGAGTCCAGGGAAAAGAAGAGAGGAAACCTTCCAGTACACAAGAAAAATATTTTTATTAAGCCCAAAGAAATTGTGGTTTGATGTTGTCAATTGTGTTTAAGAATGCCTTTGAGGAAGAACTCTTCCCCTGTTCTCATACACATGGAGGTCTTCTCACTTCCTTTCCCCACAAAACTGATGAAAATGTTAATTCGTATTTTCTCTGCAAAATTCACAAATCTATCCATTTTGGTTTCTCTAGATTCCTCACTTTTTCAATCTTAAATTCAGTTCTTGCGAGTGGAGAAGGAAGCATGGAATAAAGACACAGACACCAGAGCTTTGGCTAAACTAGGGCCTATTTATTTAAGCAAGGGAACTTCAACCCTCCCTGTATCTGCATTTGAAAGTGTGGGAATCTTTCTTCAGGCACCTAGACTGCCATTATGAGCGAGCCACTCTCATAGGCCAGGAGTCAGGTAAACTCTTATGTGACACTTTGAAACTGTGGGGAGACCAGACTGTGTCATCCCCACTCAGTGCTGCACAGCTCCAAGTAGATGAGACAGGAAGGTCCCCAAAGGCAAACCATATCCTGACACGAGAGCAGCACAGCCCCCAAGGAGCAGGACCTCTGGATATGCCAATCACCAAAAGGTGCCAGAGTGCTCACTGTCCCTATTGTAATATTGTGCAAATTCCCACACATCCCTGTCAATCCAACCCCCCTATTTATTCACCCTTTGCTAATCACAATTCCAGTATGGAGTAGGCAAAAAACCTGTATACAATTGTGAATTCATGGCAGGTAAAATTCCTACTCAGCCCCCCTTCAAAGGAGATGACTGGCTAATCCCGTACTAGTTAAAGGGAGAGAGGGTGGGAGCCAGAAACAAAAGAGGCTGAGCTTCAGCGGGGTTGGCCTTTATAGGCTCTGCCCCAGCCACATGTTACGTGCGCCTTGCACATGGAACATCTTCCTCTGCTCCTTTCCACCCGCAAAAGCACAATGTGGGCATCCTGTCCTTTGAGAATTTTTCAAAAAGTTCCCATGAAACTTTGTATGCCTTTTTGATCATATATCTGCTTACTAATATCGATTTGTACACATTGTTTCCAATATACATACTTTTAAAAGGAATTTTACTAATACAATGTACTCATGAATGTTATTTTCAATAATATACACATTTTTGGAAGCACTTTCCCCTAGTGCATGTATGTGTGTTTATTGGAGAACTCCAGTGCAAAATTTGGAGAGGTGCAAATTTTGAAGGATAACTGAGTTTGTGTATTGGTTTGAAGGGTAAACTGAACACATTTCTCCCCCATTTCCTGTTCGCACCTTCCTATTCACACACCACCCCTAATGTCAAAAGCCAATCTGATATAAGTGGGGCGGGGATTCCTGCCAGTCCCAAATGTGACCAGCAAATTTTATACCGTATAGAGTGGCTGGTTAGCTGGGTGTCTTCTGAGATTAGAGACATTAGAGAAATCCACAGCAGAATGAAATGAATTTGGATTTCTCTTAATCCAACCGCAGCGGACTGTCTTTCCCCCTGTCGCGGACTGTTTTTCTAACCTTCATGGATTTTGCACAAATTTTGTCATAGAAAAATATGCATTAAAAAAAACAACACACAGCTAAAAATGTTCATTTCCCCCATATGCTAGAGTGTGAAAATGTGCATTTTACAGGAATTTGCAGATTTGGGGGGAATTTGTGCATTTTCAAATAAGCAAATTTGTGCAAATTCAGAAACTAAAAAATAATAATCCGATTCCTTAGGTGGGTGGACAGTGGAACAAAAAACACCTGATAATCTGTGAAACACAGATGGAATAGTTTTTACACACATCCTTAGCTGAGACTCAAAGTGATGGCAGAAAGTGGGTGGATGCAAGGCTTATATGGCTACTGCGCGCCTCCTTTCCTGATTGTTGCAGCACCTAGTCAATCACACGTGCCTGACTCTTGGCCCACCCTGGCACTCCTTTTGGAGGCTGGGAAGAGGTGGCATGACCTGCATACACTTTCCATAATGCTGGAGCTGAAACAAACACTTGGTGAATATTCCAATCTTGCCATTCACCTTGTATGTTAGAAATTTGAATCTTTTCAGCTTGTTGTCATCTTTTGACAGTTTTCATCATGTCACAGGCTTCAACTGTAGCTGTCAAACACTTTCTTCCATTGTATGTTATCTATCAAATACTGCTACAGAAACATACCATTACAACAAAAGCCGTTGAACGTTATTCATTTATTCAATTTAATTTATATCCTCCATTTTACCAGGAAATGGTACCCAAGGCGGCTACCAAAAAGCTCACATCAAAATAATCATAAAACAAATGCATTAAAAACATAACAATTGAAGAATTAAAATAGCACCAACCCAACAAATCAATGTACACATCAAAGGCTACATAAAAACAACTATCTGAAGGAAGATAGATGCTTTTCAACTGTGGTGTTGGAGGAAAATTCTGAGAGTGCCTTGGACTGCAAGAAGATCAAACCAGTCCATACTCCAGGAAATAAAGCCAGACTGCTCACTTGAGGGAATGGTATTAAAGGCAAAACTGAAATACTTTGGCCACATAATGAGAAGACAGGATACCCTGGAGAAGATGCTGATGCTGATGCTAGGGAAAGTGGAAGGCAAAAGGAAGAGGGGCCGACCAAGGGCAAGATGGATGGATGATATTCTGGAGGTGACGGACTCAACCTTGGAGGAGCTAGGGGTGGCGACAGCCAACAGAAAGCTCTGGCGTGGGCTGGTCCATGAAGTCATGAAGAGTCGGAAGCAACTGAACGAATAAACAACAACAGGCAGCTAAGGTTAGGGTGACCATAGGGAAAGGAGGGCAGGGCTCCTGTATCTTTAACAGTTCTATAGAAAAGGGAATTTCAGCAGGCATCATTTGTATGCATGCAGCACCTGGTGAAATTCCCTCTTGATCACAACAATTAAAACTGCAGGAGCCCTGCCCTCTTTTGTATCTGGTCACTCTAGCTATACTAGCTATACCAGTGGATTTCAACTTGTCTTTACTAATTTTCTCAGTCAACAATTGATCAGGAATTTCTCAATGAGAAAACTAGTAATGGATGACAAACTTCCTCAAAAGTGAACTTGCCTGCCCCTAGTGATTTGCTTCTGCAAAGCAGAGCCCACAGGGAAGTATTGGGTCTAATGCTAGGGCATTATTCATAATGGGTGGTGGTGAGTCTCACTGACTATGTATCCTAAAATATACTGCATACTTTTTTATACTGTGCCAGGTTTTATGGCAGATACCCAGGGATCTCTTGGCAGAGAAGATGATATCCAAATTTATTCCCTAAATGGAGAAGTTTGAAAACCACTAGCAAACCACCTATCAGTCCTGCAGAATGGCGAAGAACTGAATAACATTGCATGTCACCAAAGGTCAACTGTCAAGTATCAAATGTTGAAATCATATCATGGGGTGGTAAATGAAGCCGTCAAGTTTTTGGCCAAGTATCTATCCATGTAGAAAACAACATGAGTAAGAGCGACATAAAACTTAAGAACAAAAGAAGAGCTATGCTGGATCAGACTAAGGGTCCATCTTCTCCAGCACTCTTTTCACACAGTGGACAACCAGCTGTTGACCAGTAACCACAAGTAGGATATGGATGTAACAGCACCTCCCTTCCATATTCCCCATATTGCCTATGATACTGGAGGTAGCACATAGCAACCAGACTACTAGCCATTGATAGCCTTCTCCTCCAGGAATTTATCCAACCCCCTTTTAAATTCATCCAAATTGGTAGCCAACACTACATCTCGAGGGGGTCAATTCAATAGTTTAACTATGCACTGTGTGAAGAAATACTTCCTTTTATCTGTCTGCATCTCCCACAAATCAGCTTCCTGGGATCTAGTATTATGAGAGAGGGAGAAAAATGTCTCCCTATCCACTTTCTCCACATCATGCATAATTTTGTACATCTCTTTCATGTCTCCCTTGCTCTCCTTTTTCCCAAGCTAAACAATCCCAGTTGTTACAACCTTCCCTCATAGGGGAGATGCTCCAGCCCCTTGGTCATTTTAGTTGCCCTTTTCTGCTACTTTGCAAAGAACTTTGAGAAGAATTTTGGGGAGCAGTTTTAGTTCAGCTCTATGCTGTATCCTAGACCAAAGACCCCAATAAGTCCAGAAGAACACATGGATTTATGCTTTTCTGCTTTTTTGTTGCAATTCTGTTGTCATTGGGTGGTTGGTCATATTCCAACCTATTGGCTAATTCCCATATTTACCATACAAAGAAATCTTTTGAATTTAAGCAGTGCAAGACACAGAATGATTGGCTCAAGTTACAAGAAGCCAGATTCTGACTGAACATCAGGAAAAACTCCATGGCTCTTAGAGCAATACAACAATGGAACCAATTACCTAGGGAGGTCGTGGGCTCTCCCACACTAGAGGCATTTAAGATGCAGCTGGACAGCCATCTGTCAGGTATGCTTCAAGGTGAATTCCTGCATTGAGCATGGAGTTGGACCCCCTTCCAACTCTACTATTCTATGATTCTGTGACATCCATGTGTTTAAAGGATAGCTCTGCAGTGGATAATCAAAGTAGGCTTTTAATATTTATGTAGTTAGGGAAGTTGTTGGTGAAATTTCTAAACACACATTATGTTATTCTACTGTTTCCCTTGGACAACATGGTGTGATATAGACAGTGAACTGCCTGTTCTGAGGCTGCCACTTTTATTTGAAATAGTGTGAATGAACGTCAGTGTACACAGAAAACAACAACACACAATACTCCAAAAACTTAGAATGGGGAGCTATATTGTAAATAAATAAATATACCAGGAAATACAATGAGTGCATATGATTTTTTTCTTCTTTTTTATAAGGTGCATCTTGAATTTATAGGAGTGGTAAAGATAGAATTCCATATTCCACAGCTTCAAAAAGATGACAACAGTGTAAGATTACTTTTTTAAAAATAAATATGTTAATTCAGATCTAGGATAGGATTCTAGGACAAGTAGGGGGAAGGGGCGTGTAAAGCAGTATTTTTTAGACATGTCACTTTAAAATATGCCTACTTTGCTGTGTCAAAGTGGGAACAGGATTATATTTTAAAATGCAGGATTAAAAATATAAACTCTCCTTAACCCATTCCCTACTCCTGGTGCAGGAAAAATTGACCCAGAAACCGCAGAATACATATTTCCATAAGTAATTATGGGACATGTCATATATCTTTTCCACACAGTATAATGGTCAAATGGGCTGAAAAGCAATCAGACTCCTTGACCAAATCAAGTAGCCATGAAGGAGTTAAATCTAAAGACTAGAAAACTTGTGATGGTGATGATGGTGATGGTGATGATATACACACTTATTCATATAAGGTTTTCTTTATATCCCTCTAGTTTAAAAGCAACTGCTAAATCTGAATCATTTTAGTTTGTTTTAATTCATAGCAAATAATGCATATTTTACAGTTAATGAAATGCACATGAAATGTAAAAAAAATGTTGCAGTTATACATTTCTTTCTGGGTGTCATACAACCTTTGCAAACAAAGTATAGTACATCAACTTTCTTGTGACAATAAGCAGACCTGTTATCTTGGGGACAGCTAAATGAATTATTTAATCAATAAGACTACATCTCTGATGTTAAGAAAAGCTCAGACAAATTAAAATCTGAGCCAGGTACAAGATACATAGGTGGCATAATACACATTTTAATATTAAAGTGGAGTGTTTTTTTTAAAAAAAATAGCAAAATAAACATCAGTCCTTTCTGCTTCCTTTTATGATGATGTAAATTTGAAATTGGCTTGTAACACTAATTTGTTACATGTTTGCAGCATGCAAACATAACGAAATTTTAATTATTCAAGGGTTATGAAGTCTAAAGACAATGCACAACATAAAGTTAGCAAGGTGCTTTGGCAAGGGAAGATAATACAACTTTTAAAAATGAGGGTTTATTTGTACAAGACTGACTTAGAAATGAAGAATTAAGGCAGCGCTGTAGTTCAGTGGTTGAGCACATACTTGGCACACGAAACATTCCTGATTCGATCCCTGACATCTCCAGATAAGGCTGGAAAATGATCATATCTGATAACTTGAAGAGCCATTGCTAGTCAGTGTAGGCAACAGAAGGGATGGGCGAAGTCATCTGCGTCCGGCTCTGTCAGATGCCCACCAAGCTGCTGCCTGCCGCTCCCACCCAGCAAGCACCCGATGAAGCTGAGAGGCCATTTGCCCTTGTCCACAGCCTCTATGGTGAGTGGAATAAAGACACAGGCCATAGCTAGACGGGGCAGAATCCTGGGGTGATCCCCGGGATCGTCCCTGTGCATTCACATGATGCACAGGGGATCCCGGGATCAGGGAGGGATGAGCTCTCCCTTGCCCCAGGATCTCACCCTACCCTTTAGGCCTGGTTTTTCCGTGGTCTCAGGCTGAGTCCGAGACAGCGGAATGTGTGGCCAGGCGCTGTGGTTTGTCCCGGTTCTTTGTGGTTCCTCGCAAGGAGCTGGGACCCGCGCATGGGGTGCAGAGCTCTTCAGGAGCACTGTACCCATTGGGGTGTGAATTCATGGCAGATAAAATTCCTACTCACCCTCCCCACAATGGGAGTGACTGGCTAATCTCATACTAGTTAAAGGGAGGGAGGGTGGGAGGAGGAAGGCGAAAGAGGCTGAGCTTCAGTGGGACTGGCCTTTATAGGCTCTGCTCCCCCCACCTCTGCCACCCCCATGCCCCATGCTGCCCACATGTACCTTGAACATGAGCATCCTTCTTCCACTCCTTCCCACCCGCAAAAGCCACTCCTGTCCAAGCCGTTCTGACTGGGAGGGAAGTGGGCTTGTGTATAATAATGGTAGCTCCAGAAATTGTGTATTTCCCATGTTGCTGTGAAGGCCCCATTTCTGCAAGATTAAAGTTGTAAAATGGGCTCCGTTAAGGATATTGTTAGTCCATACAGGTGGCCAAAGGAAACAATGGGTTAAGAGAGGACAAGTAGGGGTTAAAACCATTGCTTTTTTCAACATTGAGAAAATAATATTAAACATTGTTAACAGTGAATCCACAGTTACGTCTCAAATTATCTACTATATTTAGGGTTGGTGAAATTTGGGACATCATTTAGGTTGAATTTCCCAGAACAGGGCAACAATTCTACAAGCTGAAAAAGAAAATTCTCAGGAAATGTATCATAACGGAAATTATTTCTTCATATATGTTGGCCAAACTCTAAAATGCAGCTGATGATGTAAAACTGGTGGAGAACTTTAAATAGATGCTTCCTGTAGGAAATCTGATCTGAAGAAAATGTCAGAGATGGCAATAATGCAGGGGGGAAATCTATATTTCTAATAGTGATGGATTATTTGCAACAGGAAAAAAAACTAAAAGAAAATTGACTGTAGTTAATGCAGTAGTGTAGTTTAAGATAGGAGCTAAATAGCCCTAGCACAACAAATCTCTCTCTAAATGCTTAGTAGTATTCATCTGAGAAATAGGGACTATAGATGGGTCTAATGGGAATAACACACACACACCATGCACCTGAATGTTCAGATTTCTAGTGTTCCTGAGGAGAATAAAGCAGGCAGAGGAGAAATTCTCAACAGTTTCATACAGGTAGGGCTCACCATTGGCATGGATTAAACTACAGCCTCTTTCTTTTTTCCTAAGGATTTTTTTTTGGGGGGGGGAGGTTGTTGTTGTTGTGCTGCAACAGCATCAACAGTGTTGGCAGGCTGCCCCTCCCATTTTTCACCCATCGCAATGCAAGTGTGCGAGGGGCAGTGTTGTGTCCAGCGCCAGGGAAGTGGTGGAGCTCGTGGTGAGCCAAAATCTGCTCTCCAATTTCCTGATAGTTTTCTCCCCCACCCCCCACCCATGAAAAAGGCTTCCACTGTTCTGCCTCATTCTCAGGGTAGTTTATAATTCTTTTCTATGATGTATTTCTGTTTACCTAACCACCGCGAGATGGCCGAGGGCGCTGCGTGTCTGGTTTTTTTTCTATTACACATCTCTCAGTAGCTCTTCAGCCTCGCAGTCTGCCTGCACTTCCTGATCTGACATAGCCCTTTGGGAGGAATTATGTCACGATAGCGTCTCCTGGGCTTTAACTGAAGTGTGGGGTGTTGAGGAGGCTACAGGCTGCCAGAGAGATGATTGTATAGCGAATAACAAGACACTTGAGCACACTCCTCGGTCACCCCCTAAGTAAGGTGAGTGCAAGAGATTTAAACCCAACCCATTAGAATGTCTCCAAAATTGCTTCACCATTGAATTTGTTTTCGAAAGCAATTTCTTTTCTAATAGACTGAATGAGAACATTTTGGCGCAACCCTAGGAAGGACCACATCTTTGAGCTTTGGTTATAAATGAATGACCTTGGCCTATGGCTGCTCCACTATAGTCCTACTCCCAGCCCTGCTTAATCACATGGTTGCAGGGGGAGGGGTGGCAAACAGACTATAAGGAGATGGTGCTTTTGCTTGATCAGGTCCTGGAACATCTGCAGTAATTGTCAGATGAAGTTAGTGGTTGCATCTCTCTCTTGCTTCCAGTGCTCAGCATTGTTTTTTGAACTGTGCCGTGTGGGACACAGTTCCCTACGAGCATGGATAGGCAATCATTTTGGGCCTGTGGGCAGATTTATTAGTTTGGGGGCCCGACAGCCAAATTTATCAGGCTTACAGACATTTATTTGGGAGGGGTGTCTGTCTTTTCTTGCGTCTTGCCTGGATTCTCTATGTTCTTGCCCTTCTCTTTGTACTTGTCCCCTCTTGTATGGATTATTCTTTCTGTTCTTGCCCTGATTTCCCTAGATTGTCTCTTTTCTTTGTACCCCTTCCTCCTCCTCCTGATTGTTTTACTCCCCTCTCACCCAGCCTTTGTTCTTTCTCCTCCTTCTGCTGGCTACTGCAACCTCCTCCTCCTCCTGCACCCACCCCTCTGTTGCTGCCACCAGAAAGCAGATTGGGAGATTTTAAGTTTCCTGGCTACTGAGGTGACTATGGAGATAAAGAAAAGCAGCCGCCATGGCAAAAGCAGACTTGGTTTCTGTGGAGGGTGGGGAAATGGTGTGGTGTGGACAGTCAGTGGGCAACAGTACACCCACAGCGGAGTGTTGCTAAGCCCTGCCCTTCAGCATTAAAAATCAGCCGTTGTTGTTGTTGTTGTTGTTGTTGTTGTTGTTTGTTTGTTTTGTTTTGGCTGATCTGTGTTTAAGCTGTGATTACCAACCAGGATTTAGACAAATCAAATAAATAAATAAAAAAAAACAGTTACAATTTTCTTGCACAGCTTCTCAACTTCAGTCTTCCTTCGCTGAACATTTAAAAATTTAACATGAAAATTGAAACCCATAAACATTTGGTTCAGTTGTAATGTTAAGCCATGTGATACTGGAGGAAATAGTATTTCTTCATATTCCACAAAATCCCACTTCATCCTATTTAATGCTTCTATGATGCACTGTTTGCTTACTTTCCCTAGAACCGTGAGACATTATAAAACAATATGCTGTGAGAAATAGTCTATTGAAAGTGTTATCTTCAATGTGAGTGTTTTGAAACTTTTGGTGTTTTGTTTTGAGTGTACATGAATATACTCCCACTTTTTTCACACAACCACACACACACACACACACACACACGCCTCAACTGTACATTGCTTATATGAAAGCAGCTCATTAGGGAAGTACTCCAAGACTTCGGGAAGAGTTATAGTTTATGTAAGTCTTAATGTCATATTAGGAACGAGAATCATGTTCTGCCACTTATCCATGTAAATTATATCAAAATTGGCCTTACAGCACCAGCCTCTCTAGAACAGGATCCATAGCTGGGACAAATGTAATGAAAGGTTAGACATTAAGTGAAATAAAAATCACCCAACTGTAGAAATCTCAATTCACTGTATGAGGATGTTCAGTCTTAGATTTCCCTTAACAAGGCTTGCAGAGAATAGTAATTGAGAACTGTTGTTTCACACTTCCTTTTTTCAAAAGGCCATGTTTGGGGAAGGCAAACATTGTAGAACGTTACTTATCCTGTGGCCATAGGCAAGGTGGTTTACTTGGTATAAAAATATACAGAGCAAACAATGAACTGGCCTGGCCCCAGAATATGGATGTGTGAAACTTCTGTCTAAGGCCTTAGCTAGTCCTAAGGATTATCCTAGGCAAATGGAGGGGCCGTCCCTGCCTGCTCCCGGGATCCCCTGTGTGTCATTTGGATGCACAGGGATGATCCCGGGATATACACCTGGTCTAGCCATGGCCTAAGGCATTGGGCTTGTACAGGTCCAGCATCACTGGTTGGGTACCTGCTGAGAGAAGGGACCCTCTAACAAGAAACAGCCGGAGTTGTCCCTTCACTTCACGATTATAAACTAACGTGGGATAAAATTTGCCCCAGAGATCCAGAGGTCTCTCCTCCCCCCATTGCACTGCAGACCTTGTCAATGGAAGAGGAAATGTTGTGAACTTCTGTTCACAAAAATGGATAAACGTTTCACTGCATATTTACACAAGAAATACTGCAACCAAAGTGTATGTGTATTGAGAGGGAAAAGGAAGCAATAACATTGCCAATAAAAGGCCATTTTTCTCTAAATCCAAATTTTATTTCCTACTCCCAAATGCCATTTTAATACTTACAGACTATAACATTTTCAGAGGATAATTGAGCCATGCGTATATTTTTAGGACAAATATTGGGAAAAGCCGTGTTCAATACCAATGTCTATACCATTTAAACAATGAAAGCTTCGGGTAAGTAACAACATTTGGACAGCAAGTCAATATGACTATGAAAGGCCTCCAATAATGAGCAAAGTCAGACCAATATACTGTTTGAGTATTTGGCCTCCCTGCTGACAAAGGTTGCTTTCAATCACACTGTATCTATTACCATATCAATCATCACTCTAAACGAATACAGCATCATCATCGACGAAGGCATCACTTAAAGCAGAGAGACTAAAGGGTTTATAGAGCAAATAATGAAATGTAGGCTGATCAAAGAATGAAAATGAGTTCGGTTCCTTAACAGTTAGTTCCTATGTGCCAAATTGGTCCCTCCCATGATGGGAGTTTACTCTTAATTCTTGATCAGGATTATAGAATTGCAGAGGAAGTAGCCCCGCATCCCTAATTATTAAAGATAATGCGATCCGATACTTTGTTTGCTACACAAATTAAGATATGGAATTGAACTGATGGAAATGATTTACGTTCAGGATTAAAATATTGGCAGCTTTATAGAGTGAAATGTCACTATACTGCTGTACCTTCAAGTTTTACATTTCCTCCTTTGAATCCCTGTCAGCCTTCATGAACACTAGAGACTTTAATCAATGTTTGCAGTAGCTATAACATAACACTGAATATTTTACCTGTGTAATAATCAAACTGCTGTTTAGCTGGAGCCATAAGGAGAAATAACATCCATATATATTCCAATCAGCAAGTTTAAAATATCAATAGCATGTCATGTTTAAAAAAGATTTCACATATCAGTGGATCCTATATGTTTACAAAACAAAACCTATATTTCACAGTGGCTGAAATCTTCCCTCTGGCAATGCAATGTATTTCGGAAGACTTAGAGTCATAAAAATAAAGACGTGTTAGGCATTAATTGCACCTGTAAACCATTTTTTAATTCCGATGACACAAAAATATTTGAGGGACAATTATTTTATTTTCTTGATACATACTCAAATGGCTGGAATTCATTGGTCAATTTTTAGACAATATGGAATTGGGATTTGGATGAAGATAGTGGCTGGGTGGGTCCAGGGTTTTGTGAATGCTTCTCTATGGGAAGGAGTGGTCCCTGCCATCTTTAAAGAGATGGTAGTGTGACCACTCCTGAAAAAGCCCATTCTGGACCCAATGGTATTAGATAACTCTTGCCCAGTTGCAAATAGCCTTTTTTTAAGGGAAGGTATTAGAGAGTAGGGGTGTGCACGGACCCCCCAATCCACTTCTCTTCCAGATCTGCAATTTGCAGATTGGGCCACTTCATTTTGCCCCGCCTATAGTCCGCTCCGCTCTGCTGCGGAGCTCCGGATCCGGATCGGAGCTCCGCTTTCCCCCCCATAGGCTTGCATTGAAATCCAAAAAAGTCTACAACTTTTTTTCTGTTAAGGTTAGAAACCTCAAGTTTGGCACCATGACACCTCATGGACGTATACACACGCATGCCAAGACTCAAGCCAATCCCATCATCCCCTGATTTTTGGGGAATTTATGAAAATCGGACACCCCATGTTCAGACATGGACTGTTCTCCGACATTTTGAGAGATAAAAAAATTGTAGTGGGCACCCTCCCAGACGCCATCTAGATCCACAATCATGCCAAGTTTCAAGCAAATCCCATCATCCCCTGATTTTTGGCGGGGCTTTAACCTCTAACGCATCACCCATAACCCCAATTCACACCCCTTTTGATATCTCCGTCAATTTTCATGTTAGAAACCTCAAACTTGGCACCATGATAGAGTATCCATGGATACATATGCATGCGAGACTCAAGCCAATCCCATCATCCCCTGATTTTTGGGGAATTTATGAAAACCGGACACCCAATTTTCAGACATGGACTGTTCTCTGACATTTTGACAGATAAAAAAATGGAAGCAGGCACCCTCACAGATGCCATCTAGAACCACATTCATGCCAAGTTTCAAGCAAATCCCATCATCCCCTGATTTTTGGTGGGGCTTAAACCTTTTAACTCACCCCAAATCAAGTCTCATGCTAGAACTACATCAATTTGCACGTCAGAAACCTCACGTTTGGTCCCATGACAGCTTATCCATGTGTCCACATGGACGCCAAGTTTCAAGCCAATCCCATTATCCCCTGATGTTAGGGGAATTTATGAAAATCGTACACCCCAGTATCTCAGGGATTTTAAAGCTGCAGACAGGGGCCATTTCAAAAGAAATCCCAACATGCCATGAATTGGGGAGTAGATAAACCTATATGAATCTTCTTCCACACTTGAAAAAATTATTTGAACTTAGTCTAAGTGAGCGCAGGAAGGACTTATCCCCTGAGTCAAAGCAAGACACACACAAACCATCCCTGCGAGGTGGGCAGGGGAGGATGGAGGGAAGGCAGGCAGGCAGCAGACATTTCTGGGGGCACAAGGAAGTGAGCCAAGGATAGTTTCAAAGCCAGTAATGCAAACCATCCCTGTGAGGTGGGAGCAGCACAGAGAGATGCCTTTTCTTTTGCATCCCATAACTAACTAGGAGGCTAGGAGGATAAGAGTAAAGCTTTGTGATCCTTGCTTCAGAGTTGATTGACTGCACTGTGATCACAGCCATTATTAAACAACAACAACAACAATAGTAATGTTAATAATGGCAGTACTAATTAATATTAATAGCAATAATAATAACAACAACAACAACAATAAGGAGTTGAACCACAATGAAAGCCTGCCTGACTTCACTGAAGAGGAAAAGCCAGGATGGGGTGTAAATATAAAATGGAATAAATAAATAAATAAATAAATAAATAAACGAACAAACAAACAAAGGAGGGGTAGAATTAAAAGCAGCAGTGTTGCTGAATAAACAACAGGAAGAATTTTTAAAAAAAGGCTATATCTGTCTTTTACCAGTAAGAGGGAAGTGGACGTGCCCAGGGGGAGGGGGAAATAATGCCAATTTTGACTGTCCCTGTTTAGGGACCACTCTTTAAGAAGCAAGCTTACACTTCAACTCATGATAGGCATTGCTTCTCCACGGGTTACTATTTGGAGGGCTCTGATGACCCTCCAAGGGTGGGAGAGTGTGTGCACTGGGCACGTCCACATGCCCTAGGGGACCTCATCTCCTTGCACCACATTTATTCAGTTGTTCACCAAGGTTATGGTGGATAGCAGTGCTGTGTTTCCTATCTGTTATTTATTTGCTTAGTATATGATTTCAGGTTGTGTTTGTACATTTGGTGGGGCTACTGTTTTAAAAAACACTGGGAAAAGTCCGTTCAGACTAAGAAAGAGAAGTTCCCAGTATCCCAAGTATCCTGTTTTGCCTATCCCCTCCTCCGACTTTGGGATCATGTGATCATGACTGGGAGTTGACTCTGCCCCTCAGCACTTCAAAAAGGTAAATCTCCCAGTTTTTTTACTCGGTTTTTTAAAAAAATTCTAGCAAGCGAACCGCACCATGCAGAGAGCTGAGAGTAGGCTCAAAATGACCCCCAGCCATGACTCTCTAAGCACAAGAAGTTTCAGAAAGATAGCTTAAAAAACAACACAGTTATCCCCTTTTCTTTTCCGCAATACAATCCTATGGGCAAAATTTTTCAAAATGGCGATCGGAGCGCTCCACAGAAAGAGAAGCGCTCCGCCTAAGGGCACTTCTCTTCGCCTTGCTTCTAAGGGTCCGCGGTTCGCTTCTACTCCGCCTCTGGGCAAGGCAGAGAAGGCCAATTCGCTTCTGATTCTCTGATTCTAATCGGAGCGGAGCACATCCCTATTAGAGAGGGTCATGGCAGAACAACAGCAGGCACTCTTGGGAGACACTGATTATCTAGACCCATTTCAGTCTGGGTTTCTATCTGGTTATAGGACTGAATGAGCCTTGGGCACCCTGATGACCTTTATCGAGAAAGAGACAAGGGAAGTGCAACCCTGTTAATTCTGCTCAATCTCTCATTGGCTTTTGATACCATCAACCCTGGTATCCTCCTGAATTGACTCCGTGAAATGAGCATTAAAGGCACTGAGTTACAATGGTTCCAGTCCTACCTGCAGGGTTGATTTAAAATTGGGGGACTATTCCTTGGCCCCTGGGCACTTAAGCTATGGGGTACCACTGAACACCATCTTGTCCACAATTCTGTCTAAAATCTATATGAAGCCACTGGGAGTGGTCATTAGGAGATTTGGAGCAAAATGCTATCAGCACATATCTCCCTGTGACATCTGAATCAGGAGAGGCTGTGCAAGTCCTAGATCAGTGCCTAAAAACAGTTATGGACTGGATGAGGGTAAATAAACTGAAGCTGAATCTATGTGAGTGAGTGGTTCCCGAGTCCAGGAAATAGGCTCACTGCCTATTCTGGATTATTTATTTATTTATTTATTACATTTTTATACTGCCCAATAGCCGAAGCTCTCTGGCCGGTTCACAAAAATCAAAATCATGAAGAGCATAAAAATAACCAACAATCTAAAAACACAAATACAATATAATACAATATAAAATACAAATCTAAAATACAATATAATTGTATGTGCTGTGAGAAGTTTTATGACTTTTTTTAGATTCAGCCTACTGAATAACTTGCCAGAAAAAGATACGAGCTTGACAATTCTGTCTTCATTTAGCTCTTCACATGATATACCAATGTATCCTTTTTGGTGAACCGCCCAGAGAGCTCCGGCTATTGGGCGGTATAGAAATGTAATAAATAAAATAAATAAATAAAATGATGTCACACTCCCTCTGAAAGATCAGGTTTGGAGTTTGGGTGCACTCCTAGATCCATCATTGTTGCTGGAGGCCCAAGTGCCTTTTACCAGCTTCAGCTGGCTCACCAGCTATGGCTTGTCCTGGACAGGGATAGCTTGGCCGCGGTGGTACAGGCATTAGTAACCTCAAGACTGGATTACTACAATGCACTCTATGTGGGGCTGCCATTAAGGCTGCTCCAGAAGCTGAAGTTAGTGCAGAATGCAGAAGCTCAGATGTTGTCAGGAGCTGCCTCTTTTCAGCATATAACTCCTTTGCTGAGGGAATTGCACTGGCTGCCTATTGGCTGTGGGGCCAGGTTTAAGGTTTTGGTACTAGTGTACAAAGCTCTAAACCACTTGGTATCAGGATACCTGAGAGAGTGCCTTCTCCCTTACTAACCTGCCTGGTCACTGAGGTCAGTGGAGGGCCTGCTCCTGGTGATTCCACAGGGACCTCTGGCCTGATTGGAGTCCACCAGGAGAAGAGACTTTAGTGTGGTGGCCCCTTCTCTTTGGAACTCCCTGCCCCTGGAGGTCAGGCAGGTGCCAAGACCAGGCTGCTTCCGACACCTCCTGAAAACAACTCTATTCCAGAAAGCTTTCCTCAACTGACCAGCCACTGTCTTTATTGGTCCTTTGTTTTAAATTGAACAATTTTAATTTGCTGTTTTAATCTTTTTTCTTTTTACTGTTTTATTCCTATGTGCACTGCCCCAGAATCTATTTTAGATATGAAGTGGTATAAAAATATTGCAAATAAATTAATAAATAATAAATAGTGAAGGAAGGGAAAGGAAAAAGTTGTGTAGCACTGTTACAATCTGGATTGGAGTGTCACTGCCACATGGTATGTAGGGTATGTAGTAGGGGTGTGCTTCCCCCCCTCCCAAATAACGGTAACCGCAAACATCCGCAGAGCATTCGATCTTCCAGAGTGGAGATTGGCCACTTCTAAACCCATCAAATAATATCAGAGTGGAGATGTGCCCAACCGGAGCTCCTAATGTCTCTGAAATTATCCTACTGTTTTGTGTGTGTGGTGTGTGTGATTGAAAATCTCCCAATAAGGAACATGACCATTTTGTGTGTGTGATGTGTCTAATTGAAAACATCTCAAGAAGGAACATGGGGTGAGGTAGTTTTGATAATTGATATTGACATCTATGGCTAACCAATTAGGAATTGCCACAGCGCTGACGCTCCCTGTTCCTCCAATCACAGTGTTTGGGGGGGGGGAGGGAATGCCAATTAGTGAAATTAGGGAGCATTTGTTTGCAAAGTGAGATTTAGAGAAGGAGAGAGAGAGAGAGAGTTTTATCACACCAGAGTTATACTGTGCAATCACTGCGAATTGCATGCAAAGGACTCCGAAGTTTTCCAGTTTATAATCTGCTTTTATTGTGAAGTACTCCTATGCATCCTGCTTTAATTGTGCTATAAAAGCAAAAGACTCACCGTATTTTGATACTAGTTATCATCCGAGCGGCCACTGAGGTGCAGGAGCAGGATTTGAAGAAAAATTAAACAAATGCTTACATCTGCGTAAACTTTAAAGATAAAGACATCAAAATTGGCACAGTAATAGATATTAAGGAGAGCTTAAGCATACCAAATTTGAATCAGGTTGGGTCATCCATTGATTTTTTAATGATTTTTTTTTTTTTTACATTTCCCCCCTTAAACCCACTTCCTGGTACGCAAAGGATCTTGCCACCCAGTAGCAACAACAACAACAATGCCGTCATCTTAGCGCTGTAGGGCTAATTCGAGGGAAACAAGTACGTGGGATGAAGCTAAGAGATGTGGTTGCACGTTTCTGCTCAGACTAATAGAAGTCAGCCACAGTGTGAAAGTGCTGCTGGGCTGAGTGAGTAAGCTTCTATACCTGAGTCAGGCAGGTTGTTTTTCAGTTAAACTATTACTCCTATTGGGTGGCTGGGTTATCCTCCTCCTCCTCCTCCAAGCTGTGCATAGCCTCCCATAGGGAAGCTGTTGTTTCCTTGACTCAACTTGCTCCAATGCCCAACCGACAGTGGGGGGAAGGTGCCACCTCCTCCTGCAAGCCTTCTGTCCTCTCTGAGAATGGGCAAGCTCTGTGCTGCTGTTGTGTTATTTTATTAATATATATTTACTTAATTATTATTCTGCTAAGCGCTTTCAGTTGCTTCGTTTCCTCTCCCTCACCATTCAGATCAAGGCACGAGAGGTATCTGAGAGGACATTTGAGTTCAGACTTTAAAAATTCCCTATAAATCAGTGCATGCAGGGATCTGCTCCACAGGTTACTTAACTAAAGCCATCTTTAAAACCTGTCACATTTACAATTTGCATGTGTTTATCTTTAAAACTGAGGGAGCTGTGACCATTTATGTTAATTCCCATTGATGGGACTGTACTGGTTACCCAAAAATGGAGCGGTTTTTCATCAAACTATTGGGCAGAGAGGAGAGAGGAACCTGCTCTGGAAATTGGAGCTGAGAATTGCCTCTACTCTGGCTTGAATTTCGAAGTGAAGAAGACCCACTTTGCACACCCCTAGTATTTATTTATTTATTTATTTATTACATTTCTATACCACCCAATAGCTGGAGCTCTCTGGGCGGTTATGTATCATTAGTTTAGTGTCATAGTTTAGCGCTATTTCCGAACCAAGCCATTGCCTTTTTTTAGACATACATATCTTGGAGAGCTCTTTCTGTCCACAGGGTGCTTCTGATCCAGGAGAGGAATCCCACTGTCAGAATGGAGATTGCAGCAAACTTCGTCAATACTTCCCTCTCCCGCAACAGTTCCTGGGAAAGCGGGCAAGTGATATTTAATAATAATAATAATAATAATAATAATAATAATAATAATAATAATTTATTTCTTACCCACCTCTCCCTTTGGATCGAGGCGGGGAACAACATTAGTGCAGGAATCAACACATTTTTAAAAAAAATCTTGATTTTACATTGGTCTGGGTAGGCCTGCAGGAAAAGGCTAGTCTTCAAAGCTGCCTTAAAATCACAGAGGGAGTTAATATTACGAATCTCCTCCAGCAGGCTGTTCCATAATCCAGGAGCAACAGAAGAAAAGGTGCTCTGGGAAACTGATGTCAGCCTAGTCTTGGCTGACTGAAGTAAGTTCTCCCCAGAGGACCTGAGTGTGTGGTGCGGACTGTATCGGAGAAGGCGATCCCGCAGGTAACCTGGACCCAAACCATTTAGGGCTTTAAAGGTAATGACCAACACTTTGTACTTTGCCTGGAAACTAATCGGCAGCCAGTGGAGTGATTTTAATGTTGGGGTAATATGCTCACCCCTAGATGTACCAGTGACCAACCTGGCTGCCATATTTTGAACTAGTTGAAGTTTCCAAACTAGGTACAATGGTAGCCCTATGTAGAGCGCATTACAGAAGTCGAGCCTTGAGGTTACTAGTGCGTGTACAACCATCTTTAGGTCTTCTGACTCTAAGAAGGGGCGAAGCTGGCGTATCAGCCGAAGCTGATAGTAGGCACTCCTGGCCGTCGCGTTTATCTGGGCTGTCATTTGGAGCGACGGATCCAGGAGCACCCCCAAACTGCGAACACAGTCTTTCAGGGGGAGTGTATCCCCATCCAGAACTGGCTGACACTCCTCCAAACCTAGGTCAGAGCCCTTGACAGCAAGCACCTCTGTTTTGTCTGGATTCAGCTTCAGTTTGTTTTTCCTCATCCAGCCCATTACCGCCTCCAAGCATTCATTCAGAGGAGACACACTACCCTTAGCTGATGCTGTTATTGAAGGCATAGAGAAATATATTTGGGTGTCATCAGCATACTGATAGCACCCCGCCCCATGCCTCCAGGTGATCTCTCCCAGCGGTTTCATGTAGATGTTAAACAGTATTGGGGATAGGATGGCACCTTGTGGTACGCCATACAACAGCTCCTTTTTTGAGGAGTAATTATCCCCAAGCGTCACCATCTGGAACCTACCTGAGAGATAGGACCGGAACCACTGCAGCACAGCGCCCCCAGTTCCCAAACCCCTCAGGCGTTCCAGAAGGATATCGTGGTCGATGGTATCGAAAGCCACTGAAAGGTCCAAAAGTACCAGCATGGACACACTCCCCCTGTCTATACTCATGCAGAGATCATCTACTAAGGTGACCATAGCTGTCTCAACTCCATATCCCACCCTAAAGCCGGTTTGAAATGGGTCTAGAAAATCTGTATTATCCAAAACTGCTTGGAGTTGGAAGGCAACTGCCCTCTCAATCACCTTGCCCCAAAATGGAAGATTTGATACCGGTCTGTAATTATTAATGTCCAGGGGGTCCAAGGAGGGCTTTTTTAGAAGCAGCCGTACCACTGCTTCTTTTAAACATGATGGAAAACTTCCCTCCCTGAGAGATGCATCAATAATATTTTGTAGTTGTAGTCTAACTGCATCTCCTCCCTGGGCGACCAGCCAAGAAGGACAGGGATTGAGAGAACAAGTTGTCCTCCTTACTCACCCAAGCAGCTTGTCCACAAAATATTTGCAAAAAGGAGGAAATTTTTGCCAATCCTCCTTCCTCTAGCAGAAGGAGGATTGGCAAAAATTGCCTCCTTTTCTTTCCACCATTCTGAACAGAACTCTGCTCAGGGAATTTTCCAACCAGCAAAAAAGAAAGATTTATAGCATATCAAACACAATTCTTACAACATTCAATAATTTTTCTACATTGAGGAGTAGAAGTCAAGATCCGCCTTCTGCAAAAGGAGAAGTCAGTCCATCAAAGGAAGGGTTCTGCTCGCAGAAGGTTCCTTGACCAGATTTCTGGGTTACCCTTCCCCATACCACAGCTTACCCCATTTAGCAGGGGCTCCTGAGTTTCATTGTAGCATTTTCAGCAGGCTGGAGGCATGAATGGCTGGGGAAGTCCACTTTAGAATCATAGAATAGCAGAGTTGGAAGGGGCCTACAAGGCCATTGAGTCCAACCCCCTGCTCAATGCAGGAATCCACCCTAAAGCATCCATGACAGATGGTTGTCCAGCTGCCTCTTGAATGACTCTAGTGTTACTCCCTAGGTAACTAATTCCATTGTCATACTTCTCTAACAGCCAGGAAGTTTTTCCTGATGTCCAGCTGGAATCTGGCTTCCTTTAACTTGAGCCCGTTATTCCGTGTCCTGCACTCTGGGAGGATCGAGAAGAGATCCTGGCACTCCTCTGTGTGACAGCCTTTTAAATATTTGAAGAGTGCTATCATGTCTCCCCTCAATCTTCTCTTCTCCAGGCTAAACATGCCCAGTTCTTTCAGTCTCTCTTCATAGGGCTTTGTTTCCAGACCCCTGATCATCCTGGTTACCCTCCTCTGAACACACTCCAGCTTGTCTGCATCCTTCTTGAATTGTGGAGCCCAGAACTGGACGCAATACTCAATACTTCCAACAGTGTAGTTGATCCACAGTCAATATAGAGCCAACCTGTTGCCTTCATATCTTTTTGTTGTTGTTGTTAGTTAATAATAATAAACAACTATATCAAAATTTATTCCAAAAGGCATAAAAATTAGGGTTGTGCACGGACTCCCCGATCCTCTTCGCGGCCCAATCCGAAACTTCCAGATCGGGCCAATCTGCCCTGCCACGATCCACCTATGGCCCAGTCCGCTTTGTTACGGAACTTCGGATCCAAATCGGAGCTCCGTTCCCCCCCATAGACTTACCTGGCTGTGCCACCATCACCACACGAACTGCGGCAGCAGCAGCAGGGCCAGGTAAGCCCCCCCTCGCGCACACCACTTACCTGGTCCATCGCGGCCTGTCACCAGCTTCATTTCAGCCTGCGGCTCAACCTGGAAGTGTAGGCCCCTGCGGGCTGAAGTGAAACTGGCTACAGGCCGCGACGGACCAGGTAAGACCCCCCTCCCCCCTTACCTGGCTCTGTCGCCGTCGCTGCACGGGTGGCGGCAGCACCAGGTAAGGCCCCCTTACCTTTTTTCGGAGCTCCGGATCGAGGCGAAGGATCCGCCTTCATCTTGATCCGCTCCGCGATGCTCTGCTGCCCCCAATCCTCTTCGCCTCCGCCTTTCGGGGGGGGCGAAGCACCCTGATCCGCTTCTGCTTCTCCGACCCAAAGAGAAGCAGAGCACAGCCCTAATAAAAAATGTAATGCCTTCCCACTGTTATTTTTCTTTCAGGTAGATCCACAGTAAATGAATAAACATATCCACCTGGGATTTCCATTTCAAACTAGTTGAACTATAGTTTCTATTTATTTTATTTAAATTCTTTGGGCAATATACCATTGTACCATTCCTTCGTAATGATTTTGTCTTACATTTGTGCATAAAGAAGTTGGTAACCCTTTTTCCAGGCAAGTTTCCAGGAGTATTCAAATGTGTGGTATTTCAATGTTGTACCTATCTGAATATATATATTTTAACCTATTTCACATTTTATTTTTAACAATATTTCATTTACTCTGGAAACTCTGTATAATGTTTTGCTAATAATAAATCTCCTAACTCAGTATATGTTTATATATCATTCATAATTTGTCCAGAATTGAAATTACCCAGTTTCCCTACAGATTACATTTGGGATTGTTTGCTATTAAGGCTATTGGTAGCTGTAAAGGGATTAAAATCAAACCATATACATCCAAGATTTTAATGGTATTTGATAATATCATTAGCAAGGCTTCCTGAAGGTAGCCTCATATTTATGGAATTCACTGGCCCCAGAAATTTGTGTGGCTCCATCATTATTATTATTTTATTTCAGTCTGCATTTTATTAATTGCTGTCCCTAGAATTGATTTGTACCACTCATTTTATTTTATTGTGTTTTATTTCGAAATTGTACACTGTTTTGTGTGGGCTTTTATGTCCTGAAAGGTGATTAAGAAATCTTTTAAATAAATAAATATTTACATGTTGCTTCATGTGGATAATTTTGTTTACTGAACCATAACACACATGCTTGTAAGTTTTCCCTCCATAGCTAATAGCAGCTATATGTTGTGCAGACTTCTACTGTTACTTTCTACTGTTAGTTTTACCCTACCCAGTGCCTGTTTACCCTACCCTGTACCTGTTTGCATTCTCTTCCCCTCCTTATTGTTTTACTATGATTTTATTAGATTGTAAGCCTATGCAGCAGGGTCTTGCTATTTACTGTTTTACTCTGTACAGCACCATGTACATTGATGGTGCTATATAAATAAATAAATAATAATAATAATAATAATAATAATAATAATAATAATATAAGGGGGGATTTGGATTGGGGCTGTGGACTTGGGGAGAAAAGGTTAACTACCCCCCCCCACACACACACAAACATTGTCTTGTACCATGGCCCTGATCTAAACTGGAACCCAAGCACGAACACAGCATGGCTGCTTTTAGAAGAAGAAAATTGTATTGGGAGATCCGTTCAAGCGCCTCCCGTGTAACGTAATTTTATTGCATTTTGGAACTACATTACAGAGCAGATAATAGGTGTATTTGATGCATTTGAGAGGAAAAACATATCACAAAATAGCTAAAAACTATCCACAATTCTTACTGAAAGCCCAAGTGAAGAGCAGTTCCAAGTGTGAAAATAAAATGTGCACCAAGTCTTCCAGTTAAGTGAATGAAGAAACAGTGCATGCATAGGAATGGTGTGAACCTCAGCAAGTGGGTATAGCTCTGGATTGCAGCCATTTCACCATCACTTTAGCTACCCAGCATTCTCTAAGGAACTCAAGGGGTTACAGATGGGGTGTCAACACAGTTTATCATCAATGCAACACTGTGACAAAGTGAAGGCTGTGGCTGGCACAGAGTCACCCAGGGAGTTTCATGGCTAATTAAAAATTTGAGCACAGGTCTTCCCAGTCCAAATTTGTGATGTTCCTGAGTTTTTAGTTCATTGTTTGAAACATCCATTTTTAACGTTCACCTTTGTAGCAAGCCTGGATTGATGTATTAGTAATTTGCTATTATGTTTTTAATCGATTACAAACTTTGGAGCATGAGCATTCTGCATTTAAACAAGGTTCTCAGTTGGTTTAACCATTGGATTATCTGCCATATCTCCCATGGTTTCACTTATCGTCAACCCACCTCTGGCTCCAGGAGGAGGAGAAAGACAAGAGGAGGAGGAGAAAGATAATGACTCTGTGGGTCCATCTTTTTTTCATCCATATACTTGGGTCTGGCACGGAAATATCACATAACTTCATCACGCAAACAAGCTACGTGAAAACAAGCAATCAGGAAAGGGCACATAGTGTGGTGAAGCGTAATGTTATGCTGCACTACATAATTTAAAACTATAGCTCCCAAGATGCATTTTGATACTGTGCACGTACAAAAAGTTGTGTAAACAGAATGAGGTCTTGTATTAAAGGAGAACACCTGCCTAAACTCATATGGACGAATTTGTTATTTTCTGAGTAAATAATGAATTCACTCAGGGTAAGTTCTCCCATCACCAGTACAAATCCAACACTCTGTCCACTACACCAGTTTTCCCCAACTTGGTGCCCCCCAGACGTGTTAGAATTAAACTCCCATCTAGGGATGGATGAATCTATCAACTTTCTTTTAACCATTTTCACAAGAATGTGTACGTATTTTTGTGTGAATTTCTGGCAATACATGCATTTTTTAAAATGCAATTTTGCATGGTATAGACATTTTTGTAAGCAATTTTCTGACACAATGCATTTTTAACGTTCTTTTTATGAACATGCACATTTTCCTGCACTTTCCCTCCCTAATATATGCATTTTTCTATGCATTTTTATTGCAAAATGTTGAAAACTTCAGAGCAGCATGAATTTTGAAGGATTACTCAGTTTCAGACTGAAAGTGTGAACTAAGGTAAGTCTGCATTAAAATGCAAACTGAATGAATTCTTCACTCATCCCTACTTCCATCCTTCCCAAGTCAGCACGGCCATGGAGAATAATGGGAGTTGCAGTCCGACACATCTGGAGAGCAGCAGGTTGGGGAAGCTGCCCCACACCATACTCCCCATTTGGATCTAACAAACATACATCTAGGTCGTGGTGTAACCCAAAAGACAGGGGTTGATCAAAATATTACAATATAAGAAGAGGACAATATAATATAGGCACTAGATAAAAGCTGACCTGTCCAGTGTACAAAGGTTCTGGGCATGGGAATTCTGAATAAATGAAACATGTTTTCATCCTCATCCTCACCACCACCACCACCATCATCATCAAGACAGCAGCCTACAGATGTGTAGTAATTTAAAAGATGCAGAGAACCTTTGGTCCACCTAGTCTCTCCTCCCTAGACTGCCGTGCTCAGCAGGAAAACCTGATTTCAAAAGAGGTATCCTGCAACATCAAATGGTTAATCCACCTCAACAAGATAGCAAATTTCAGAGCATTTATTCATGGAAGCGTTTTGCTTTACTGTCTTCAATTCTACATGTGATCACACACACAGTGGTGGTTCTGTAATATAAAATTTGCAGGACTTCAAAAGGTTCATTAAGCCAAACTCCCTTGCAAATGTAATTTACATTTACTGTACTCCAGGCCATAGCAGGTGCCACTGGTTTAGGCAAACATGAACTGAAATCTAGCGCATCCCCCCTTTTTTTTCTTTACCCCAACTTGATCTTCATTTTTCTCACAGCCAGCATTCATTATGAGTACAAGGACAGGCGCTTAAAGCAGCACCATAGCATGCTGCTTCCTGTCTTGGCCAGAAATAAGCAATATAAGACTGTGTCCAGTCTATTGAACACTTTCCCTCGTACCTACAACAGTATACGGAGAGACACACACACACAGCAGTGACCAGCAACCTTCGAGATGCTGCGGGCTTGTCTCTGTTGAGAGAAATTCCAACTACTGAAACGCAGGACCAGTCGTTTTCAGCTGCATTTCCCCCCCCCCCCAATTTGCTTCTCTAAGTTCCTATGCCCATATACCCAGTTCTTTAGCCTTCTGCTCTCAAGGAGCCTCTCTGCTTGCATCAAACCACTTGCTCAATAAATTTGCCACAAGCCAAATCTGCAATTCCTTTGTTCAACACACATGCAGGAAGGCTGCATTGTGGACACAATGGCCCATTCTGTTCATGGTGAAGTGTGTCAATTGAGCCATTTCCTACAAAAAGAAGCAAACACAGGCGGATGATATAGAAGAGGCCACTAGCAGGCAGCCCTCTCCAACAGCAAGAGATACATATAAAAAGAAACATTTATTTATGCATTCATTTATTCAATTTATATTCCACCTTTTCTATATATAACAACAATAGCAGAAACAAAAACATTTTTTAAGTCAACAACAATTATTTTAAATTTAATGATGCATAAAATTAAAAGGAAACCCACAAAAAACCAACTGAAGACAACAACAGAGGCCATGTAAAAACATACTGGGTTTGGTCTGTTTAGGGGCTTTTACTTTATTTAATATTTGCTCAGCGTTTTTTTAATGGGTTCGATCCAGACTTAACCATTTAGTCCAATTGAAATCAGTGAGATGTAAGTAAGTAATGACCGCTGTTTGTGGTGGCCATTTTGTTTTCCCCCTAAACACCAGAATATGGCATGATGGGGGAAACAAGATACTTGCTGCAAAGAAAACAAGGTCTAGAAAGGTTACAGATTCCACCCCCCATTCCCCATCAACATTTTAAATCAACAGCTGATAGGTGCTTGGGAGGCCTCTGCATTTGCACAGGCTACTCCTACAGACCCTCATTATTCGCCAAAAAAGCTTTTTTTTAAAATGGAAATAAAATAAAAGTATTCCACTAACCTCACCAATACATGAAGGATAGGAAATCATCAATGTTTTAGATTAAAAACCATTTTTTCCCAGACGCAAAAAAGCCACTAATATAAATTCTCAAATTTATTCTTGAAAAAGGGAGCATTTCCCCCCTCTTTAAAATGCTCTTGCTGCCTCAGTATTTCACCAATCATCCTGAAATGTTTGAGGTATGTATATATGTATGTATGTATGTATTATTATTATTATTATTATTATTATTATTACACTGAACATTGAAAATCAATATACAAAATTTAAAATCATCAAAGCACAAAATTTTTAAAAAACATAAAAGTATTTAAATATCACACACACACACATACATATACTTAAAAGAACTATGAACTCTCAGCAGATCTGGAGTCAATTACAAACTCATCATGTGCCGTTAAATGCTTGGGAGAAAAGTCTTGATGTGGCACTGAAAAGATAATAATATTGGTGCCAGCCAGGCCTCATCAGGGAAATCATTCCATAATTGGGGGGGGGGCACCATTGAGAAGGCCCTCTCCCTTGTTGCTATCCAATGAGCTTCCCTTAGAGTAGGCACCCAGAGGAGGACCTTAGATGTTCAGCGTAGTGTATGGGTAGGTTCATGTCGGGAGAGGCATTCTGTCAGGAATTGTGGTCCCAAGCTATGTAAGGATTTATACGTTAACACCACCACTTTGAATCATGCTCAAGAAACATACAGGCAGCCAATGCAAGTGGGCCAAAGTCGGTCTTATATGTTTGAACCTCTTGATCCTCATTATTAGTCTGGATGCCACATTTTGCACAAGCTGCAGCTTCTGAACCATCTTCAAAGGCAGTCCCGCATAGAGTTCATTGTAGTAATATAACTTGGAAGTTACCAGAGCATAGACAACTGAAGCCAGGTTATCCCTGTCCAGATAGGGGCAAAGCTGGATCACCAACCAAAGTTGGTGATCCAGATGGTTCTAGGAGAACTCCCCCAAGCTATGGACTTGCTCCTTCAGGTGGAGCGTAACCCCATCCAGAACAGGTTGAACACCCTCCCTCAGCTCAGCAGAATCACCCACTAACAGCATCTCAGTCTTGTCTGGATTGAGTTTCAGTTTATTAGCCCTCATCCACTCCATTGTTGCAGCCAGACACTGGTTCAGCACATCCACAGCCTCACCTGGTGAAGATGAGAAGAAGAAGGAGAGCTATGTCAACAGCATACTGATGACAACGCACTCCAAAACTCTGGATGACCGCACTCAACTGTTTCATGTAGATGCTGAACAGCACTGGGGACAAAACTGACTGCTGTGGAACCCCATACTGGAGAATCCATGGGTTGAGCAATATTCCCCAAGCACCAACTTCTGGAGCCAACATGCCAAGTAGGAGAGGAACCACTGCAATGCAGTGCCCCCCACTCCCAACTCAGACAGTCATCCCAGAAGGATAGCATGGTTGATGGTATTGAAAGCCACTGAGAGATCAAGGAGAATCAACAGAGTCACACTTCCCCTGTCTTTCTCTTGACATAGGTCATCACACAGGATGACCCAGGCTGTTTCTGTGCCAAAACCAGGCCTGAAACCCAAGTGAAATGGATCCAGATAATTGGTGTCATCCAAGAGTGTTTGGAGCTGGCCTACAACTACCCACTCAAGGACCTTGCTCAGGAATGGAACATTTGCCAGCGGTCTATAGTTATTAAGATTTCCAGGTCCAGGAAAGATTTCTTCAGGAGTGGTCTCACTGCTGCTTCTTTCAGTTGGCCCGGGACCACTCCCTATCCCAGAGAGACATTAATCACTTCCCTGGCCCAGCCAGCTGTTCCATCCATACCAGTTTTTATTAGCCAAGAGGGGGCAAGGATCCAATACAGAGGTGGTTTCACAAACCTGTCCAAGCACCTTGTCAAGATCCTCAAGCTGTAGCAACTGAATCTCATCCAAGAAAACAGGACAAGAGTGTGCTCTGGATACCTCACTTGATTCACCTGCTATAACACTGGAGTCCAAATCCTGACAGATGCCAAAGATTTTATTCTGGAAGTGCCTAGCAAATATATTACAACCGGCCTCAGATTGCCCTCACTGCCCCCGAATATACCTTACTATAGGCACTTACCAGAAAAAAAAGAAATTTTTTTCTGGCCCCTGTAAAATTCTGAAGGATTGATGAAAATGTTCTGATTTTATGAAGGTTATGACACCACCCCAGTTACCATTTAATTATTTACTTATTACATTTATAACCTGCCCTGTTTCCTCCAAGGAACCCAAGGCGGTATACATAATTCTCTTTCTCTCCATTTTATCCTCACAACAACAACCCTGTGAGGTAGGCTGGGCTGAGAGTCTGTGACTGGCCCAAAGTCACCTGGTGAGCTTCCATGGCTGAGTAGGGACTACAACCCGGATCTCCCGACACTCTAGCCACTACACCACACTGGCTCTCTTGACACCATTCAGATGTATTGGATTAAAACTTTATTTCTTTTCTTTTAAGCAAAACATCCATCACCTTTGACTACCTGCTCTAGATCTCCGCCTTGAGTGACCTCCCCCTGAACACATGTTATTCCTGCAGCAATCCTGTAAGGTAGGTTAGTCTGAAAGAATGACTGGTGTAAAGCACCTAGAGTGTTTTATGGATGAGTGGAGATTTGAATCTGGGTCCCCTCAGTCCTTGTACACCATTACACCAGGCTCATTACATGACCAGTAACTTTGACTACAATATTTATTTCATTCAGTCCAATATTAGCAACATTAACTCATGGTACAAATACTGGAAGAGAGGCTCAGGTGTATTGTTTAGGGGTGTACAAAGTGGGTCTTCTCTGCATCAGACTTCAATCTGGAGCTCCATAGAGGTGATTCTCTGCCTTGATTTTGGAGCACCTCCCTCTCTCCGCCTCGAGTTACCCGTCGAAGAACCGTTCAGTGCTCGGGTAACTGGTATTAACAGAAATGCTTTCAGCTCTCTCGTTTTTAAAGATAAAGAGATAAACCTTGGTACAGTGATAGTGCTTAGAGAGTGCTTTAGCCCCACCAACATTGAATCAGATTGGTTCATGTTTTGATTTTTTAAGAATTTTTAAATGGTAAGTAACAAAAAGGCTTACACCTGCATAATTTGTATAGCTAAAGGGATAAAACATGGTGATGTGATAGCTCTTATGGAGGGCTTTAGCCATGCAAAGTTTGAATCAGTTCCATTCATGCCTTGATTTTTTAGGATTTTTTTGTTAAAAAAATTCCCCACTCCAGCCTTCTCCAACCTGGTGCCCTCCAGATCTAATGGGCACCCACCCACACACCCTACACGCCCAGCCACTGAAATAAAGAGCTTGCCTCTGTGCCTGCCTCAGGTGTAGAAGCTTTCTCACTTACATGCCAGCCAGCCAGCCCATCAGCACTTTCACACTGTGGAAATGTGGATGACTGACTTCTATGAGTTCGAGCAACCCCCCCCCCCATCACAGCCAGAATCAGGAGCCAGTTAATGTTTTCCCCAAACACTGATTGGAAGAGAACACAGTCGGGGACAGTGCTGTGGCTATTCCTAATTGGTTAGCCATGGATGTCTATATCAAAGCTACCCCTCACCCCCTCCGCATCTTCCAAATATGGAGATAATCAATTTAGACACACACACACACACACACACATCAGGATAATTCCGGAGACTTTAGAAGCTCCAATTCGGCATGTCTCCACTCTGATATTAATCTATGGGTTTGGAAGCAGCCAATCTCTGCTCTGGAAGATCAAATGCTCTGTGGGTGTTTGTGGTAACCAGATTATTCTGGGGTGGAGTGCACACCCCTAGTATTGTTAGTGTCTTCAGTGTAAACAGGCTAACTCTGAGTGTGCAAACCCTACCACTTTTGGTTCACACCTTGCCATGTTGAACTGGCAAGGTCTACTTGAACACTTATTCACAATTGCAGTGAAAGTTGTATTCAACATGATTCATAACCATTCACCCCTTAGAGCAGAACTAAATCCAGGATTTACGGTGCAATCCTATGTATCTTGTCTCAGAAGTAATATCCATTTAGTTCAATGGGACCTACTTCCAGTGAAGTGTATATAGGATTGCAGCCTTCAAGTAGGATCTAATAGAGCAATGCCCATGAAAATAAATTAGGGGTTGTACCGGAGGAATGGTTGGTGAATTGTCCTCTGTGATTCTAGAAGAAGTTAATGGGAACAACAACAAGAAGAAGATATTCTATTCTACTACTGAAACAGATAATTTGGCTACCGCATGCCATACTTCTTCTGCACTACTCACAAATTCATGAGGAATTTTGAAGAAGGAAAAAACCTTTCAAAATTCACATTGATACCCACTAATCAAAATGTCCATTAAAAAAACAAGTGAAGCAACCATAAAACAGCTCCACTCATATTCTGGGTAGATATTTTCTTGCACTCTACATTTCTTCCTTTGACAAACATTTTAATGCCACCATTCATCAGTCCAAGGATGTGGCAATATTACAATAACCTTACCAATATATCACTTTCATAGATATTCATTTTTACTGAAAAACTTACTCTGTTGTTTCAGAGAGTTCTCATTTATTTTCACAAAGTATATTTTACTCTTCTTTTTACCTCTTAAGTGAAATCTGTCATTACTCAAGTAGATTATTTTATTTTATTTAGCATCAGTTGCATTTTCTAGTGATACAATACTGGCAAAATGTTTTAAGTTCTAAATTTTAGATTAAAATCTCAAAACTCATAATTCCATAATTCTACAAAAGTCAATTGGATATGCTGGACAATGTTTTAAACCAGAGGCACTCCTTACATGAGCCTTATTTGATGTGCTGCTGGCATCTCCCATTCCTTCCTGTACCAGCTGCCACTGTGAGATGAAGAAGAGAAAGATCAGCAGGCAAGTGCAATCTTGAAGACTCAACTACAGAGTAGCTACAGTGGAAGAGCATCCTACAGAAATATCCTGTAGCCCTCATGCTCCGAGTTTGGTCCTTTGAGTTTGTATGTACACCTACCTCTCTCATTCTCCTTGAGGCAATGACTGGATTGCTGTGGGCCAGTAGTACCCTATGAGGCAAGAACACCTGGTGGAGGTGAGAGGAAAGAACTCTCTATTTGTAGAGATACTGAGACCCAGTTTGATTGTAATGGCAACCCATGGGTTGTTTAAACCATTGGCTGTCAGGCCTGTAGGAGAAGAAACAAACATACTGGCTCCCATGTGCTTGTTGCTTCCATTTTCAATCAACAACCCAGGAACACCTCATTCTTGGGTTGTTATCATGTCATTCGAATCTAGGATTCTCAGTTGTTTAGGGATTAACCACCCATGCTTTGTTATTGGGTTAACTCTGGCCATGGCTAGACCAGGCCTATATCCCAGGATTGTCCCAGGATCATCCCTGTTCATCTAAATGACACACAAGGGATCCAGGGAGCAGGCAAGGATGACCCCTCCATTTGCCTGGGATAATCCTTAGCTCTAGCTAAGGCCTCAGTGGGTTTTTTTTAACCCCCTCAACATCCCAGAATGTTGGGTTTGAACATCATAGTAACAATCTAGGAAAGGGTCTTTCCTAGGTTGTTGACTGAAAATGGAAGTAATGAGCGTATAAACAATCCAAGAATTGTCATGACATGCAAACTGGGTCTAAGGGAGAAAGGAAGGAGAGAGAGAGAGAGAAAAGAAGAGAAGAGAAAGTACAATACGGAAAGGATGGATGGATGGATGAATAAAAAGTGAATGAACGAATAAGAATGTATGTGCTCATGACACACAAACACAAACCACCGAAATATAAAGCTTAAGGATATGTAGATATTCTAAGAAGTTGTTCAAGATAATAGTGATGCTGAAATTAGCGTTGTGCCAAAAATTTCTCTCACGAAAATTTTGATCAGTCTCATTCAACTTGATAGAAACGATGTTGCAGTAGAAAAGAAATTCAAAGGAGAAGACATTTTAGAGAAATTCTTATGGGTTTGATTCAGGGTTCTGGTGCATTCTCTACTGATGAGTGTATGTGAGTGTCCTGTCTTTCACTGTACAATCATCTCTCTGACAGCCTGTAGCAGCCTTTGGCTTCCCGCACTTCCCACCCAGAGGAAGATGTCATGAATTTATTCCTTGCATGGGACCTTTTCAGATCAGGAAGTGCAGGCAGCCTGAGAGACCTTAGAGCAATGGAGAGGGTTGTAATAGAAAGAAACATACAGAGGGTACCTTCAGCCACCTCACAGTGATTAGGTAAAAAACACCAACAACACACATTCAAAATAAATTCTAAAATGCCCTGAGGTAGAAAAATGGGAGCCTCTTTCATGGGGAAGGGGAAAAAAATCATGAAATTGGAGGACAGATATTGGCACAGTGTTAGCTCCAACCTTTCCCTGGAGCTGGATGCAACAATGCCTGCCCCCATGCGCACATCTGCTACAGGAATGGTGTTGCCAGCACCTTATTATTATTATTATTATTATTATTATTATTATTATTATTATTAATTTATATAGCACCATCAATGCACATGGTGCTGTACAGAGTAAACAGTAAATAGCAAGGCCCTGCCGCATAGGCTTACATTCTAATAAAATCATAGTAAAGCAATAAGGAGGGGAAGAGAATGGAAACAGGCACTGGGTGGGGTAAACAGGCACAGGGTAGGGTAAAACTAACAGTATAACAGTATAACTAACAATCTAAAGTCTGAGCAACATCAAGTTTTTAGGAAAAAGAAAAGTTTTTAGCTGAGCTTTAAAAGCTGTGATTGAAGTTGTAGTTCTCAAATGTTCTGGGAGAGCATTCCAGGCGTAAGGGGCAGCAGAAGAAAATGGACGAAGCCGAACAAGGGAAGTAGAGACCCTTGGGCAGGCGAGAAACATGGCATCAGAGGAGCGAAGAGCACGAGCGGGGCAATAGTTTGAGATGAGAGAGGAGAGATAGGGCGGAGCTAGACCATGGAAAGCTTTGAAGGTCAACAGGAGAAGTTTATATTGGATTCTGAAGTGAATTGGAAGCCAATGAAGAGATTTCAGAAGTGGAGTAACATGGTCAGAGCGGCGAGCCAAGAAGATGATCTTAGCGGCAGCGTGGTGGACAGAAACCAACGGACTGATGTGAGAAGAAGGAAGGCCAGAGAGAAGAAGGTTGCAGTAGTCCAACCGAGAAATAACCAATGCATGAACAAGCGTCTTGGCAGAAGAGACAGACAGAAATGATCGAATCCTGGCAATATTATACAGGAAAAAGCGACAGGATTTGGCTACTGCCTCAATATGAGGAATAAAGGAGAGCAGGATATTCCACTATGAAAGCAGTTATAAAAGCCAGGAGTCACACCAAGCGTTATATGGTATGTGTCAGAGGGCCTCAATAGTGGTCAGTGCACTTCAATACCACTAAAAAGCAGTAGTGTGGCTCCTGCCTTTTATATACCACTTTCATAGTGGAATATCCTGCTTGGTGTAGATGTGCCTAAGATGTATCCACAATCACCCCTCAGAAATGTAACCTTTGGAAGACTGTAGGGAAGGTGCTAAACCCTGAAAAATGACAACTAGAGCTGAGGCAAAATTTCTCAGAATACATGTTTCTCGGAAAAGTCCTGAGATTTTTACTTTTCTTAACTTCTAGAAATAAAAGGACATTTTGCAGTATTTTCATTTATTTTTTTATTTTTTTGGCGATGGCTGCATTTGAGAAGCCACTTTTGTGCACAGCTCTAGTTGCATACTGACATTTAGGCCTTAGCTAGAACTAAGGTTTATCCCGGGATTGTCCCGGGGTCATCCCTGTTCATGTAAATGACACACAGAGTATCCTGGGAGCAGGCAGGGATGACCCCGGGACAATCCTGGGATAAGTCTTAGGTCTAGCTAAGGCCTTAGTGGCTGGAGGGAACTCTCAGGGTTAGGGTTAACCCTTAGTTTAGGGTTAGGCTCAATGGGCAGGAACCAGGGCCATGCAAGATCCTAGCTGGGGTAAACAGACTGAGGCCTCATCCACACCAAGCAGGATATTGTACTCTGAAAGTGGTATGAATGCAGTATATAAAACACAGGAGCCACACCAAGCAGAATACAGCACTATGAAAGCGGTATATGGTATGTGTCAATGGGCCCAAACAGTTGTCAGTGCACTTTAATGCTGCTATAAAGCAGTAGTGTGGCTCCTGCCTTTTATATACCACTTTCATAGTGCAATAACCTGCTTGGTATAGATTAGGCCAAAGTTTTCCACAGCATGGCTTGCATACAGTATTTAGTGGCTGGAGAGAAGTCTCAGGCCTTGCTAGATCTAAGGTTTATCCCGGGATCATCCCAGGGTCATCCCTGTTTATGTAAATGACACACAGGGGATCCAGGGATCAGGCAGTGATGACCCTGGGACGATCCCGGGATAAACCTTAGGTCTAGCTAAGGCCTCAGTGGTACTTTAGGATTACGGTTGAGGAGGAATGGCTTCCTGGGCAGGAATGGGAGCCAGGCCAGATTCTAGCCAGGCTAGACAGAGAGAGTGGGCCATCAGGATGGCTTGCCTACTGACTTTTAGTGGCTGGAGGGAAGTTTCAGGCCTTAGCTAGATGGGGTGAAATCCCGGGGCAATCTCCACGATTGTCCCTGTGTGTCCACGTGACGCACAGGGGATCCCGAAATCAGAGAGGGATGATCCCTCCCTTGGCCTGGAACCTCACCCTACACTTTAGGTCTGCTTTGTGTGTGCAGGCATCATGGTTTGTCCCAGTTCCTCACGGTTCCTTGCGAGGAGCCAGGGAGCCATGCATGGGGTGCAGAGTCCCTCAGGAGCACTGCGTCCATTGGGGGTGGGATGGGGGGAGTGGGGATTTTTTTAAAAAAACAAAAAAACCCATACCTTTTGTACACAAGTGCTCGTGCACATCTTCTTCTTTAAGAAAAAACAAATGGCGGGTGCTCCGCTTCTCCCTCTGTGGTCGTCGTGTGCCGCATGTGAACAGAGGGGGAAATCTCATGATAAAAATATCATTGGATCTTCACCCCTCCAACCCGCTAGACCTGTAGGACAACCTAATGGACAACTGAGGCCTCAGTTGTCCATTAGGGTTACAGTCAATCTTCACGTTAGGGTTATGCTTGAGGAGGCATGGCTCCCAGGCAGGAACCAGGGCCACAGAAAAGCCTTGTAAGGCCAGACAGACTGAGTGGTTCGCTTGCACACTTACTTTTAATATTTGGAGGGAAGTCTAAGTTAGGGTTCAGGTTTATCTTCAGGTTTGGGTTATGGTTCAGGAGCTATGGCTCCCCGGGCAGGCATCGGGACCACCCAAAATTCTAGCTGTACCAGACAGACTGAGAGGGCCACCAGGACTACTTGCATTAAGTGCATGAAAAATCAGAGAAGCAGCCAAATGAGAGATCATAACAGTAAGATGTAATTCCTAAATTTTAATTGAGGTCATGAGACTCATGACAGGCTGGTAAAATTTCTAGAAACAAAAAGCAAGTGTGCCTTGGAACCTCTAAAAGGAGAGACACTAATATTTGGGATATTACAAGGGTTAAATGTTACTCAATTACTTGGCAACAGTAACTATAATCCTATTATATTCAATATACATAGACACAAGAATTCCCCCACCCCACTCCACAAAAAACTTAGTCTGAATTCAAAAGCAGAAATTCAAATGTGACCACAACAGTTCAAAGGGAACTAAAACGATAGGGTTTGGAAGATCAGCCCCTTCAGGCAGCATTTAAAAATACCACAATAAAGGCTCAATTAGAATGTCAATGTATACCACAAGTCAAAGCTGCCAACATGGTTAAGTAGCAAAGTCGAAGCTGTGCATAAAATAACTTACTTTTTAAAGTGGATATTGTGGCCAAATGCAACAAACAGAAGCGATCAAAGACAAATGCATTACATGCAAATTTGCAATAATGCAACCCAAGAAAGAAACTGGAGAGCAAATTGCTGGAAATGTAAAGAATAGCAATAAAATATTTAACAATTGCCATTCAATCAGACTGCAGCAGAGGAAGTAAAGGAAGCAGGGCCATTCCAGCAGCACTGCTGAGAAGACAACTCCACTAGGCTCCTCCCTCCATCAACTGTCACCTGGTGGCAGCCAATCCAACAGACTGCAGCAGAGGGAGAGTTGGGAAGCAGGGCCAGTCCATTGGCTTAGCTGAGTGACCAGCAACTTTCAGCTCCTCCTCTCATTGAACTGTTTCCATTTCAGGTGGTTGATACAAGAACTTTGGAAATAAGAAGTAGTGCCCAGAACTTTTTCCTCCTGCCTCCCATTTGCTTTTTCCTTTTAAATTGTTTCTTTTTAGATTGTAAGCTTGAGAAAAGGGACATTATTGATTGTATAAGAACGATTTTGGCCAAAGAGTTGAGTAAAAAGCAAACAAACACTGCTTTCTCTTTTGAAAGTTCTCCAGAGAGCCCATGGCTCAAATTAAGCAAATTAAGTTCTCAACCTTATTGATAATTGAAAGCAAACAAATCACCTGGCTCAGATTGTATCCATCTGAGAGTTTTCAAAGAACTCATATATGAAATTGCTGATATCCCAGTCAAAATATGCAACATGTGCCTAAGATCAGCCTGTATATCAGAGGACTGGAAAATCTAACACCAATTTTTAAAAAGGGGTCCAGGGTGGGGTCTAGGATATTACAGGCCAGTTAGCTTAATATCTGCTCTGGGTAAATTGGTTGAAAGCATTCTTAAGACAAAAGTAGTAAGCATATAGAAGGACAAGTCCTGCTGAAAAAGAATCAAGACATATTCTGCAAAGGCAAGTCATGTCTCACTAATCTTTTAGAGTTCTTTGAGAATGTCAATAAACTTGTAGAAAGGGGACTTCCAAAATGCTTTTGATAAAGTTCCTCACCAAAGATTCTTGAACAAACCTAGCAGTCATGGAATAAGAGGAGAGGTCCTCATATGGATCAATAACTGATTAAGAACAGAAAGCAGAGAGTAGGAATAAATGGCAAATTCTTCCAATGGAGGAAAGTAAATAGCGGGGTCTTACAGAATCTATATTGGGACCAATTCTTTTCAAATTGTTCATGAATGATCTGGAATTAGGAGGGAGCAGTGAAGTGGCCAAGTTTGTCATAACTCTAAATTATTTAATGTGGTTAAAACAAAAAAGGATTGTGATGAGCACCAAAATGATCTCTCCAAGCTAGGGGAGTGGGCATCCAAATGACAAATTCAGTCCAATATAAGCAAGTGTAAAGTGATGCACACTGGGACAAAGAAACCTAACTTCAAGTCTAACCTGATGGGATTTGAGCTGGTGGTAACTAACCAAGAAAGAGGTTTTGGGGTTGGGGTGGACAGCTCGATGAAACTGTCAACCCAGTGTGAAGTTGTTGTGAAGAAGGCAAACTCCATGTTCGGCATTATTAGAAAAGGAATTGAGAATAAAACTGCCAATATCATACTGCCTTTATACAAATCTATGGTGCGACCACACTTTGAACACTGTGTACAGTTCTGGTCATCACACCTAAAAAGGATATTATAGATTTGGAAAAAGTACAGAAGTGACAACTAAAGTGATCAAGGGGCTGAAGCATCTCCACTATGAGGGAAGTTACAACAGCTGGGATTGTTTATATTGTAATAAAAAAATGGAGGGCAAGGGGAGAATGATAAAGGTGTACAGAATTATGCATGTGTGAAGAATGTGGATCGGGAGACATTTTTCTCCCTCTCTCAAAATACTAGAACCCGGGGTAATCTCATGAAGCTGACTAATGAGAGATTCAGGATGGATAAAAGGATATACGCATAGCACATAGTTAAACTATGGAATTTGCTATCACAAGATGGGTACCAATTTGGATGGCTTTAAAATGGGGTGAGATAAATTTCTTGAGGGGAAAGCTATCAATGACTAATAGTGCTAATAGCTATGTGTTCTCTCCAGTATCTGAGGTAGTAAGCCTATATGCACACCAGTTGCTGGGGAACATGGGTGGGAGGGTGCTGTTGCATTTATGACCTGTTTTGGGGTCCCCAGTTGACACCTGGTTGGCCACTGTGTGAACAGAATGAAAGGCCTTAGCTAGACCTAAGGTTTATCCTGGGATTGTCCCAACATCATCCCTATTCATGTAAATGACACACAGGATATCCCAAGAGCAGTCAGGGATGACTCCGGGACGATCCCAGGATAAATCTTAGGTCTAGCTAAGGCCCTAGACTAGATTGGCCCTTTGTCTGATCCAGCATGGCTCATGTTATGTTCTTTTGTTCTAAGCAGCAAAGCTGTAAATTAAACATTTGAAAGAAAACAGGACAATTGTAGAGGAACAAAGCATTGTTTCTATCTTCACTCCATAGCTCTTTGAAGATGAACCCACAACTGGTCCTTTTTATAGATAGTACAATAGAATAATTAACTGAAAACAACAAAGGAGAACATTTTAGAACTCATTGATCAGACTCAGGTCTAATCTACACCAAGCAGGATATTCCAGTATGAAAGCAGTATATAAAAGGCAGGAGGCACACTACTGCTTTATAGTGATATTGAAGTGTACTGACAACTGTTGGGGCTCACTGACACATATCATATACTGCTTTTATACCACTTTTATAGTACTGTATCCTGCTTGGTGTATATTATGCCTCAGTAGTAACAATTCAGCAGAACTGAATGGCATCCAGGAGTCCTTAAAAAATTCAGATTTGAAGTCACAGAACAAACATATCACTAAACTCAAATTTCAGACTAAATTACCGGAAATGGAAATGCAATAACAAGTTCTAAAAGAACAACAATAATGGCAATCTGTACTCATTACGCCATCACTGGATGCAATTGCCCTGAGAGAAGTTTTTGGTGTGTATTGTGTTGATGGGTTGTGATGAGAGGTTTTAATCTCAAGATAATAACCCTGGTTTAACAATATCTAAATGTTGTCTGTGTATACAAGTACAAATGTGCATGGTACATCATTCTCCAGGGCTGTTCTTGTATTTGGCTGAGCTGATGTTTAGAGTATTCCAAGTATAGTTTCCTGCTGAACATTCCATTCATCTAGCAAAATTGGGTGCTTTCTTTTCAGCATGAGACATACTTTGCTTGCTTATTTTGGTAAAACTGCTATTCCCCCTCCCTCATTTTTTTTTAAAATGAAATCTAAGCAAAAATGCTTTGCAATTTATTTTATACACATCCAAGTCGCTGCATGCAAAACCCTGTTTTTATAAATACTGCATTATGCTATAATAAATAATTGATTTTTGTCACAAAGCTATTTAGAGGGCATAAAATGTCTTCAAACTTGCAGAAGAATGCAGCATAATTCTCTTCACTCTTGTCTTCCAGTTGCATTATTGGTGTTGTAAACACCCTATGTTAACTGTTGCTCGATTTCTTTATCCAGGATGAGATAAAAGGCAAAAATATTATTTGAAGTATTGGTATCAGTGGTGTCACAACAACAAAGAAGTGTGTGTGTGTGTGTGTGTGTGTGTGTGTGTGCGTGTGTGTGCAGGGGGTGGGTTTAAATGTGTTTATTTTGAAACACCTTATAATACAATAGAAACCAATTCAATTATGCTAATAATAAAGCTGTTCAAAGAAGCTAGTCTTCCTATTCAAATGAGATTTGAAAAGATGACAGATAGTTTTTTCTTTGATTCACCACTCCCTTCCTTGTCTAATCCTTCCTTCCTTGTGTAATCCTTACTAATGCAGCTGGAAGGGTTGATGAGTACTCATAGGCCCAAGTCAGACATGGCCATCCAAGGTTGGCAGCCGTGCTTTTCCTGATTTCAATTTCATGACAAACTATTTTTATCTGAAATAGTTGGCAGTTCCTTGAAGGATTGTCTGCTTCCATATATACCTGCCCAGATCCTAAGTTTGTCTTCTGAGGCCCTCCTCTCAGTGCCCCCACCAAATGATGTGAGGCGAGTGACTACTAAGTGGAGGGCCTTTTCCATGTTTATGGAATAAACTCACCAGAGAGACTCACTTGGCACCTATGCTGTGTTCTTTTTGGTGCCCGCTGAAGACCTTCTTATTCGTCTAGGCCTTTTATTCCTTTGGTTTTTTGTTTGTTCTTAAATCTGTTATTATATTTTTCAGTCTTCACAGTGCTGCTGGGTTTTATTTTGGTTTTATACTCGAGGTGTTGTTGTTCATGAAACCCTTTTCGCCTTCCTCAAAATTCTGTAGATTCTGTTGCGGAATGTGGAGTGTGGAAATAACGAGGCGACACAAAATAGCTGGGTTTAAAAACTTGGCCACGTTTTATTGAAGATATATTTCTGCAGAGGGGTAACCTAAGCGGACATCATAACTTCTGCAGCCAACAGCCGCTAACTGCTAGGGCAAGCGATTCCTGGCCATAGGGTGGGGGCCATCATGTCGCCACCCCGTGGCTCCCCCTTTTGGGGTGGGAGACCTTCCGGTGTCACTCCTTCCTGTGACGCTCGCCTCCGGGTGAGTGAGAAAGGTCGGCCCCAAAGGTCGGTGGGCTGCTGGGTTCGCAGCTGGTGAGCCTCAGGCGTTTACCCCTCACCGTAAGGTGCCTTGGAATGCTCACCAGTCCTCATGATATAAAGATGTCCGCTTCCCTGCCACAGGGGAGACAAGCCTAAGGCTTAGTCGAATCCCCCCACCTATGCAGGATAATCTCCTGCAAACCCCTCTGCAGATCCAATAGAAATAAATCATTGCCGCTGTCTGATAAATGGACCCCATCACTCCTGTACAGCTCCCTCCGGGATTTACTAATTGCTGGATGTTGAATACTAACATCCCCATATGTAGTAAGGTGTTTATAAATTTCACTATTTACTTTTTGGCTGGCCCGATCCAAAGCTCTGGGATCACGGCCAGCCCTCCAATTTTGTCTGGGGGTTATACAGGACCACATGATGAGAATCCCTGGCCAACGTTGCCGGATCAACTGGAAATCTGCAATCGCTTGCAGAATCAGGACCTTGCCGGTCAGCACGCCCATGTCATTTCCTCCTGGGTGTATCAACAACACCTGCGGGGGAGGAAATGCCACTCGCTGCTCAAACAGTGTCGACAGGAGGTGCTCCCACTGCATGCCACGCTTGCCCATCCACTGGACACTAGCAATCCGACTCAAACCCAGCTGAGTTCCAACGACTGTGCGGGAGGCCCTCCTTCCAGCCCAGAAGATGTAACTGTGGCTGCAGATATGTACACGAACAGGGGCTTGGCATGCCCACAAATCTAAAATGTAAACCCAACAGAATTTATTTTTGTCAGCACCCTCCCCTATTGGGCAATTGACGCACATAGGCTTTGTAGGCCCGGGATTGCCACCTGCCTACTGCCTGTATCTTGTTGGAAGAAAAACCAATTGCAGATGCAGTCGAGGCAGCCCCAATTCAAAATGAATGGGTTCCAAATCTGTGTTGTCCAAGACCTAACCCAGTTAAGGCCCTCTTTGTCACTGTCCAGAATTGAAATTTTGTTAAAGGGGAATGATCCTGGTGACAAAACAATGGGCCTGGGGCAGGTCCCTGAAGTGCCATAAACCCTTCTAATGCCCGAACTGGGCATAACTCTATCTTGGTGGAAGGATAAAGGGACACAACCTGCCCTTTCCCTAATTGGTCTGTTTTGGACCTTCTTAATGTAATACGGATCTCCTGTGATAATAATTGCAGGTCGCTGACCTGCAAAGCCCTACCTGAAGAGTCACGTTTAGATGCCACTACCAACTCAGATATCCTGAATGCTCCAAAGAAGGCGGTTAATGAAGCCGAATGAAAAAGAGAAACCTCAAATGGTGATGAATATGTGATATTCCATTGTGCATCCAGTCCAATCAAAATGTCAGGCGAGAGTGGACACCGCGAATCTGGGGCAGAAGGGGAGGTCCTAGCCCACCCGCGTAGGGACCTTCTGATGCGGAAGTCAGAGGAATTATCTGGCAGCCCCTGGCATTTTGCTAAAAAGGCCAGGGCAGCCAGCTTACCCCCAATAGTTCTGGGGGCCAGGCCTTTCTTCCTCCCCGTTACACAAAACTGAGGTAAGTGATCCACAGGGATGGGCCACTCCTGAGGGAGTTTCATGTGTTCCCGAAATCGAGAAAACTCACTACTTGCTTTTTTGTAAGCTGCCCTGGTGCTAGGTGCCAACGACTGCCACATGGCGGTTTCTATCTCCAGTTGCCAATCTCCCATAACTTCTTCGGCATGACTTCTGGTGTTAATCGTGCCCAAGGGGCCGAAATTTCTGGACCTGCTGACACGATAGTGCGTCAGCGATGGGGTTATTAAGACCAGGGACATGACGGGCCTTGAACAGTATATTGTATTGGAGACAATGCAATGTAAATGCCCTGACCAAATTCATCACTCTTGGATTTTGGGATGACAAGGAGTTAATGATGTGGACCGTGGCTTGATTGTCGCACCAAAATTGTACGACTGAGTTGGACATTACATCCGTCCATAAATGGGTAGCCACATAAATTGGAAAAAACTCCAAGAAAGTTAAATCTCTACAGATGTCAGATGAACGCCATTTGTCTGGCCAAACCTCGGCACACCAATGGTCCCTCCAAATGACCCCCAAACCCATATGTCCAGCAGTGTCTGAATGAATTTGCATTTCTGCTTCTAAAAGTAATTGTTTCCTCCAGAATGAAACTCCATTAAACCTTTCCAAGAAGGAAAGCCAAACACTTAAATCCTCATGGATGGATTGAGTGACTCTGGCATGGTGATGTGGATGGGTCAAGCCCTTCATTGCGTAACAAAGGCGCCTTAGAAAGGGCCTGCCCGGAGCTATCACTTTGCAGGCAAAATTTAGATGCCCTACCAGCTCCTGTAATTGTCGGAGGGTGGCCTTTCGGCAATCGCGCATGGCGGACAGCCTGTCCCGCAAGGAGTCTAACTTGTCTTGTGGGAGCCTAGAGCATTGCTAGACGGAGTCCAATTCAATGCCCAGGTATATAAGGGAAGTAAGTGGGCCTTCCGTCTTTTCGTGTACCAGAGGAACTCCTAGAACCTCAGAGAGTTGATGGAACTCATGCATGAGATATTCACATTGCCCTGAGTTTGCTGGCCCCCCAAAAAAAGAAATCGTCCAGATAATGAGTGATTTAATATCACACTTACCCATCAATGCCCCCGGACCATTTGCCCGGACCATTTCCACAGCCCTATCAAAAGGGGCGTAATGTACTGAACAGAGGTAGTCCGGGATAGCATCGTTCACTGATTTCCCTCTGGGGGCAGACAGGTAATGAATTAACCTGTATTCACCCGGTGTCTTTTGGGTACTATGCCCAATGGAGACACTCTTAAATTGGGGATAAGAGGAGCTAAAAATGGGCCTGCAACCCTCCCGGATTCCACTTCTTTCTGGATTTTGGATCTAACCAATTGTTCCTGATTTCTAGAAAAGGAGGGTTCACACATCCCTTGAAAAGGTATTCTAAAACCTTCTCTGAACCCAGCTTCCAAATAAGTAGCATCACTGCGCCTGGGATATCTATTGAGTAGGTGGCATAATGGCTCAATTTTGATTGGGCTGGGCCCTTTTTGGAGGAGGCTGCTGGCCGCCTGGCTTCCTGTTACCTTGGCTGTCTCTGAGATTGCCCCTTCCACCTCTAGTCCTAGAACAATTTGTGACCGGGTGATGCCCGCCACATTTTGGACATTCATGTCTGTATCGACATTGGGAGCGTGTACATGCACCACGGGAGGTATATTCCCAACACAACAAGCGGTTTTGAACCCCCTGACCCACGTTCCCCAAGGCTGAGGAAGCGGGTTGCTGCTTGGCAAGGAGGTGACCACTATCGGCCCTATCAGTGAATCCAGGCTTGGTTGGCATCATAAATTGCAACCAGAGATCATGGTCCTTCCTATCCCATCTAAGGGAGTGGTCAATTGCTGCCCGCATGCGAAATGAGGTATCATATGCGAGCCAAGCCCCACCCTCATATTCAGTGTAAGCCCGAAATATCATGTCCAAATATTTGGGCATAATACAACCGCGATCAGGAAACCTCTGTTGCACTACGCCCATATAAATCAACAAACCTGGGAACCAATTCGCCCAGGTCCTAGTCACCTTTTTACGCCTAATCCTATCATAATCCCTGTCCCCTGATTTATCCCTGTCTTTAACTTCAGGTTCCCAGAACAGCAGGGTGAAGACATATACAAATTCTCCCCGTAGGATCTTATCCCTTGTCGCAGGTAATAAATGAAAACCCAAGGGAGAAGTTGTACTACCTGTAGGAATGGCGTCCCCATCAATAAGGGTCTTTGATTGGGAGGGATAGTGTGCCAGAAGTGGTAGCAGCTGCCCCAGCTGGTCCTTGCCAGACAGCAGCACATGCAGCAGCTGTGGATGTAGCAGATTGTGTTGCTGCATCTCTGGATGTATTTGAATTACTTCCTGCAGCACCCACCATATTGTTCTCACTGGATGCTGCAACTGTGGTGATGGGGGGTACTTGCTCATTGGTCTGTGTGACACTAGAATCCTTCCCAGGAAGGGCTACTTCTGGCTGGGCTACCTGTGCAGCCAGGGTTGATTCAGGGATTGGCGGAATAGATACTATATTAGAAGTGTAATTAGGACCAAGTGTAACAGGCTGGGTAACCGCTGTATTCGGAGAGGGTTGGATAAGCGGGCTAACCCCACTTTGCACCCCCTGCCAACCAGGGCTCATGAACAAAGGGCACCATGCCCAAGGGGGCATGGGTCCCCATGTTTGATTTGTTTTTTGTGTGTTATAAGGCTCACCTGGCACCAATGGAATCGACTGTGATGTACTTGGAGCAGGTTGGGTTGCCCTGTTGGTAGCAGAATTATCTGCTGTGTCTGCAGGAAGTCGAGATTGGACGTTCTCAGAGCTATCCTGTCCTGATGATTGGTCCTGCCTCGCAGTGGCTGGGATGGATGAAGCCTCAATGGCATTGAGCCTTGCTGCAACAGATGCCCATAAAGTGTCATGAGTCTGTTGCCTAGTATGAGGGCGCCCAGATCCCCTTACCCCCGATGGACTAACTAATGTTTCAGGAGGTGGAGCGATGCCTCTCTCCTGCTCAGCTGCTTGTAACCGCGCCAAAAAGGCTGCTATATCGGGCCTCTCACCCTCATCTGAAGATGAATCATTTCTGGCCCGTGAGCGCTTACTAGGTTGTAGGGGTGCTTTCCCTTTGCCCTTCTTACTTCCCACGCCTTTCTTAGGTGGCATTTTGCTAACCTTGTTCACTAATAAATGTCACTGTATGGCTTGTTATCTAAAAAGGGCCAATATGCCTCAACTAGAGGTGGGGGGGGGTGCATCAAGAACCTCTGTGTTCTAATCCTATGAATAGAAAGCAGCCACGCCTTTGTGTGGGAGTAGGCCTTCTGTAAACGTTTAGCAGTTTCAAAAGGGGGGGGAGACAAACAAACACCCAAATGTCCCTAGGATGGAATCCTGCCTAGCGCAGGGGGTTGGACTCAATGGCCATGTAGGCCCCCTCTAACTCTGCTATTCTGTGAATCTATGATGAGCAGAGAAAAGGCAAATGTTCCCACCCTCACCTAGGCTCAGTCTAGTGGGAAATAGACTGGGCAGAACACAATGCTAATCAGTGGAAAGGCCGAGCACCTTCAACCATGCAGGGTGTGGCCCTGAGGCAGCCAAACGACTGTCCAATTCCCTTCGTGAAGGGGGGGCCACAGGCCACCTCCCCTCGGCCCTGTGATGCTCTGGTCCCAACTCAAAGGCAGGAGAATCTGGTCGCCTGCTCCCTCCCCCAGGCAAGGCTGAATGCAGCCAGGCTCCAGTGAGCGCCATTGCTCAGCCTCCCTCTGCGCTCAGAGGTGTGGGGGGAAATAAGTGCCCCTCCTAGGAGGCCCTGCCGGGCTGAGCAAAGTGGGAGACGCTGCTCTCCGAACGAGCAGGGAGAGACCCAGCTGCACAGAGCTGAGCGGGTGCCGAAATCACTGTCTCGGGTGCCTAATAAGAAGCGTAGTCAACCTCCGAGGCAGCCGCCGGAGTTGGGGACAACCAGGATGGAAGAGGCTCCCTCTCCCTTCCCAAACAAGGCCATAGCCTGATGGGCACCGCAGCTCGGCACTCCGCTCTGCGCCGGGCGCAGCGCAAGGTAAGGGAAAAACCCCTAACCCCTTCCCGACTAGGCCGCTTTAGCTCCGTAGGCGATTGAGCTATGGTGCCAAAATTGAAGGGAGGGGCATCTGGTCCCTTCCCTAAACCTGAGCCCTGACGGGCTAACACTGCTTCCTCGCTGGTCGCGCTGCGTGCGGCCTGCACGGTGCGCGCTCATCCCGCTGCTGGCGATGCTAAAAGCCTCGCCAGCCACTTTCAAAGAAGGTGGAGTGAGGGAGGCTCACCCCCCTCACTCCAGTGGCACCATTTCAAGGCCGCCAATGGCATGCCTCCACGCCTCTCATCCACCCCCACCCGCAACAGCCCTACCACGCCCAAGCTTTGCTGGGCGTTAGTTTAAGGCGTTAGTACAAATGGTGTCACTAAGAAAAAATCCTATTCCAGGGATTTTAAGCAAACTTTGAATTATCTCCAGAATGAAAACCAGAGTATAACCAAGTTGTACACAAAATAAAAATCAAGTGGTTCTGGAAAAATTCTCCTTTTAAATGTATCTTCACTTCCACTGTAGTTTCAGCAGTTTGCTCAGTGCTTTTCATGTTGTGCCTCTCACCCGTTAGCTGGAGACAGACAAGTCCCCTAGAGTAGACATTTATCCTCAAATGTGACAATCTAGAGAGAAATGCTTGCCAGAGGATAATCATTCATAATGATCAAATCCAGGAGCATGAGCACCCCATTTTATTTTGTGCAAAATATATGTGAATGTACGATTCCCCATTCTTTACAAACAAGGGATACAGACATGAACCAGATTCTGTGATTTCTTTGTCAAATATCAATAAACAAGAGAATGGTAAATCTTTTTCAGTTCACAGTTTATGTATTTGGCTGCTATTCCTCCCTTCTCTCTCTTTCTCTCTCTCTCTGCTTCCTTGCCCTATCCAGCTAAAGATGATCCATGCATGGAAGCCGCACTCCATCTGCATGTCACTTGCTGGATGAGGATACACAGCAAAATATGTGTTCAAATGCTGTTTTATATGTTATATGGCTTCCTTTCACATTTCAAGGGAATATGCACATAAATATACATTCACTTGTAGATGGATTTGCACTCTGGGATGTGCAATGAGTTGACACTGTGGTCTTTTAATTGCAAGAAAGCTGTTCAAAGGATTTCTTGGTAGGGAGAGAAATTGGACTTAGAACTTCTTTCCAAAATACAACATTGACCAACCCCAGCTCCCTGCCTCCCTTTTAGGCCTCAGTCCGAAAGGAATCAAGTGGCAAGCCATTTCTGTCTCTTCAGCCAACCTCCTAAATCTGTCCTATGATTGCTCATGCTAACATGTAGTGGCAACTTTGGTCCCCACTGGTTTATTTTTGTGGGCAGGGTGGGGTGGGGGAGTTATTTGGGAAAGTGTCAGGGCTTAACAGGAATTTTCTGTACACATGGGGGAGTGCATACCATCTGGGGAGATCCCCTGCAGTACTGCTCCTTTTCTATTTTGCTACCCACCTAGCATGTCTACATGTGTGAATCCTGCTTTGCTATTGAAGTGACATTGCAGTGGTTTGTGTACATAGGTTTCCCTGTAGCAGCTCAGAACTTCACCCATGCTAGCGGCTTGACATAAAGTGGGCTAAGAGGGATATCCTTTACAGAGATCAAGCCCACTTCAGTCTCCGAAAGCACCATTTTCTTTCATCTCTTAACTGCTACTACTGTTGCATTTCTAAGTGATAACACCTCTCTTATGATTCACCTTGTGTCATTGTTACTGAATGTAAATTAGTTTCTCCTAAACCAAAGAAACAGCTGATCATTTTGTCGATACTTGTTGTAACTGATACCAAATTATACCCTTTTTGAATTAGTAAATGAAGAATACTTTGTTCTGTCCCAAATTAATAAAACAATCTGATCAACAAATGTACGTATATGATATTTATAGTTTTTTTAAAAAAGGATCCAAAATGGATATTTAGAATTATTTGTTTGTTCTAATCCACACATTCATGCCAAAATGTAAAGTGATAGAACTTGTACATCATCCAGTTTTAACAACATCATCATCATCATCATCAACAACAATGACAACAACATGACAATTTATATGAAATACTGTTTAGTAAAATAGCCATGCAACTTGCGTTTTGGAGAATTCTCGACTGCCAAAAAAACCCAATATAGAACAAGTATTTGTGGTGCGAGGATACGAAATAAAGAGATGAGACAATTGTATATGTTATCAAATTTGGGTCACATTTTATTAAATGATCTGCAAAGGGAGACTGGGTGGGCCCTAAACTATGCCAGCAACTAGCTAGACATCATAATGGGCAAAACATTCTATGTCTGGAGGGTGGCTTCAAACGATCACCACCCCCAGGTCATACCCCTTTTGAGGAGGGTAGACCTTCCCATGCCCCTCACTCCCTGGGCCTCAAAAGTCCAGTTGGAGTGGCATGAGTCGGCCTAACAGGTAATCCTTATCTCCCCACTGGTGCCACAGAACCCTCTGTGGAAGGCCTCAGGCATCACCTGCTACCCTGAACAGTGCCACTGAATTATCACCATCCCTTTCTTCTAAGCATGCCTGCCCCTACTTGCCTAAAAGAAAAATGTGACCAAATTCACCTATTTAATGCAATTACCTGAGACACTCTCTCCCTGACTTACAGTGTGGAGTAGGCAAAAAGACCCATAGCCCCAGTCAATTAGACTATGGGGAAAAAAAACCCTACTCAGCCCCCAAAAGGGCGACCAGCAAAGCCCACACTGCATATAGGGAGAGAGGGAGCCACAAATGCGAAGAGGCTTGGGTACAAGCACGGTGCCTAATAAAGGCTGTGCCACCCCACCCAGGCCTGTGGTGCCACCCCGTGCCAACCAATGGCTGGAAGGCACGTCTCTCCTCGCCCCCACCTGCAACTGCTTCCCTGCAGTCATGCAAGCAGGATGCAGGGGAAGGGCGTTTATACTAGGGGTGTGCACGGACCCCCCGCTCCGGCCCGCGGGCCGATCCGAAAATTTTGGATTGGCCCGCTCCGCTCCGCGCCGCCCATACTCCGCTCCTCTTCACCGCGGAGCTCTGGCTCCGAATCGGAGCTCCGCAGTGGAGGGGAGTGGCACCAGGTAAGGCCGGGAGAGGAGGGCGGGAGGTTTACCGGGCCCTGACGCCATCGCCGCCCATGCGGCGACGGCGGCAGAGCCCGGTAAGGGACTAAGGGGGAGGGGGGCCTTACCTGCCTCCGTCCGCGGTCTGTCGGTGTCAGTTGAGCCCGCGGTTCAACCAGGAAGCAAGCGGCCCAGACTTCCTGGTTGAACCGCGGGCTCAATTGAAGACGCCTATGGACCGCATATGGAGGCAGGTAAGGGAGAGGAGGGCGGGGGGGTTACCAGGCCCTGCCGCTGTCGCCGCATGGTAAACCCCACTTACCTTTCCGGCGGAGCTCCGGATCGAGGCGAAGGATCCGCCTTCACCTCGATCCTCTTCGCCACGCTCCGCCGGCCCCCCAATCCTCTTTGCCTCCGCCTTAAGGGCAGGCAAAGCCCCCCACTCCGCTTCTAATTCGCCGGTCCGATTAGAAGCGGAGCACATCCCTAGTTTATACAAATCCTTTTTAGATTTCGAAAAGGCAAAATGTCATGGATGCACAAATATTTATACAGCCAGAGCCATGTCTATGCCAAGGATTTTCTGTTCCCTTGACCTACCGTCATTCCCATTAATCCCATTCCCCAATACTATCACAAAAAAGGGTCCAAATAAAGCTAAATTCGTCTGTAAGTAACTGTGCAGTTTCTGGTCAGATGGAGCTTCTTTATGGGACTTACTTTTTACTATGTGTGCTTAGACTGCAGCTTCAGCAATGGGGTTGAGGTTAGTTGAACTTGCAGTGACTTGTTCCATTCCTTTCAGTGGAGCTCAGTTGGTCATTCCCTCTATTTCCAATGGTCCAGCACCTCTGACATACAAGAGGGAGGTATCAGAAGGCTTGGAGAAATTTCAAGGTTTGCACAAGTTCAAAAAATCTTTAGGGGAAACCTCTAGGGTGTATGGACCTCCATCCCCTAAAGCCCAATAAACAGAGAGGATGCTCAGTGGGTAAAGAATCCTGAATTATTTGGGTGGGGGGAATGGAATGGAGCATCATGGAGAAGTGCATGGCTGAGTGAAGGCACTCCACATTGTAATGTTTGATATAGGTCTCACCTGTTATATCTAAGGGCATGTCTACACCAGCCATTTATGCCAGGATCAGCTCAAGAGCATCCCTGTGCATCCATATCCCGGGGGAACCAGGGATGGGCAAAGACTTTCCCTGGGATAACTGAGACCTCAGTTATCCTGATTTTTTTCCATGGTCTCGTGAAGATCCCAAGCACCGTGGGGGTGTGAGCACCCATCCCGGCTTCTTCCCACCTCCTTGTGAGTGAACGGAGCTTACAAAATGGGCATGGAGCTGTTCAGGGGGCTCTGTGCCCTTCGGGGGTGGGGGCAGCAATTTTGCCATCCTTGGGATGGTGAGGGGGTTGGGCATGGAGTTTGGTGGGGTGTTACTTGCTTTTTTGCCTGATCAGGGCAGCGCAACTGGCTCCACTTCTCTTCTCAAATAAATTAAACGGTGCCTGCGATGTCCCTCTTCCCTTCTGGGATTTTGCACGGGTGTATAGAAGCTGGGGGATGATCACGTAGCAGGTAAGCCCACGATCCTTCCCCTCCCTCCTGCTACACCCTTAGGTGTAGATGTGCCCTAAGTCCCATTAAAACTAATGGAACAAATTTTAACTGGATTGGCATCTCAATGTTTTGCAGTTCAATATGGTAAAGAAGAAGAACCCTATTACTTACAGCCTAAATCTGTGCAGCTTCTCAGAAGGAAGTTATGGAGCTTAACTCTTAGTAAGTGAACATAGGCTTACAGTCTTAATACATGTGTTATTCACTGGATCATGGCCCCTTTCAGGAAAATTAGCCCCTTGATTTTAATGGAATTAAAACCTAAATAATGTAAAGATGCTAGTAATAAGATCAGCTCACTACTACTCTTCTAGAGAAGTTACATTCCAAGTTTAACAATAAATATGCTTGAATAAAATTAGTGAATAATTTTGTGATGTGACTGTATAGACAACGTAATATTTTAGGTTTTGCAATACTCTAAAGATTATCAAAGAAATTTCATGAAGTTCCTTTTCTTCTTAATCTATTACTCATTCTTTTGTTCTAATATAACATTAAATGCATATGATCATTATCAGTAATTGACTGTTATCCTTTTTCCTATAAATTTGCCCTGGTGGTTTGTGTTACACAGAAGCTGAAACTTGGTTACAATACACAACTACAATTGTACTTAGCCAAGAAAATCTATTTTAAGAACCCAATTATGTGACAATTCAGCAAGAGATTTCACACATAAATTCAAGCAGCTGAAGCCACTAACCCCTATATATCTTATACGGTCCACTGGATGATGGTTAAAAAATAAAGTGATGTCAGGCAGGCTATGACACATTGAACTCAAGACTTAAATCACCATGGCTCTCCGGCATCTTTATTGTATGAACTGAACTTGGATATGCTGCCTCTTAAAGATTCACCATCAATTATTATTGATAATGTTTACAGTTATGTGAAAATTTCAATATCAAGTGCAATTATTGAGATGTTAAACAAAGTTCTCATAAATGGCTTCAATGGTTATTTTGCTGTACAACTATCTTGGCACTGAACTTGATAATGAACTGCATAATTGCAAGAGTGAGGATTCATCTTGAAAGCTACATATAGTCTTCATCATAATCTGTACATAAATGAATGGAAGTTACATCTAATCTGATAATATTTTAGTTTGAATACTAACATAATTGTGTAGTTTTGTTTACCCCAATTTGCAATGCCTGGGTCCTTTTATTATCAGGAGGGGGAAAACGGGGGGAACAATTATTTATTTATAAGTTTCATTATGTCCAAATGTACATGTTTAAGATTGGGGGGTGGAGTCAGAATGGTGGATGGACTTTTAAAGATTTTTAAAAGTAAGCTTGCTCTAAGGAGCTTCCAGAAAGCAGTTTCTATTACTCTCAGTCAATAACGATGAGATGACTATACAAAATTCTAGTACAAACATAATGCCAGAGAAGTCAGTGGAAAAGTTAGCAATGGCATTATTTAGATTAGGATTTTACTCTTGGCAAATACTGACAAACAAGCAAACTTCAAAATTAGCAGGATTCGATCAACAGAGCAAGGTGCACTGAAAGATAACTATCTGCTAAAGTTGCAATCCTGTGCACAGTAAGGCTGTTTAAATGTTGTTGACTTCAGTGATTGCATCCTAAACCCGCATCCATTTTGTGTGTGTGTTTTTACCAATTTTGCAAATTTATTATAACTCTGATATAACCAGTTAGAGTGCAGGTGTGTTCAGAGGCCTTTGAAATGCAGAAACATCATCATTCATTTTTGGATTACTTCATTTATAATGAGCCCAAACACAGTTTAAAGCTTTTTATTTCCCATCTCCAAATATTAGGTTTCATTACGACATGTTAGCCCTGAAAGAAAAAGAGCAAATTGGGAAGTTAGTAACAGTATTCTTGTATTGCTTAATAAGAAGCCGAGCTTTATGAGGTTTGAAATATGCATACAATCTTGAACCTGATTCATTTTGTGAAATCTTTTTTTTTGTTTCACTTTCTCAAGTTCTCCACTGCTTAATTTAGGAAGAAACTTCAAAGATGCAACTGACATCTTTGAAGCATCCTACGGAAACTGAATCTGAATAGCCCCCTTTACAAAAGCTTGAAACCAGGATCTAACAAGGCTCAAAAAGCAAATGACCCTGCTACTGCTCCTTACTCAAAAAGGGTCAGGCACAGTTTTGCATTTACAACACAGCTAACTTTGAAATTCTTCCATATGATATGAAATATTCCGCTATAATGAGTGCCATGATTGTTAGCCTGCTGTTTAGAATTTAATGGAGAATTTTAACATCAGCCAATTTGAAATGCACATCTCATCAGAACCTGAACTGGCTCGTAACATGGTTGCTTTCCCTCTATAATCCCATTTCTTTTCTTGCCTCGAATGAGCCTTTAAAACGAGATAAAGGGAAGATCATTTAAAGGAGGCCAAAGGAAGCAAAACCGGTCTTGTCAACCAAGTGAAGGGACATGTTCCTGGCTCGAATATTCACCTCCTGAATAGATTCCATTGCCATTTGTCTTGACATAAGCAGGCACATTCCACTGCTCTTTATTTTTCGGGATGCAAGAAGCTGAGACCACACAGCACTGGTGCTGCTTCCCCCCTTTCTTTCTTTCTTTCTTTCTTTCTTTCTTTCTTTCTTCAAGCTAACTGTACTTAAACTTTGTATCTGATCAACTTAAGTGTATTGGATTTGAAAACAGTTAGTCAATTGTTTTCAGTCCCTAGGTGGTGGTTTATGGTAATGTTTGCATCAATACTAACAAAAGCCATACTGCAGTACAAAGTACATCAAGGAAATGAAAGACAAGGCTGCCTGTTGTCAGCTCTGTCTACAATAAAAGCAGGATTCAGGACTAGGGCAAAGATCGTTACAGAACCACAAAAATGAATGAACCACAGAAACCAGAGGGCTGGTGGTTCACATCAAAGGTGCAGGGACTGGCTAATGGACAAGGTTGCACACAGGCCACAAGACATATAACTTGGACTCATCTGGCTACACACACACACACACACACACACACACACACACTATCACAAAAGGGGAAGAAAATATACATGAAAACAACCCGACATGGTCTCATAGAATAACCATGAGAATGAAATGATGCTGTTCAGGTGACTGTTTAAGAAAAATAGCCCTTCCTCTTCAGTAAGAGGATATTTGCTTTTGACCATTTGATGTGGAACATATAAAATATGCAGCATTTCTTGAGTTACAGTAGGAGATAACAGGTACAGATATTTGGAATGACCTGAAGCATAAGTAGCAAATAGTTAATTGAAGTCTCCTGTAGTTCAAACATAAGCTTAATTTCCCAAAACAATTTATTAATTCCAAGTGGCATTACATGCAGGAAAACATATTTCTATTTCTTTTTTTAAAAAAGGTAATGTACAAACAGTTCAATCATAATAATGATAAAAGAGTAGGATTTTTAGGGTTTTTTCCCTGTCTTTTCACTTGTCTGGGTCTGCCTTATCATATATAATTTAGCAGAAAACAATTAAAGGAACTAAATGCTGCAATAATATGACATTCATACAATGGCATCTATTAATATAAGGAGGTAGTTATCCTTTATTTGAAGCCTAACCTCTGGATACCTGCTGTGCTGCTAGATGTGAGAATGTCAGAGAAAAATAAGTGAAAGCGTATCTCGTCATGGGGTAAATTGCCTGTTGAAAAGAATTGTGCTTAGTTTCTCATTTGAATGCCGCTTTCTGCAAAAAAAAGGGGGGGATAAAAATTGGAAGGATTGTTATCAAGGTACAGACTAATCTTTCCTGGCCAAATGAGAGTGAGAGGGGGGGAGGGGAATATTCATTTGAACAAAAGATGCAATCGAAAAGGAAAAGGGGAAGAACATCTCTCTTCTCCTTTATGTTACATCGCTATTTCAATATATTTTAGGCTTTTTATCATCAATGGACGACTGTTAAGAACTATAGCGAAGTTGTAAAGCAAATAGAAAACATGATGCATGAAGAAACCTTGAAATATAATGTATCAAAAACTTTTATTTCAAGATAGGAGGTATTTTTCACCTTTCATTACAAAGATTCATATGTAACATTTATGCACAGTATATTGGAATGAACAGCGCTAGAACTGCTTGAAGTATCTGCGCCAGATGTTGTGTTGTCAAATGGTACACACAACATTTCACTGTCCATTCATTCCTCAGCTACAAAGGAAAATAAAATGAGGCTATTCCAATAAAAAAGATGTGTCTGAGGGTAGCAAGCATTTTAATTATCAGTATGGGTGAAGCAAAAAAAATCTAATATTGCCAGGTATTTTATAGAATCCTCCCATGTCCTAAGCCAGTAGATTTCAGAGCTGCAAGTTCTACAGCAAACAATGGCTCTCTTCAAATCTGATATATAAAGAATCTCAACTTTAAAACAGGCTATATCAAAATAAAGATCAGTAAGTAGTTAATACTAAAGAATACAGGTCAAAAACAACACAGACCCTGAAATAACCATCTTTATTTGACCTACCTTATCTGTTGCAAAATGCAAAATCCCTCGAGAGGCCTTTGACTAATTTTCCTAGTAAAGTCTTCATTGACACATATACCATCAAGGGTTGAATTCACGATTCGCTCATTTTACAAATGCTATCATTTTTAGCCTAAAGAGATTATATTTGAACTCTCTCTTTCTCACTCTATATATATATATTGCAAAGAAGCACTTACATTTTCAAATAGGACCATCTGCGTTTAATTAACAGCTTAACCACTATATTCTCTCTATGAATCCAGCACTGAGAGTAGTCATTTTATTTGGAATGCTCAAATTGCATCAAATGATAATTTTAAAATAGTGCAATGATGTAATTTTTAAAGAACGATAAAAAAGCAAACAACAACATCAACAACAGGAAATCAAGCTTAAACCACACGACATTCTTCTTGAAGCAAGTTATTAATGTGCTTTCTGACAACAAGGCATGGTTTGTACCTACGTTGCCAAATTTCATTACAGAAAGGAATTGCTCCAGTTTTATACAAAAAAATCCCCCATCCCATTCAAACTGACAAAATGTGTTTGGATAGAATTAAAAAATAAATAAAAAAATTCAAGGACATTTGAACGTTAGCTGTCATTATGGTCCAATACACTATTTATTTCTTTGGTATGCATCTCCTGACCTGTATATAAAATTCATAGTTTCAGAAGTGACATGTGCAAGCCTTGGACAACAGGGGAAAAGGCATATTTCCTGACCTTGTAACCATAGCAACCACTTGCTGATTGGTAGCAGGCAGGCGTTCCATCCTTTACCACTGAAGGCAAGTATGTAAGATTGCTGGCTTTGTTTGTGGTTCTTGCTTTATTTACATGCAAACATGAATGCCAGGTTTTAAAAACTACTGGTTTTGTAAAATGTTCTGTGACCAGAGTGGGAAAGGGAGACTGTGTTTGGATGTTCTGCGATCCAATTAACAGAAGCATTAATGACTGTGTCACATCCCATTTAAGAAAATGAACGCATGCCACCAACTTAGAAAGAGCCACAACATCTTTTTGAAGCGCTTCTGGGTTTTAGGTGTTCCTGGGGTCACTTTTAACATGCTTGCTGTTGCCAACTGAAATCACATCCCCATTGACTTTAATCTGAATAGGGCTAATGACTGGCTTTAATTATACTTTGAATTTTCATGTTTTGTTTTTACTGTAAAAGAAAAGATTTCCCTAATCAATACGTATAGCTAGTCTTAAAAATACTTACCCCGAGATAGCGCCACTAAAGTAAGTGCGGCGCTTTCTAAGGAACAGGACAGAATTCCATTCTTTCATTGCTTTTCTCTAGGATTAAGATTTTAAACCTTTCCTTCTAAAACCTCAAGCTTAAAGTTCAGTAAATCTATATGAAATTAGTTGGGTGCTCTTCATACAATAACACTGAAACCTCTGTGGCTAATCATTCAATGCTCCCCCCTGCCCATTACCCCCCACCTTTCCCCTTCCCATATATGCATCCCCTATAAAAATGAAAATGGAATGCTATATAAAGCAGGGTCGAATGAATAATCTATGCTCTGCAGTGATATGAGGCTCAGCAAGTATGAAGATGCATTTGTATTTATTCCTGTTCTTTATATGGAGGATTCGTCTCCAGGTCAGGGTTGCTATTAGGGATAGAGTGGGAAAGGGGAGAGAACTCTTTGTTCTCTCTTATATTAAGAAAGAGTCATACACACAATATAGGTGTAACCTTCCTTTCTGTTTATAAAATATTAATTTATCTCATTGCATTGATTTCTTTTATATTGATTGCAGAACCTCCTCTTCAAAAGCTGGGTTATTTCAAAATTACTACTCATGTATTTGTACACACAATTTTTAACTAGCAGTAGCTTTCTTACTAATATTCTGGCACATTTATTATTAGTTTTAAAAGGGCAGTCTTTTCTTTGCTAATATTGGTTAGTGAAACAAAGCGATTTGTGAAATTTGTTTTCAGAAGATATACTTGTATAAATTCTTTTTTAATATAACATGCACAAATTGTGAGTAGATTTTTACAGATGGAATCTTTACACCTGCAAAAGTAATAAACTGTTCTAAATGTACAAACTGCATAACCATTGTGCATGTTTGCATTAAAATATGCATAAAAATTGGGGGGAAGCTAAAGTAAATGATAAATAAAAATGTTCATGCTTTGTTCATACTTACAGACAGCTACTGCAGCTTAAGATACACACACAGGTGAATGACAAATAATTATTGTATTCCATCTAGTAAAAGAAATCAAATACATAATCCATATTCATTAAGCATTTTAGAACTTAGTGTTAATGTAAACTGATACAATGTGTTTATACACTGAATTACTAATGTGAACAAATCTTTGTATGTACATTTCAGATATTAGGAGCTTTGTTTTGAAAACCTGAATTTTTATCATGCTTTCTATATACAGCAGTAATATTTGGTAGTCAATCCATTTAAGGGAACCATCTCTCTTTGGATCTGTTCAAAATATTCTGGAACACAGAACTTTCTGTTGCTTTCTTTTGCATGTAAAGTTAATTTGTCTAATGTGTTCAATGAAAAATTTATAAAGGAGATAAGATTCAAGTCAGCTTTTTGGCATAGTTCAAGTTTTAAAACATTATTTTAGCAAATGTTTTTTGCTGTATATAATTACTCTATCTCATACCTAATTCAAAACTTACTCACTAAGAAACAGGGCAGTGATGGCAGTGTGTTTGTGTAGAAGCTTTTAATATATTTAACATACAAACCTTCTCTATATATTAAATATGGAAATTGCCTTTGTATAGTCTGCAATCTTTTCTTAATTCAAAGATTAAAATTTGCAGCATTTTGAAAGCATGAGAAGCATGAGTTAAATACTTCTCTCCCCCCGCCTTTACATAAGGGTTGCGCTCTGCTTTTACTAAAATATTGTAAAGTTCATTCTCATCTGTAGTATACTGTATAAAATATTTTAATATGCTAATGTCAAATATAAATTAGGTTTCTTTTGCATTTTTAACATATAGGCTGTATAGCCAACATATAGGCAATCATCAGAAATGTCGTCAAGCTGAATGCAAATGTATCATCTATCATAAAAGAAAGTAGAAAAGATGTACAGCATTACCTAGTGTGTCCTGAACATAACGTTGATTAATAGTACAAACCTTTATTAGTGTTTTTTTTACACCTTCTAAACTAAAAAGAGCTACTAATTTCAACTGAAGCTATTGTTTGTATCCATGTTATTCAGATATGTTATTTGACTAAACCATTTGAAGGGTACAGACAATATTCAACGTCCCAACGTCCCGAATCTGATTTCCTCCCCCCTCCACTCTTTGAATATCTAAGCAAGCATGTCGTATTGTATTAATATCATAATTCAAAGGGAAATTTATTAAACCCTCCTCCTAGCATTCTCATCACAGCTAAAAGTTGCAAATTCTAGGTGGCAGAGCCTAGACAGTAATATCAAATTTTAATAACAATTTCTCTTCTTCAGTCAGTGCTACAGTGAAGAAAAGCATAAATTGCTGTGACTGACCGTTAGTTGTTAGAGAAGCAATCTGACTTCTCCACACCCTTATTTCAGTGTGTCTGTTCTGTCCCTCAGCTGTATTAATGATAGCATGAAAGGTCACATGATAAACGAGTGACAAAAATATCAAAACATATTAGCCTGTAGCTTTGTTATCAGTGTATGGCAGAGATGACAGAAAATTGTATTTTTTTCTCCCCTGAATAATTTTGCCTTACATTTTGCTGGCTAGGCAGAGTGAATTAGGGAGAAATTTCTGCTTCTGACTGTTTGTCTCCTTTTCTGACATACTTGAAGTAATAATGTACATTAATAATAGGGTGTATGCACAGGGAAAAGGTAAGAATTCAAGAGCAGACAGTCTGATTCAATTCTACAAGGTGCTATCCTTGTTTCTTCCTTTGCAAAAACAATTTTTGTTGAAAAATATGCACAATGCCAAATGTTATTAATGCTAATAATAATGATCCACTGGCATGCTAAGGTTGCCGCAAAATGAATGGTACATATAGAACGGCAATAGAAAAACAACTTTAATGCAACAAGATTACATTGCATACAATTATACTTCTCTATGCTACAAATACATACATCCCCTAATTAAATAAAGGCAGGCCCATCAGCATTTGATCCAACCCCTTCTTATGTGGGCCCAGTGATTACAAATTAGAGACTGATATTACCCCTGCTGGTTTACAGCCTAGCAGAAATTGCAGACCCTGGGGAGATGAGGTTAGCAACATTGGAAAGAGAAAATAGAAATTTGCAGGAGCCTATCAGTCGCCATGGTAAGTAGCTAAGTCCAAGTTTCTCTTTCCCCTGGCAAAGAGGAGTTCAATCCTTAAGCTCCTGGCAGATTTTAAGGTGTTGAGTAAAAGAACATTATGAAAGGCTAGCACTGCAGATCACATTTCTTATGAAAAATGCACAATTAGAAGTTCAACAAACAGAAACCATGTGGACATGCAAAATTGCTTTCTATGAGCAATGAACTGACTGAATTATCATGTAATGTTAAACCATGGCTTGTTTAGCTGTGGTTTGTTTACACATCTGAACACACCTCCATCAACTAACTATGGTTTGCTTGTCACCACCAAATCAAAATCCAAACCCATGGTTTAAAGCTGCATTGGGGATTTCAGCTTGTATTAACTGTGGTTTGTTGTTACTTCTGAATGGCTTAATCCTAGGGCATGTCTACACCACAAGGGTGTAGGGCAAGGATTGCGGACTTACCGGCTTCTGCGATCCCCCCTGGGTGTCCAGACGGCCACGCAATGTTAAAGGGGGATTTCCCTTGAAATTGGTGTTGGGTAATTGAGTATTTATTTTTTTACTTAAACAACTTCTGTACCACTTAGTATCATAAGAGCTATAAGCGGTTCACATACGATACATAAAATACAATATAAAAGTCAATATCAAAGCAATATAAAATAATAAATACATTAAAATATTTCAGAAACAGTAAAGCAGAGCAGTGCAATTACACACATGGGAAAAGCCTGAGTAAACCGGTACATCTTCACCATAGTTTTCACCTCTCAGACCACATGTGGGAGAGTGTTCTGGAGCATTAGTGCCACGACCAATAAGACTCACTTACATGAGGTTACTTGACAACACGCTGTTGGATACAGGAGTATCCAGTGAAGACATTTCACATATGCCTTTGCTACTGATCAGTCCCCATTTGGAGATGCTAGCAAATTTAATTAGAAGTTTATGAAATAAACTTCTAATGAAAGAAGGGATTCTTTTATTCATTAGCGTTGGGAGGAAATAGTCAAGAAATAATGGCAACAAACCTCAGTGGTGCATGTCTAGGAATAGGAGAAGGAAGGAAATCTTTAGGATTGCAACTGAACTGGTCCACTCTGAGAATGGGCAAAGATCTGTGAGAAAAATGCTCATGTATTTTACTTTGCTTTGTAGCTAGCAAATGGTAAAAGAACTGATGATGCAGTGAGGCAATCCTGGGTATTTTTAGAGTAGGGTTGTGGGGGTCCGTTTGTGGGAAACAAATAAACATTAGGTGAAATAAACCACAGTTTCTTTGCTTGTTTTAACCATGGTTTGTTGTTTGTTCAACAAACCATTGTTAAAACAAACTATGGCTTAGCATTTTGTCCCCAAATGGCCACTGAACATGAAATTAGCAGAATCCAAGGAGAATAGTTAAACTAAATGAACAATAGGCCTCTGGAGCAAAATCTAGATATGAGCATTAGTTTTGATTCAGAACAATTGTCTTAAATTTTAAACCTCTCACGGTTTCTGATTTTGTCTAGCCGCAAAAGTACTAAAATCCCATAGAAATGTTAATGCCAGGCAATATAGGTGAAGTTCCTTTTTCAGAAAAACATTCAGGCCAGCAGATGTCGGACAACTTCAAAACTCTACTCTAGACATACTGAGATGTGTCAGCAGGTTATCAGATATGCTCCAAAATATTGGAAATCTGAGTTGTTTACTGAAGCATGGCTCTTTAAAACCATGTTTTAGCTTCTTGTTAAACCTTTAAATGCTTGTAGTGAGAATGATGGGGAAACATATGTTGCCCACCTTTTGGCAAACAAGGATCAGCTATAAATTCCTTATAGGCACTACGCAGCTCAGTCTGTTTGTAAGCAACTATACAACTCAGTCTCTTGCCACGGACGACAATCAACGTAGGAAAATGAAGAACCAATAACCACTCTCTAGAGAATTTCTGATTTTCATTGGAAACCTATGTTTTAACTTGACTTCATGAAGCACTTAAGCCTTGTTCAGGCAATCACCTGGACTTGTGAGGGCTAAAGGAGTTTGAGTGTGAGGCCTTAGCTAGACCTAATGTTTATCCTGGGATCGTCCCGGGGTCATCCCTGTTCATGTAAATGACACACAGGATATCCTGAGAGCAAGCAGGGATGACCCTGGGACGATCCTGGGATAAACCTTAGGTCTAGCTAAGGCCTGAGATAGGCAGGGAAACACACATACACACACACTCAGGTGTAGAGAGTGGCCTTTCTACACCTAAGGATTATCCCAGGCAAATGGAGGAATCATCCTTGCCTGCTCCCGGGATCCCCTGTATGTCATTTGGATGCAAAGGTATGATCCTGGGATGATCACGCGAAAAAAAGGCAGGTGTAGAAATGGCCAGAGAAAGAGATCTGTAACCTACTACATAGAACCTATTCCTGAGTAACTTTGCTAGGTTTAGCTTTGTACCCTGCAGGCTCATAGAGGATTGGGGTTAAACATGGCAATCATTTAGTGCTTCTCTCCTATATTCATGTCTGATTATTATTATTATTACTATTATTATTATTATTATTATTATTATTATTATTATTATTATTTATATGCCACCTTTTTCCCAGTACTGGGACTCAAGGTGGTTTACAAGATTAAAACAATTAAAATACATAAATTACGAAAGTTAAAATAGAATTAAACCTACAGTAAAATTAAAAACATGTTAAAAAAATTAAAACTGTAACTGGTTAAAAGGGGGGGGGGGATCCAATACATTAACACAGATCCAGTATAGTTCCAAAAGCCTGCTGAAACAAAAAAGTGTTTGCCTGACTCAGAAACTGTAGCACAGAGAGAGACAGCCTAGCCTCCCTGGGAAGGGAGTTAACAGATACGTTCAATAGGGATGTCACAGGCGTCCAGTTGAGGCTTGAGGCTTGGAGATTTCTTGCCATCTCAAACCCCTGGACTGGACTGCAATTTGTGGACCCCTGCACTGGCCTGATTCTGTGCGCATTGAGTCGAGCAAGTGTAGTGGTCCCACTAGTCCACTGAGCTGCAAAATGGCGACTCAGCCTTTTGTGAAAACATTTATTTATTTCACTTTTATACCGCCAAACAGCTGAAGTTTAAACCTTTCTCCTGCCAGTTACGTCCCCAAATCTCTCTCTCACACACACAGTGGTTAAAAAAGGGGGAAGCTTCCATTGATGCTAATTGAGGCTTTATCCCCATCTTTTTAAATTGGATTTGATTTTGGGAAGAGGTGGCTGAAGGGAAGGTTGAAATTTCCATGTACAGCATTCCCAGTCTGGTCCTCACACGCTTCCTTTCAAGAGGATCAGCTGCATGCTATGTAATTTATGTAATGTGCAGTTTGACCTCTTAGAAAAGGCATTCCTCATTCTCTCACGCACAAATGGAAAAGCACCTTATCATAGTGCTTGCCATTTCAAGTTGTTATAATTAATTTTATTCATTTATTTTTATTAAAAAAAAGTCTTACAGTTTTTTAATATAGTTTTAATACCTTCTTAATATTTTAATTAAATGGACTAACTCATTAAACTTGCTGCCCTAAAAATAAATTCTAAACTTATAGCAAATGTAACTGGCCACTGAGAAATTTCTACTCAAATTTCAACATTGTATCGACAGAGCAGACAGAAGTAGGGTGCATTAAAACTTTACCCTATGACTGTGTCATAGCCTTTGAGTCCATGAGTGAGCTTTAGTTATGTGCCACAGTCTTATAACTGAACCATCACAATCATTGTGCCATAGGGAACAGTGATGAAGACAGAGTGAAAGCACATAATCCTCCCCTATTGTTTAAAATGTTTCTTAAATCAATATGGAAGAGATTGCCAGCATTACCATCTCTCTGTAATAAACTTCATACAGACACCTTCCATTCTACATTGTCAGCCTTCAGCATCCACTACTTCAGTTTTGCACAAATCTTCTGTGCCTTGCTTATGTTAAAGATGTTGACAGCCAAAAATAAGGATGCCATAGCTGTGTATTTGGCTACATGTGGTTTTTCTTTAAAAACAAAAACAGCAGCAGCCCTATGCATTGTTAAAGACCATTTATTTATTTATTTATTTATTTAATTGCATTTATATCCTGCCTTTTTTCTTCCAAGGAACCCAAGGCAGCATACATAATCCTCCTCCTCCTCCTCCTCTCCATTTTATCCTCACAACAACAACCCTGTGAGGTGGGTTGGGCTGAGAGTGTGTGGCTGGCCCAAAGTCACCCAGTAAGTTTCCACGGCTGAGTGGGGACTAGAACCTGGATCTCCCAACTCCAAGTCCGACACTTTAGCCACTGCACCACACTGGCTTTATTTGTTTATACAAGTAAATAATTACTTCTCGGTCCATAAGAACATACAAAGAGCTCTGCTGGATTAGACCAGTCATTTGTCCAGTTGTGGTAACATATAGCAGGATAAGGGAAACTTTGACCTCTGGACCAAATCTGGACTTTCTGGGGACCAAACTTGCTGTCAGGGATTTCTCAGATGGCCCTGCCCACTTTCCTGTTCCTCCCTCTTTCCTCTGACCATTTTTCATTTTCCAGCTTTTGCACACACACACACACCCATTCAAAGAAGTTGAATGCCTCTCCCAAGGCTTAGTTATTGGTGGTAAGAGTTTTAAGCTAAACTACATTGGCATTTTTGGTACTATAGCACCACCCTTTTTGTTTCTGGCCCTACCACCACTGGAATGGAATCCGCGAGAGCCTCTCCAAAACTAAAATCAGCCCTCAGGCTGAATGAGGTTTCCCACTCTTGGCATACAGCTTCCACTATTTTGGCATTGCAAGACCAAAGATTCCCAATGTGAATGAAAGCTTGTTTGCTGGCAGCGGAACCACAGCCCACTTGGGAGAGAAGATGAAGGATGGTTTCAGAAAATTGGAAGCCACCTTGTTTTGAGTCAGACCATTGGTCCTCCTAGCACAGTGCTGTCTACACTGTCTGGCAGCAGTTCTACAGGTTTCAGACAGGGGTCTTTACCTGCCTAGGGTGACCATATGAAAAGGAGGACAGGGCTCCTGTATCTTTAACAGTTGTATTGAAAAGGAAATTTCAGCAGGTGTCATTTGTATATATGGGGAACCTGGTGAAATTTCCTCTTCATCACAACAGTTAAAGCTGCAGGTGCCCTGCCCTCTTTTAAATCTGGTCACTCTAATATAGGTCCTGCACCTTTAACTGTTGTGATGGAGAGGGAATTTCAGCAGGTTCTCCATATATACAAATGACACCTGCTGAAATTCCCTTTTCTATGCAACTGTTAAAGATAGAGGAGCCCTGACCTCCTTTTCATATGGTCACCCTATACCTGCCCTACCTGGAAAAGCCAACGATTGAACCTGGGACTTTCTGTATGCAAACATTGTGCTCTGACTTCTTAAGCCTGAAGTCAGGCTTAAGGAAGTCTAAAGCCGGCCAAGAACGCCAGTCATTCCTCCTGCTGGCCAGCACCAACCTGAGTGTAATTGGCAGAGTAGTTCCAAAATGGCTTGCGTGTGAGTCCTTAGCTCTGAGGCCCCTTAAGGGACCATGAAGGAAGCTCACCACCTAGGTCTCTTCACTATTAAACCCATGCCTTTGCCTGGAACTTGCATTTCTTCCTAGCTCTATGGCCTTAGCTAGACCTAAGGTTTATCCCGGGGTCGTCCCGGGGTCGTCCCTGCCTGCTTCCGGGATATCCTGTGTGTCATTTATATGAACAGGGATGACCCTGGGACGATCCTGGGATAAACCTTAGGTCTAGCTAAGGCCTAAGTTGACATTTGATTGAGCTTTTCACTAGTATGCCCAAAATGTCTTTTCTGGATAGTTACTGCTACTTCAGAACCCATAAATAGTATGTGAAGTTAGGATGTATTTATTTATTTAAATATGAAGGCCTTTTTATTCTCCCAACATTTTAACAATCTATAAATTTTAAATAACATGGTTTTAAATTTGTAATTTTGCATTGCTGCTGTTTTTATCTGGTTGAGCTTTTATATTGTATTTTATATTATGGTTTTATACTGTTGTTTTATACTTTGAATGGTTTTAATTTTTGTGAACCGCCCAGAGAGCTCCGGCTATTGGGCGGTATAGAAATGTAATAAATAAATAAATAAATGAATAAATTATTTATTTGTCCCAAAGTGCAAAAATCCATTGAAACCCATTGGCCATTCAGCCAGTCAAAAATTATCCAACCTCAGGTTTTCTGTATACTGGGTAATTTGGCTATTGTACTAACCTTGTCTGATACTTGTGCACAATCTAAACTACTTTTTAGCGGTATCAAAGTGCGCTGACCACTGTTGGGGCCCCTGACACATACCATATGCCGCTTTCATACCAGTTTCATAGTGTTATAATCTGCTTGGTGTATAAATTCAGAAACAGTCCCAGTTAGAGATGGGTGGACATGTGGTGTCTGAGCTCACTGAGGTTTGTCCAAATTCCTCCTCGAAGCTTGGCATGCCTTGTTCATGTTCACAAATGTGAGCGCCTTTTTTGCTGATTGAGAAAGGTGCTCGTTTTTGTTCTGGAAAAATTCTCATTTTTAAAAGTGCACCTTTTTCCCATTAAAAAAGTGCATTTTCTACCATAGGCTAAAGCACAGAAGGGCATTACATCCACGTCCAGCTCGCCTGGGCATGGTGATGCAAATGAGGGGGAGGCAGATGAGACGGAGTGTGGAGGCTTGCCATTGGCAGCCTCGCATGGTGCCACCAGTAGCTGGGAGGGGCCAGCGGCCTTTATTATGTGCCCAAGCCCCTCCCAACCACCTCTTTGCTTTGCAGCTCCCTCCCTGTAGATAGTGTGGGTTCGCCGGTGGCCCCTCAAGAGGCCAAGTAGGATTTTTTTGCTCCCAATCTTTTAGATTTTTTTTTTTTTTTTGCCTACTTCACACTGTAAGACAGCAGGGGAGTATTAATAGGCTAATTGGTTCAATTTGGTCACATTTTCTGGGAGCAGGTATGTAGGCATCGTGAGTAAGGGTAGGGTTGGTGAGCATTCTTAGGCACCGTTGTGGTGATTGGTAACACCTAAAGCTCTCAGTTTGGAGACTTGCGGCACCAGCTGGCGGGATAAGGATTACCTTTGAGGCCAACCTTCCTCACCCACTCAGAGATTTTCAACCAGACTGGGGTGACATCGAAAGGCCTCCCTACCCCACAAAGGGAATCTGGATGGGTGGTGACATACAAGGGCCACCTATCAGGATATGAATGGCTTGCCTGATCCCAAACATGGCCTAGTCAGTTAGCCTAGCTAGGATGCACGCTTAGGCCTCCATCACCCTTTCTCTGAACTTGAAGAAAAGTGGCCCTATTTTAAACCTATTTTTACTTGTCTTGTCTTGTTATTTCACCTTCCATTTCTGCGAATGTACATCTGGGTAACAGGTACCCACTTATGTAAGTGTGTAGTTACAGAAGTCTGCACTTTGTGCAAGTGCACACTTTTGAATATGAACGCATGCTTGGAATTTTTTTACAAAAGGTCTGCATTTTCCAAGAATTGCATTACTGCTCATGTTTGCATTTCGGATTACAGAAAGGACATGTTCACAGGATTTACAAACAGGAACAAAATCGTAGTACATCCTTATTCCTAGTACAGATCTTTGGAGAATCCAACACTTACTTCCCTATGTTATAAAATTTGCCCATGCATTTCTACTCTCTGCTTTCTGCTTTCTAATCAGTTACCAACCTATTTATTTATTTATTTATTTATTTATTTTATAAATTAGCGCATGACTATGAAATGTAGTGCACCCTTGGAAACTTTCTTGGCGCTCACCAAGGTGCCCTACCCCTTCCACTCTTAAAAACAAAAACAAATTAATTTTATTAAGGCTGCCTCACTCTGCCTGCTGCTGGTGCCATGGAATAGGGAAAAAGTTATTAAGAAAACAAAAAACAATAGCAGAATGGATGATGAGGTTGTGGAAGCTGGTGTTTATGCTGAAACTCACCAATCTTCTTGGAATTAGAGAGGGTAGAGTGGGAAACAAACGTTTTATTGAAAAGTGATCTATTTTTGTTAATTTTTAGGATAATAAAGTACAGGACAAGGTGCAACCCTATGATCTGTTAGGAATATTGTAAAGAGGAAATGGGTATGTAAAGTTAACAGGCAATATAAGAAATCATTAACTGCCGGGAATAATATTGTGAATGACTGTAGAATGGAATTAACACTGGGGAGCCAGTGTGGTGTAATGGTTAGAGTGTTGGACTGGGACTTGTTAGATCTGAGTTCTGCTCTCCAATAGGCCATGAAGCTCAATGGGTGACTTTGGGCTAGTCATGGACTCTCAGGGCCTTGTTAGACCTGCCGGATAAGCTGGCAGGGAGGAGGGGCGACGGTGCGCTAGAGTTAGCGCGTGCCGTCGCCGGCTTCCAGACGCACGACGCAACAGGGCAAAGGGAAGCCCCGCAGCATCGGCCATTTTTTTTTAAAGGAGCCATGTGCGCCGGGGAGCCGCTGGATAAGGTAGGTGCTTTTTAAAAAAACAATAAAGCCCCCCCGCCCCTGATTCCCCCCCCAATGCCCGATGACCCCCTCCCCCCTCGCTCACCCGTCCTCCCCCCCATCCCCAATGTCGTGTCCCTGGCTTCCCCCCCGTGCCATCCCCGATGTCATGTCCCTGGCTTCCCCCCCCCCCCGTGCCATCCCCGATGTCATGTCCCTGGCTTTCCGTCCCCCACGCCATCCCCGATGTCGTGTCCCTGGCTTTCCGTCCCTCACCCCCGATGGCTGCTCTCCTTCCCTAGCCCCCATCCCCGATGCTCAGCCTTCTCCCCCCCTCTCTCCTGGTGGGTCCGGCCTTCCCCCTGCCCCTCTCTCCCCCCCGGCCCGATGGGCACAGCACTTGTATGAGGGCTGTCCCAGTCCGTGGCTTTTCCCGGCTACTCGCGAGTAAGCGAGCAGCCGTAAAAAGCCATGGACCTTGCTAGACGTTTCACAGCCCCGGCCTCAGGCCGGGGCTGCGAAAAAGCCGGCCATAAGCGAATTCGCAAGGCAGGTTTCAGCACGGCCTGACCCCGGATTCCCCTGTGCGTCATCTGGATGCACAGGAGGGAAACCAGGCCTCACACCGCACTAACGCCTGGTCTAGCAAGGCCCTCAGTCTACCCTATCTTGTAGGATTGTTGTGCTGATAAAAGGGAGAGGAAGAGGAGGATCGTGTAAACTGCCTTGGATTTCTTGGAAGAGGAAAAATGGTGAGATGTAAATGGAATAAACATGTAAAATAAAAATAATAACAACAACAATCAAACAACAACAATACACTCAAGAAACATAGGAAGCTCCCTTATACCATGTCAGGCTACTTGTCCACCCAGTTCAGAGTTATGGACTCTAAATGATAGCACTTGTTTTTACATAACCGCTAACTCATCTTTAAAAACAAGAGATCTAAAGTTGCCAGAAAGTGAACATGGATTTTCTGGATGTGCTCTACCTTTGGGCTATATCACTTATCCCCTTGCAAACAGATCTCTTCACCAAGTGACCAGGGCCAGGTTCAATCTACACCAAGCAGGATATAACACTATGGAAGTGGTTTGAGAATGGCATATGGAATGTGTCATAGGCCCCAACGGTTGTCAATACCATTATAAACCATTGTAAAGCAGTAGTGTAGATTCTGCCCAGGACTGTGACCACACACTTTGGATAAAGTGAGGAGTGTTTCTTAAGAAGATGGTCTGACTTCCATCTAAACATGATCATCACTCTTTTTTAGATATTCAGCATGGCTCCTTCAATATTTTCATCTGTGAATTATTGTATCTGGTATGATTTCCCAACCATATTCCTCCTCCTCCTCCTCCTCCTCCTCCTCCTCCTCCTCCTCCTCCTCCTCCTCTCCAATCTCTCAAAACCCTCAAATAAAAAGCTGAGGAGAGACAAATTCAATGAAAAATGATGCTAAAAAGAGCCAGTAAGATATCTGCTCCCCACTGTCGCCTGCAAACAGATTTGGCATCATTTTTAGTCCAATTAACTGCAAGAGTTCACAGGTAGCGTTACAGAGATGACCATAAGAGACAATTCTATTTACAGCCCTTTATATATGCTTTTAGAGCTCATTTTATACACCAGCAAAAGAAAACTGAGCCAGAAACCAGTTGGGAAGAAGAAAATGACAGACGATAAAAGCATAAAGTATGCCTCACACACTCAATAATCCACAGGTACTTGGAATTATTAGGGTATACACAATTTACTTAATAAGTTTCACTTTTCAATGGAACATCTCGTCAAGCTCTTCCTTATTAAGAGTTGAACTGGATAGATTTCTTTTTGAAAAAAAGTTTTGTTCAGCAAACACAGTCACTCTATAATGACAGTAAGAACTATCATACTTCCTTGGGCAAAGACACGGACAAATTTCGAAAGATAGGACTCAAGTGGTGCATTCAAAAACAAGTTTGAAAGCACATTTCAGAACAGCATTCTCCTTTTTTTACTCTCCATGACTTCACATCAGGATGGATGGATATCTTCTCCATCATTTATAATGGGTATGAAAGATCCTTTCACATACTGTCCCCATTGATATCTATGGAATTCGACATACTCCTTTACAGCCTTGATTGAAGTTAATGTGTGCCCAGAAAGAGCATGAAACAAAGTGGATGTCCTTGGTCCTAAAAGCCATTCTAATTATTATGCAAAATTAGATGTTATACTGAAGTGACCTGCACCACTTTAAGTTGCAAATGTATGGGATATCAGGTTTTTAAATGTGTGTGTATGTGTATATGTGTGTGTGTGTGTGTGTGTGTGTGTGTGTGTGTGTGTGTGTGTGTGTGTGTGTATGTGTGTGTGTGTGTCTGTCTGTCTGTCTGTCTGTCTCCTGGCTAACAGACTACTATTAGTTCTTATTTTCATTGTTTTCTTATTGCCATTTTATATTTCTAGATTTAAAAAGAAGGCTTTTTTGTGGTGGCTCCCTGACTTTGGAACATGCTCCCCACTTTACAGTCTTTTTGGTGCCAGACAAAAAGATGTTTATTTGTCCAGACAGTTTAAGTAGGTCGTATTGCCTCTGTCTGTGTTGCAGTTTTATGATTTTGCTGCCTTTCTGTTTTATGGTTTTATGAAAGATGATGTGATAGGTTGTGTTGCTTCTATTCTCTTTTGGGTGTTTTTTTTTAAGTACACTGTCCTGCAATATGTCAGAAGGAAGAGTGGTCTAGAAATTCATAAATAAATAATATTTAGCTCTATAAGACATTGCACCGGTGGCGGTAATAGTTCTGCCACTGATTGCTTGAATTATTTGTGATGGCACAGAGTGTTCTTGGACATTCCAGCTTCTTAGGGAACAAAGCTGTATGAACGCTGAGGTCCAACTTCTGTGAGTAAAGGTAATGTTTTCCATTTGGGATGAAAACCTCACATAAGCACAGGAGCAGTTTTGTGGTGTAATAAAATGATAAATAATTAGCATAAATTGAATTTTACTGCAGCATCTTCTGATATGTTGTGGTACTGGTATTATTTTAACCAAATATTTTATTATCAAATCTAGACACGTGACAGTACAGAACTCCAGCGGACAAGCAAGATACAAAAGACTGCACTGCACTGGATGAAATTATTGTAGCTGACTCAAGCATTTAAACTGCAAAGTTAGAATGTTTCTTCAGTCATGACAATAAGGTAAAGAAAAGAAAGGTAAATTAAATACTATTACTCTTCGGTAAACCGCCCAGAGAGCTTCGGCTATGGGGTGGTATATAAATGTAATAAAATAAATAAATAAGTAAATAAATAAATTAGGCTGCAAACCCATTGACCTGGAAGTACACTCCACTGAATTCAGCATGATCTTTTCTCACCCTGCTGGTATGGCTAGGGTGGGGGAGGGCTGTTGAGGGTGGGGGAGAGGGAGGAAGGGACGATACACGTGCCTCGTGGCACATGTGTGCACTGTGAGGCATGGGTGGGTGTTAGCCTATAAATGCAAACCCTCAGCCTCAGCGGGTATCAGCGGAGCGAAGAGCAGGAGTGTGGCAGTGAGGCTTTCGGTCTAGTGACTACACCCTACTTCTCAGGAGGCTTCCCTGGCAGCAAGGAGGCCATCTTCAGGGGTTAGGAACAACAACCAGCCCAAAGGTTTGGTGTTCCTGGGCACTGGCTCTGCCACGCCTGGGTCTTCCCACTGCCCCAGCTTCAGCATCTCCGGGAACCTACCCAGCCCACCAATCCCTCACTGCTTTTCTGGGCATCAGCTTATCCACAAGTCTTACTTCCAAGTAGATATGCATAGGATTGAACTGTTAAAATATTTTCTTAGCTGTTGTAGTTCATGAGCCTCAGCAGACAGGGTGGGTAGGGTGGAAAGCATTTCCCTACCATTGCTTTGCTTCCCACTTCTGTCCCACAATAGGGATGAGCAGCTTCCTCTTTCTTTATATGAGGAAGAAAGAGGAATTAAGCAGTGACCACGTGGCCCATTCAGTGGTCATTTTTATCATGCAGCTTTTCCTGCATGAAGCAGGAAATGGTGACAAGTATCATTATAGATTTCCCAGGTCTTACTTTGTGATGGAAAAAAGAGCAGGAGATGCCAGGGAGGAACACTGCATCTTCAAAATGTCCTGCAAAAACCGTGACTGGACAGTCGTGAGCCTGCCATAAAATGCTTGTGTGATGACACTCTCTGTATGCATGCCCAGCTCAATACCTTAATATATGTAATGGTGTGCCATATTGAACATTGGGAAGATAGATTGACAAATAATAGAGCTTCACTAAATATTTGGCCTTTTTGATTTGGGGACAGAAGTAGTGTTTTGGAATAGCCAAATATTTTCTGAAATATCTCTAATGCTTGGAAAGTTCATTATTTCTTTGCAGCTATTCAGTGCAATTATTTTGCCAATGTACTGCTGCTTCAGTACCATTTTAAGAACATAAGAAAAGTCCCACTAAATCAGACCATAGGCACATCTAGTCAAGCATTCTGTCACAACAGTGCCCCAAAAGATGTCTCTCGGAATTCCACAAATGGTACAAGAGCTAGCAACAATGGATATATATAAAGTCTTAACTTCCATGAATTTGTCTAATCCATTTTTAAAGCCATCAAAACTGGTGGCCATCACTACATTTTGTGGTAGCAGATTCCATAGTTTAACAATGTGTTGTATGAAGAAGCACTTCTTTTAACTGTCCGGAATCTCCCACCATTCAGCTCCATGTGATGCCCCCAGGGTTATTATAGTATTATAGGATTCATTTTCTTCATGCCATGCATAATTTTACACTCTTATATCTTACTCCCAAGTAGTGTGTATAGAATTGCAGTCTAAGTAAACGAACTCATGCCATAGGCAATACATAGCTACTCAGACATGACGCATCACTGAAGAAAAACAAACCTTTTTGGTGATATCAACTCCCCTCCCCCTTTGTAGTGAAAGGAGAAGAACATGTTCACCCATGGAGAGTAAGGATAATACTCCCCAACGGCTGCTAGATTTGCCCTCAGTGATGTCATCAATTAAAAAATCTGCTTGGCTACACATTGCCATGTCAGCTCCAATAAACTAGCACATCAAGGAGAATATAATGCTGTACTTTCTTTCAGATTTTGGGGGTTATTATATTTAGGGAAGAATGTGCCCCACAACCCACACCCTGCTGTTTCAAATGGTACAATCCACAATTCCACACCTCAATCAATTACTTGATTCTGCATAATATACATATCGGCTCCTGGGCCCTCTTTTTAATATTTTCATGTTTTCTTTATAGTATAGGGGCTGCTACAGCACAGCACCTTCCCATACCATGAAGGTAACATGAGATGTTCTGGCCCAAATAGTAGGATCCCATGCTATGGTTCCTCATCCAAAGGTTGCTTCTCACATAGCAATCTGAGGACAGCAGCATGGTCTTCACATTGTTCAGCACAACCATTAAGATATACACTTAGGCAGTGGTATAGTGTGCTCTCAGAGTCAAAGTGCCAGGACTTCTTTGATTAGCAGGGATAATTACATCATTTGCCATCCTTCTCTGGCTTTTCTACTCCCCTGAGCTTATTATTATTATTATTATTATTATTATTATTATTTATTTATTTATAAAGCACCATCAATGTACATGGTGCTGTACAGAGTAAAACAGTAAATAGCAAGACTCTGCCGCATAGGCTTACTGGGGAGGGGATAGATTTTCCCACCAACAATATATTGTTGTGAGCTATCACTGTTGTAATGTGAAGTATCTTGGGGTGGCTTGGGCCTAATCTACACCAAGAAGGATATTGCATTATGAAAACAGTTTGAAAGTGGTATATAAAAGGCAGGAGCCACACTTCTGCTTTATAGCAGTATTGAAGTGCACTGACAACTGTTGGCACCCATTGACACCTACCATATCCCACTTCCATACTGGTATATCCTGCTTGGTGTGGCTCCTGCTTTTTATACACCGCTTTCATGCCGCTTTCATAGTGCAATATCCTGCTTGGTGTAGATTAGGCCTTGGTCTTGAATGGGCAATCAAGACCCAGTAGAGTTACAAAAGATGTTCTCCGGGTAGAGATGAAAACTGCTAGACCTGGTTTGTTATCTTCGAGATCAGGTGTTTCTCCCTAGTGCTAGGAAACGCAACTCCAAGAAAATCTTGAGCTGGTGGTCTTATGCAGTTTGAGGACATGATGTGACCATCGCTTTCTCTTTCTGATACAATCTCAAGACTCTCCAGCCAAAATCCAACACGCTAATCACCCCACTTCTCTTTGCCAGCTCACTATTCTAAAACTGTCAGCTGATCTTGATATATTAGTATTATGCTATGAACTTTTGCTCTTTGCAGTGGATGCACATGCACACACACACATATATCAACATAGATTCCTGCACATTTTTGGTCTCTCCTTGGTGGCATGATTGTGAGGATTCCTGTTTCCAAATTTCTTTATTTATTATTACATTTTTATATTGCCCAATAGCCAAATTTCTTCTCAGAATTTACCACTATACCACTTAGGTTTGCTTAAATTCAACACTTCAGTTCAACTTATTGGCCCCATTCGAAGACATGTTCAACCATGTCTTTAACCACGGTGGTTAAGCGAGAAAGACAGGCTGTGTTCAGAAGACACCATAAACCACAGCTTTAACCATGGTGAATAAGGCAAAAAGCCTTATTCCATGTGGTTAAAATCATGGTTTAAGGTGTCTTCTGAACACAGCCTGGCTTTCTGGCTTAACCACCATGGTTAAAGACATGGTTTAAGGTGTCTTCTGAATGGGGCCATTATTTAATTTATCACTTCAGTCCTCAGCTTAAAGTAGAACATCATACTCTGATGGAGTACTCGGCTGAACAGGTGGGTGCATATTTCACATGTGTCATAAAACCACACCTTTGCCATTCAACTGTAGCACAGGATGAACTTTTTCATTTTGCAAATGGACGGGAATTCTGACTTCACCACTGAATAGCTTACAAATCAAAACATGCAGCCATAAAACAAAAAATAAATGGAGGCAAGGAGCCATCTTTTGCAGTCCTCTGTTAAGTGTAGAAATATCTTATTCTGTCAATGTGATTTCATAGCAGGATGAAAAATGTCAAAAATGAGGATGACAAATCAGTCTAGTGAGGAAACATGACTCTTAGACGAGGGATGTCATTTGTCATGATTGCCATGTGACTGCACTTCCCCCTGTCTTCTTTTTCAGACAAATGTTATTTTTGCTGTTAATTTAAAAATTATCTCAAATCAACTATGGGTCAGAGAAGAAAAACACAAGTACTGCTGCTGCTGCTGCTGTGGCGGCTGCTACTGCTACTACTCAAAAAAGTTTTGCAGAGTGCTTAAAGTCTTTAAGATGCAAACTGGCAAAGTTTCCAAATTATGGAAGAGGTTGTCATCATCATGAATTGTTAACTCATCAAATGTTCCATAGCATCTGTGCTGGAGCGTCTCCTCCCCCCCCCCCAAACGTAGGTAAAGCATGTGGCTTTTGTTCAGAATGGACACAGCTGAGCCCAGCTCTTGCAGTCACTGCATAATACGGGTGGTAATTAAGCCACAGCTTCAAGGTTGCGTGGGCAGAAGACAATTCAGCCTAATGAAGTATCGATTGGCTCCAGTCGAGGTAAAACAAGTTGACATTCATTTAGAGGTAGCAATGTGAATATACCGCATTGCTACCAAAGAAAGAAGGTGTTGATTCGGGGTGGGAGCAACAAGACTGAATTTTAATCTTGCAAACAATTAAGAATCTTATTTACAGCTCATTGCTATCATTTAAACCAATGCTAATTGCATACTTAGAAACCTGATGTAAGATTCTTAAATCAGCTGAAATTACATATAGTTAAAAAAAAATCCAGTGTTTCAGTTAGAATCCAAGTTGGGGTTGTTTTTTTTTAACTACTTAAAATTACACTTCCTAATTAGGAGATTATTTTGAGATGACATGCTAAACCTCTGTGTAGTTAACAGAATCACGAAAACTTTCTATGACTGTGCTTTCCGTGTATTAATTTAATAAGAAACTTTTAAAAGTTGTTGACTATACTAGAACTTTATTCCACTTCTGATTGTTTTTCAGATTTCAATATTTTACAAAGCAAAAAAAGATGCAAAATAAAACCAGTGAAATAGAATTGTAGTGTTTAATAATACAAATGCATAATTCAGTATATTATGTTATGCGTTTCTTTGTTTCATTGACATGAATGAGTTTATCCTGTAGTTTGCCTGACAAACTTGGTGGACAACCATCATGGACATAACAAAGGGTGTTAGTGGTTCTTAGTGGTCTGGAATCTCTCTCAGGCCTTGAAAATGTGACAGCTCAAAGCCATTTCAAAGGTTTGGTTTTGAGACACCAAGAATGAAGGGTTGGGTTGAACAGTACTGAGGAGGAGTTAAGCTAGGAGGAATCATAACAGCAACACATTGGGAGTTGCTTTCGGTTCTTCTCTGCTTTCCCCCCTGAATTCAGCTTTGGTTTGTCAGCAACACACTAAGCTGAAAAAGCAGACTACACTCCTCCCAAACCAGGAACTTCTGCTCCAAACTGCCTTATTTGGGGATGGTTAGGTGGAGTCCCACCAGTCAACGTGAACATCAGCAACCATGTCAGAAAGACTTGTCCCGCCCCCTCTTTCCCCTGCTCTGTGGAAGGCAATGCATTGTAAGGCATTTCAGGCATCCAGAGGAAAGGAGTAGAGCCTTTTGTCTAGAAACTTCACTATATAGTCATCCCATCAACAAGTCTGCTAGCCAATTGTTCTCCCATGCTAAAAACAATACTGATAGCAGAAGAAGAGGTGGGGGAGAAGAGAAGTGGGTAGAGCATGGTCCCAAAGTACCATTAATTCACTAGTGCACTACTGCGATTTAACTGGTTCACTATAGCAACTTTGTGATTAAGGACAATGGAGGTTTTGTGCTATAGCAAATTACTGATTTTTGAAAAAATGAACTTGTGAAGGTTTGAGGCTTACACAGCCTTGGGTTTGGTTTAAGCCTGAAGGCCCAAAAATCTCCTGATGGGAGAGGGCAGTCCTGAGTTTCATTTCCCCCTGAAAGGAGTTAACGTTTCATTTCCCCAGTTTTGGGTCACCTGATTGTATATTTCAGTTCTGGAGGAGGGTATAAAAAAAGGGGTGAAGTTAACTGTACACAGGAGAGTGGGAACTGCAGAGAGCCACTGAGAGAGACTCTGGAACAGAGAAAAGCTCTGAAGAACAGCCAGGGCCGGATCTATACTATACTATCAACACTTTATAACAGTGTTGAAAACGGTATATGGAGTGTGTCCTGGGCCCCAACAGTTGTCAAAACTGTTATAAAGCGCTTTAAAGCAGTAGTGTAGGTCCTGCCCAGGAGAAGGCTGGAAGAGACTCTAGGCCAAAGCCTACAGGTGAAAGCGTAGCTAGGCTAGATGAAACTGCAGTTTTACTTCTTTTATTTTCATTATAAATGCCTTTTGAAATCTATAAGCTCTATTTGAGTAAAAACCTTAGTTTATGTGATTTTGCCCTTTTATATAACATAGTAAATAGGTTGTTTAAAACCTTGTTGTCTGGAGTATCATTTACACCACACCTAAGTCCTAAACCCCATGTTACTCAGAGGGGAAGGTAAAAGGTAGAAACTTGACATATGATGGGAAGAAGGGCTCTTCAAGAGGCAAAATATCTTTGAGGAGCTGATCAAGGGGTCCAGGTAAAGGTGGAACCTTGACAGAGCTGCTAAACAGAAAACATCTACTTCAGAGGGGTAGAGAAGGAAAGAATGATAAAATACAGTGAATGGCAAAGTAGTAAAGTACAGGGCAGTAGTGAGAAGGAGGCAGGAGAGGGAGGAAACTACTTTAGGGGAGAGAAGTCCTGATATGTGCTGAGAAATAGCAGGATAAAATGTGGGGGAGTCATCACCACTGGACCAAGGTGAAAGACACCCCCTTTGCATGCCTATCATGTGGAGGTTGTTTGTTTAAGGGGGAGCAGGGAACAGACTAAAAGTGCAGCTTTTCAAGAGAGAATCTCAGGGAAGGGGGTCCTGCAGACTTGCCACAACAACATGTACCACAAATGATTTTAAAATGCTCCCAAACCATAGCAAATTGCCCATGAAGATTGCCCCCCTGGACTACAGGCACTTTGTAATGATGTCCACAGAGCTGGTCTTTGGGAATATGATGCATGATCCACAGCTGGGCTGCCTTTTTAAAAAGAAGCTTCCTTGCCTTCGATATGCCCTGCTTGTATGTTTGCACATATTACTAGAACACCATGGCTTCGAACTGCAGTTACCCATCCATGAATGTAAGGGTATTCACAGAAGGGGCTCCTTTCCAGCAACATCTCCTTCTTGTAGAAGAGGGACTCAGTTTTCACCACTTCCCACTTTCCTCTGCAGTCCCCTCACAAAGGTCCCCACCCTCCAGAACAGTTTTTTGCCCTGGGTCTGTCTGATATTTTATGTCAAAATAATATTAATTTCATAGGATCCTCACCTTCCAAAGGTGTTAATACTTTTTTTTACAGCTTGCACCAATCATATTTCCCTTACGAAAATACTCCCAAACAATCCAGAAAAGTGCTAATGTGCCTAATTGCACCTTAAATTCCCTCCAGCAGACAAGCATTCCTTTAAAAGGTAAGTCATTAGAACATTCTTATTGCCAGATGTTAAGATTCACATAAATTACACAACTCCTGTATCAAGTGAAGACAGTGTTTGCACTGAGGTAAGTCTTAAAATATTTTAGTAATCAATATATAGCTACACAAAATATAGAGAAGTGATGACTGGAAACCTGAATGTGGTCTCTCTTGGGTTTTAAATAGTGCTGTGATTTCCCCATTTTAATATATTTTGTGAATACTAAAGACCAACAGTCCATCTTTATTAGGCAGTGCTTTTGTCTAAATATATTAATTCCAGATCCACGAAGGCACATTTTAAAACAGGAGTGGGCCAAGCTTCTTCTGTCGAGAAAGAGAGACTATGCGGTGCTGATGATCTTAAGTTAATAGCACAACTCATCCGTTCGCACAAGCATGCAGTGGAGGCTGGTGGCTCCAATTTTGGTGGGACTGTTGGTGTTTTGTAGCACAACTCTGGCTGCACACAGTAGAAAATCCTGAGATGTTTCAGAAAAATTGGAATATCCAAGTTTTTTTTAAAAAACGGAATAAGTAGAGGAAGATGCAGGACATGTTCAAGAGGTTCACGATGTCATGGAAATGACCTGCAAACATCTGTCAGGGATGATTTAAGGTGGATTCCTTCATTGAGCAGGGGGTTGGACTCGATGGCCTTATAGACCCCTTCCAACTCTACGATTCTATGATTCTATTCTGAAAAGGAATTTCCAAGCCCCATCCTAACCGGGGGGGGGGGGAAGGGCAGGGCACAAGAATACAATAGTTCAGAGGTATGCAACATGGTGCCTAATGTGCCCAGATACTTTCCTTGGTGCCCTCGAGGGAGATGCCTTGATGTCTTCTTCGAATCCCCGCTGCATTGGTTGTATTCAAAGCCACCCTGAGGCAAGGAGGTGAAGATATGTGGTGAAAAGTTGGGTATTAGTCTGACTTTTCCAGCCAAAGCGAGATCAGATTAGCTCTTTTGCCTGTCTGACCTCACTTGGAGCCACACTGCCTCTCTTCATGTGGATAACTTTCTGCCTCCATGCACCAGCAATAGCATGGGGTTTGCTGGTGGAGTGGTGCCATCTTGGCACAATGAATACAGCCTCACGACACACTGCTCCTCCCAATTTCTAATTTCTCAGTAGCAACTGGTATTGCTTCAAAGTGAAATGGGAACATCTAGCTCCTGCCATCTTAATTTCCCATGAATGCTTCTGGGCAGGTTCCTTTTCCTTTGTGAATAGCCATCCTCACCCATGGCAGCCATTTTATGGTTGTGCTCAGGACAGTTCCTCAAATTTCAAAATGTGCACACATGTCATAGCTGTTGGTACTGAAAGCCACTGTGATATCCAACAGGGAAAAAGGGACACACTTCTCGTGACCAGGGCCTTTTCAGTCCCAAAACTGGGATGACAATATAATTTTACAAAGAAAATTAGTGTTAATGTAAACATTTTGCATTAATAATCAATTCACATTTTGAAATGCAGCTTTTTTTAAAAAAAATGCAGGGATTGGGTGTGTAACTGAGCCCCCAAATGCACACACTGTTGTGCACCATGAGAAGATTCATACAGCTTGTTGCTTTCTGCTTCTGGCACCTTATTCTTACATGTTCTTCCCCACCCCAATTTTGAAACTATTTCCTTAACCTTCCTATTCCTAGGATGACCATATGAAAAGGAGGACAGGGCTCCTATATCTTTAATAGTTGTATTGAAAAGGGAATTTCAGCAGGTGTCATTTGTATATATGGGGAACCTGGTGAAATTCCCTCTTCATTACCACAGTTGAAGCTGCAGGTGCCCTGCCCTCTTTTAAATCTGGTCACTCTAGTATAGCTAGAGTGCACTTTAACTGTTGTGATGAAGAGGGAATTTCCCCAGATTCCCCATATATACAAAAGATACCTGCTGAAATTCCCTTTTCTATGCAACTGTTAAAGATACAGGAGCCCTGTCCTCATTTTCGTATGGTCACCCTACCTATTCCCAACATTGGTATTTACACTATTTGGCACAGGGGAAGCTCAGGTGGAGCAGTGGCCAGAAGTACTTTTTACCAGCTTAGGCTGGTAGTCCAGTTGTGACCCTGGCAGGATCTACACTACTGCTTTAAAGCGCTTTATAGCAGTAGTGTAGATCCGGCCCCTGTCGTGAGAGCAAGACTCTTGGCTCACTTATTAATGCTGTAGTGATATTCAGACAAGACTGTGGCAATGCAATCGATGTGGGGCTGCCTTCGAAGATGGTTTGGAAACTTCAGATAGTGCTGACTATCGCTACCTAGATATTAATAGGGCTTGGGCAGTCTGGTCATTTGACACCAAATACTACACCAGCTGTACTGACTATGGCTGCCAGTGTTTCCAAGCCCAATTTAAAGTACTTGTTTTAACCTTTTCAGTGGAGACCCTGCAACTCTGGAAAACAGTTTTCCATCAGAGATTTTTTTATGATGATGATGATGATGATGATGATGATGATGATGATGATGATGATGCAGGTCTTCAAGAAGGCTCACAAGACCCATTTGTTTTCGCTGGCCTTTCCATACTCTGTTGATTGCATATTGTATTGGTATTTTTAGAATTTTTTTAATGATGTTTTTAACGTACATTATGTTTTAATTCAGTTTTATGTATTTTATCATTTATTGTTGCTCCCCGCCTCGATCAAAATGGAGAGGTGGGTAAGAATTATTATTATTATTATTATTATTATTATTATTATTATTATTATTATTATTTGTTGTTGTTAATACCATTTTAATGAATATTTATTCGAGCTGTACACAAATGGCCTCTTGAAATTCTCCACCCTATCTGCAGGCAGAGAAACTGGGGGGACAATTTCACTGAATTTCTTGGCCGGGTATGTGCGTGTAGAAATTCTTGACAGTTTCTCACAGTTAGGGCTTATCGCCTGCAGGGCTTGTAGCCCACCTTCTTTCTTTCCCCCCTAAGGATTTTGGATTTTTTGTGGTGCAAGTGGTGACAGCATCAACTGTGTTGGCAAGCTGGCCCCAATTCTGCATCCAGTATAATGCAGGTGTGAGGGGGGCAGTGTTGTGCACAGCTCCAGGGAAAGGGTCCAGCTAGTGCTGAGCCAAAATCTGTCCTCCAGTTTCCTGAAAGTTTTACTATCTCATGAAAGAATAAATGCAAGGCGGCCGAGGTTGCTGTGTTTGTGTTTTCTTCCTATTACATCCCAGGCTGCTGCATTTCCTAATCTGAAATAGCCCTGTGGTTAGGATTATGCCAAGTCTTCTCCTGTTCTTTAATTAAAGTGCGGGCAGCCAAGAAGGCTACTGGCTGTCAGATAGCTTCATCCCATGTACCTGTTTCCCTCAAATTATCCCCTACAACGCTAAGCTGTCACCATTGTTGTTGTTACCCCCGGATGGCAGCGCTCCTAAGATCCTTTGCATATCAGGAAATGGGTTTAAGGAGGGAAATGTAAAAAAAATCATAAAAAATCAACGGATGACCCAATCCGATTCAAATTTGGTATGCTTAAAGCTCTCCTTAACATCTATTACTGTGCCAATTTTTATGTCTTCATCTTTAAAACTTATGCAGATGTAAGCATTTGTTTAATTTTTCTTTAAACATGATCCACTTGGAAAACAACAAATGATTCGCTTGAAATCTAGTAGCTAAATACCTCAATTCTTCTCTCTTTATTGCACAATTGAAGCAGGATGCATGGGAGTACTTCACAGTCAAAGCAGATTATAAACTGGAAAACTTCAGAGTACTTCACAATAAAAACAGATTATAAAATGGAAAACTTCGGAGTCCTTTGCATGCAATTCGCAGTGATTGCACTGTATAACACTGGTGTGATAAAGCTCACAGAGATGATTGTACAATGAAAGTTAGGGCATTCACAAAAACTCTTCAGCCTCCTCCTGAGTAAAGTAAGCACAAGAAACCCAAATCTAACTATGAGAATTTCTCACAAAAAATATTTCCCATTAAACTTCTTTTAAAAAAGCAGATTATTATTTTTTATGAAATTGTGGGGGGAAAGGTGGGAGAATTTTTTTGGCCCGGCCCTAATATTTATTGATTGAATTCTATTGAATTTGTTTTGCATAGTTTTATATTGTTTTTATCTTGTACATTGCCTTGAGAAGATTCTAAAAATCATTTAGAATAAAATGAATATACAAATATATAGATGTTGATGATAACATCAATATCCAGGCATTGGTAAATTAATGAACACATGTAACATGATAACATCTGTAATCTCAATTCAAACCACAACTGATATAATTGGACTGCTTGGTAAAAGTCATCCCTAGAAGGTTCATTTGTACCATCATAGTTATCTTCCAAACAGTCTGCACTGTTTTCTTCTACTTTTAATGATAAGATCCTTTTTGTTTGTGTTTTATTATGTTTCAAAAGGAATTGTTTGTGAATCACCTTGAGGGTTTTTAAGTTGAAAGCCAAGATATAATTTAAAAATGAAATGTGGAAGCCAGGTATTATTATTTTTTCAAATCCTGAAGAGGGCTTAAAACTTGAAAATATGCTTGGAAATATACTGTGCAGATCCTGATCCTACATGTTTTAAACATACCTTCTTTAAAGCAATTGTGTTTGTACATTGTACTTACTTAGAAGCATCATTTGATATTTTCATAATATCTGAAGCCTTACAATTGAGGACATGAACTGTCTGAATTGAACTCCTCTCATGGGCTTTGAGGGCTGGCATCCAGCTAGGATTAATGCAGTCCTCACCAAGCTGTGTCAGGATTGGAGAAGTTCCATAGGTTTTACCTGTGTGAAAGCTGTGATCAACTCCAAAGAAAGTATTTCAATAACATGTAAAGAAGATGAAGGGTCCATTTCTGAGCCCAATTCAAAGCGTTGGTGCTGACCTTTAAAAGCTTTTTTAAAAAACAAAAACAAAAACTTGGGACCAAAGTATCGAAATGAAGTGACCTCCTAGGAGGGCCTTCTCAGTTGTGGCACCCTGCTTATGTAATGCCCTCCTCAAGGAAGCTCACTGACACCTACATTGTTACCTTCTTTGGCATCAGACAAAGACCTTTCTTTTCTCCTAGGCATTTTAAGGACTCAGGGCCTTGCTAGACGAGGTCTTAGCACGCTGTGAAGCCCGGTTTCCCTGCTGTGTGTCCAGATGACGCACAGGGGAATCCGGGGTCAGGCCGTGCTGAGACCTCATTTGAACCGCCATAAGGCCGGGGCCCCTGAGGCCAGGGCTGCGGAACGTCTAGCAGGGTCCGTGGCTTTTTGTGGCCGGGGGGATCCCGGGGGGGGAGATAGGGGGGAAGGCCGGACCGGCAGGAGAGGGGGATGGCGGAGGGTGGCACACATCGGGGGCGGGGAGGGATGGCGGAGGGTGGCACACATCGGGGGCGGGGAGGGATGGCGGAGGGTGGCACACATCGGGGGCGGGGAGGGATGGCGGAGGGTGGCACACATCGGGGGCGGGGAGGGATGGCGGAGGGTGGCACACATCGGGGGCGGGGAGGGATGGCGGAGGGTGGCACACATCGGGGGCGGGGAGGGATGGTGGAGGGTGGCACAAATTGGGGACGGGGAGGGATGGCGGAGGGTGGCACACATCGGGGACGGGGAAAGAGTGGGCATGGGGCATGGGGGAGATCAGGAGCGGGTGGGGGGGCTTAATTAAAAAAAACCACTTACCTTGTCCGGAGTCTTCGGGGCGCACGTGGCCCCTTTAACAACAACAAAATGGCCGACACTGCAGGGCTTCCAGAGTCCCTGCGCGTTGTGCATCTAGGAGGCGGGGCAGCACGCGCCAAAGTTAGCGCGCCGTCACCCCGCCTCCCTGCCGGCTTATCCGGCATAGTCTAGCAAGGCCCTTAGTTTTTAGATTATCATGGCTGTTCTTATATATCTTACATTTAACTATTCCTGTACTGTTTGTAGTTATGTATTGTATCTTATTCCTTCAACAATTTGCATTTTACTGCTTTAACTATTTGAGTTACATGTTATTCTTGTTATTTATTGATTGATTTATATGTATTTATTTGTTACATTTCAAATCACGTGAGGTACTGGTTCCTCTCTATTCGGCCCTGGTTAGGCCTCATCTAGAGTATTGCGTCCAGTTCTGGGCTCCACAATTCAAGAAGGACGCAGACAAGCTGGAGCGTGTTCAGAAGAGGGCAACGAGGATGATCAGAGGTCTAGAAACAAAGCCCTATGAAGAGAGACTGAAAGAACTGGGCATGTTTAGCCTGGAGAAGAGAAGATTGAGGGGAGACATGATAGCACTCTTCAAATACTTAAAAGGTTGTCACACAGAGGAGGGCCAGGATCTCTTCTCGATCGTCCCAGAGTGCAGGACACGGAATAACGGGCTCAAGTTAAAGGAAGCCAGATTCCGGCTGGACATCAGGAAAAACTTCCTGACTGTTAGAGCAGTGCGACAGTGGAATCAGCTACCTAGGGAGGTTGTGGGCTCTCCCACACTAGAGGCATTCAAGAGGCAGCTGGACAACCATCTGTCAGGGATGCTTTAGGGTGGATTCCTGCATTGAGCAGGGGGTTGGACTCGATGGCCTTGTAGGCCCCTTCCAACTCTGCTATTCTATGATTCTATGATTCTATGATTTATGTCTCACCTTTTCCTCCAAGGAGCTCAAGGTAGCATATATGACCCTCTTCCTCTCCACTTTATTCCCACAATCCTGTGAGGTAGGCTAGGCTGAGAGTCTATGAGAGTCACCCAGTGAACTTCACGGCCAAGTGAAGATTTTAACCTAACCTAGATCTCCCCAGTCCTACTCCAGCACTCTAACCAGCACACCACACTGGCCTTTAATAGTTTTCAATCCACTCAGAGAACGCACACTATTGGGAAGGTTAATCTATACATGCCTACAACAAGCTGAATACTGGCTCAGCTGTCAGCCTTGCTCTTCCTCAGGAAAAATACTCCTCCCATGCTTCTAACAATATTTCACACTTTGCTTGCCAGTTTCTACTAATGCACCTGGTTCAAACACATATTAAATTCACTTTTGCTGGAATATAATGGCTGGCATATGTTTCCTGTGTTTGTTTCTGTACCTATGTAATTAAACACTAAGCTCTTTGGGACAACCATTTGTATGAAATATCCCCTAGGGGGGCCATTGTTGCTGTTAATGACCAACTGAAGAAACAGAACGCTTGTAAAATTATTCTCTTTGCTTTTAATTCTGCTGCTGGAGAAGTTTTAAAATTGTTTTAAAGTTTTTAATTTAAAAAAAAAATGGTTTTAAGTTTTACCTTGGAGGCCCAATTTGGGTCAAAAGTCAAGTCATACATTGATAAATAAATAAATGTAACTAAATAAATAAATAAATAAAATATTTATCTGCTGAACTGTAGTGTCATGTTGTCTTGTCTTTGATAACCACAGAGTAATAAAAGCTTGTTGTTGTTTATTCGTTCAGTCGCTTCCGACGCTACCATATCTTTAAAAAGAAGCATGAATTTTAAATGCAAATGTTTATAATGACACTACCAGAATTTTAATGAGGGAACAAATCTATGTTCAAAAGATGTGCAGTCTGAAAATGTATTGCTGTTTTAATTCATGCAATGTGTTGTATCCAAGAGAACCACTGACAGAAGAGATTTTCCTTCTCCTCCTGCAACTCCCCCAGTCTGTTCCAAGGGGTTGGATCATCATTTGGAACAGATTTAGGGCACATACAGGGGAGCTTCAGGGAGAAGAGATCAGGGAAGTCGCATCGCGCGAGCCCCCTTGCGCGACCGGACTTCCACACGCACAAGCAGTGGATCCAACTATGTGCTTGAAAGTTGCTGAAATATCACGGGTATTGTAATCTTGGCAAGTGCCTCAACCCAACTTGTGTTCCAAATGAGGACTCAAATTTCTCCACATGCGATAGGCCATTTGGGATGGTTTTGTATCTATTGGTTGAGGCTCATGTGAACCAAAAGAAGCCACAACAGACATTTGGCATAAGGTTCCAAGGAAGTGACAGATCCACAGAGAGTGCAGCTCTCAACTTCCATCACATAATAAGGCAAGATGAAAGAATGGTGATTTTTTTTAAAGGGATACATTGTAGTAGTAATAATAATAATAATGATGTTGATGATGATGATGATATCCTGAATTATTTAAGGTAAAGGTTCTACTTCACTAACTATGTATTATAGCTAAAAAATTAACGCCGGTGCTTTTAAAAACTAGCAGGAAGCAATAACAACTACCTGATCAAGTGACTGCATCAACATGCTTTTCCACGAAAAAGCATGTTAACTGATAATTTATAAACAGCAAATGAAACTTTCATTAGCTTCTGCTCTCATTCTTTAATAATTTGTCTCAAAACACAAATGGAGACATCGTTATCCCACGATTCCCATTAAACCCTTTTATTCTTGGTATCTGAAGATGCTTGGACATGTTTCATCCCAGATATAAAAGGCTTTGTTCTAAGCTTTTGTTATTATGCATGTTATATATTGTGACTTTGCAATATGTATATACATTTCCATGCTGAAGAAAATTGCAGTCAGTATGAAGTGTTTTTTTACTGTATAAGTTTCACGCTGGTTCTTTTACTGCTATTAAAGTGTATACAATGGTTGGTACAGGTGTTTCACACAGTGTGATGCACAGAGTTGGAATGGTTCTTGAACAAGTAAAGGAAGCAAACATAAAAAATTCCCCAAATCTGTATCACCATAAAAGCTTAGAGCATGGGTGGGCAGAAAGTTGTCCAGATGTTTTGGACTTCAATTCCCAGAATTCCTAACCATTGGCCATGATGGCAGGGGCTTCTGGAAAGTCCAAAACATCTGGAATTCCTACTTTCCATCTGAATGCAGACTCCACGGCCTAACCATTAGCCATTTTTTACCTCCCCTACTTCATCCTGCTTTTCCTTTATTTAACACCTTGCCTGATGAAGAGTTCTGAAGTCCACTAAAGTTTGCACAGCATTTTATTGACCCTAATAAAGGTACTATGGTGATATGGATTTGGGAAATTTAGGGTGCAGTCCAATGCATGCTTAGAAATAAAAAAACCCTCCCCAAACTCCTAGCATTCCCCTGCCAGCCATGCTTTGCAGCTTTAGCCATTTATCAGTGGAGGAAGAGGACCTTATACCTCTGGACATTGGTGTCATCCCATCCAACTGCTAGGTAAAGCTGCCCAATTTGGCTTCCATTGTTTTGTTTTGTTTTAACCCAGTACACCATAGAAAATTATCCCCCATCTGCCTATGTCTGTACTTTTTATTTTGATGTTTCTTTTCTTTGCCTAAAAAAGTCACTCCCCACTTTTTGTCAAGTTGTTTTTCCCTTTCATCCTCAAAATGCCTTTAACAAGCTATTTATAAAAAGACATCTTCTTACCTAACCCAACAGTATGATCCTACAACTGGAGGTAAGTCCTACTCTGATGAATGGCATTTTCTCCCTAGCAAGTGTGTATAGGATTACAGTCTAAATATCTTAATCATTTAACCAACATCGCTACTTCCCCGAGCCCAGCAATTTTATTTATTGTAAAATTCCAAAAGGAAGGAAGAAAAGATTTTAAAAAAAGTATGAACATAGGTTGGGAAGCGGCGCACACAAAGAAAATATAACTTGGTAAAAAGGAATTGCAAAACTGTGAATATGCTTTTTATTCATGTCTGTGCATTTTTATATTAAAATCTGGAAATACTTAGTAGCTCAAACATTTTTATTCATTGTTTCCAGTAAAGAATTTACATAGTTGTTAAGTTCTCAGTCCTCTCTTCCACATGATTTGCCAGCATTCAGAAAATACTAAGAAATTAATAAGAAAATTAGATTATTATTATTATTAAAAAAATCAAAGTAATATTTATTTTCCACAATATTCTACTCTACCCATGCTACACACACAATAATTCCTTGCATGGGTATTTGTCCCATGTAGGAAAACCATAAATATACTATATGTACAGCATCCTGTAGACATATATTTATTATCATCATGTGTACACATAGTACAGAATCATGACTGGCTACAGCTTGTCAGCATGGAGAACCATGGCAAAATAAGTACATGTTCACTCATTATATTTACAGTTTTCATACACATAAATAATATCAGTGTAAAAAAACAAAGTCATTGTTTGTGAAGCAAGCCTAATATTAATATTTTCCTCTTAGAGGAAATTTGAGCTTTTATTTCAAAATGTATTTTTATTTACATAAGATTCAAGATAGAAAATTCATGCTGAAGTATAGGGAAGTTCAGCAGAATGTAACGGGTTCTACATGCTTATCCAGGTTTAACAGAGAGTAAACTTGGAGCAATTAATTAATACATTTTAAGCAAATTAAAAATATTGACAGCTGTACCCTCTGTTAACATTTAGAATGTTTTGCAGCCTGTGCCTCTGATCTGGTTTGCACAATATACTCAATTAACTTGTAGAGATTTTAGTTCAAAGCTGTGAACTGCATCTATATGCACTTTCATACATAGCCCCTTTTTTCCTTATTTTTTCTAACTCATCCTTAAAAGTGCTCCCTCTCCTTAATATGTGTTTGTGTCTCTCTTCTTGTGACATTCGTTCTAAGTATACATTTTTTCTTAATTGGCAGGTTTGCATTTGAGATTCCTAGGTTGCATGACCCCTTGTTCCTCATTCTGCAATGTCAGGAAACAGAAATGTCATTGTTGATTAGGGGCCTGAACCCTCTGGTCCTCTTTTTCATACAGTAGGCAGTCTTGTTCTGTACATAGTTTAGCTGCAGGGTCAGCCTTAGGGGAACTCTAAACAAGTGTCCACATGGGACACCAAATGGAAGGGGCACGATAGGGGCAAGTGTTCTTTGAGCTCATTTGTCTCCCACAAAAAGTCACTTCTGTCCCTTTAAATGTAAAATGTCTGCTGGTGCAGCCCATCTAGACACAGTTTTGTGCCTCTGGCTTACTACACATGGTACATCAGTGATGTTAATAACATCACTGCCAAACATTGTGACATGGAAAGGCTCCTCTGCTAACACCTTTCCTCTGAACTGAAGTGTTAAAGCTTCATTTTTGATTCCAAAAAATCTCTGTTATACAAACTCTGACCCTGTTTGGTTTGCTGTTATCTCCTCTTGCTTGAGGCACACCGAAACTATAAAGATGGCCCTGAAAAGCTGAGGTAGACCACTTATATGCTGAATGTATACAGAGACAAGAGGCTGAGACTACAGAGATAATGTTCCATCTTGTATGGAAACCTCAGCTGTCTCCACATTTACTGCACATTTAGACCCAGAAAACCACAAGCTAAAGGAGACCAGAAAGGTTTTTAAATAATATTACTTCTGCTGTTATTTTGTAGTGATGTCATTGAAATGGTATTTCTAGGCTTGGAAGCATGAGTTCACAGGACTTATAATATTTATTTAGCAATTTATATCCCAACTTTTGCACAAGCTTCAAGGTAATACTAAATGCAATAAAATGTTAAATGGTTGAAAACAAAAACAGCAGATTAAATAATGGGTTGTTAACCAGAATACCATTTTAAAAATTGGTTAAACCTGGGAGAAGGACTTTTCCTGGTGCCTAAAGAATAATAAAAATGCTTAGGGAGGAAGTTCTATGATTTGGTCACCATCACAGAAAAGGCAGTCTTCCAGTGCCCTCCTACTGAACTGCCAAATACAGAGGCTTACAAAGGCGATTTGTTGTGCAGGTTCTTCACTGAAGAATATATTTACAGTCGTGTGAAAAAGAAAGTACACCCTCTTGGAGTTGTATGATTTTACATATCAGGACATAATAACAATCATCTGTTCCTTAGCAGGTCTAAAAATTAGATAAATACAACCTCAGATGAACAACAACACATGACATATTACACTATGTCATGATTTATTTAACAGAAATAAAGCCAAAATGGAGAAGCCATGTGTGAAAAAGTAAGTACACCCTTACTGCTTCCATAGGAATTAAGATGCTAAGTTGCAGACAGGTGCTGCTAATCAAATGCCCATGATTAATTGATCATCAGCAAGTATTAGGGTGACCATATTTGGGAAACCAAAAAAGAGGACACCTAGTGTGTATGTGGGGAAGCAGCTTTCTGAGTCCTGCAGAAAGTACGTTATTCCCCCGCCACCTTAAAGAACTCGATTGGAGTGGAGGAGGGGAAAGGATTTCATTCTGCACCACCACCATCCACTCCAACTGGGGCCTTTTCTATAAAGTCCACGAATGACCACTTTCTCCTTTAAGACCTCAATTGGAGCTTGGGGTGGGGGAATGATGTGCCTCAAGAATGCATGTCATTCCCTCCTGCCATGCTAATGGCAGCCTTAAAGGGGAAGGTGTGTTATTCCAGGACATTATTGAAAATTATAGAAAATCCCCCTTGACACCATGGAAAGAACAAAAACCAGGACAAATCCGGGGAAATCCTGACAGTTGGTCACCCTAGCAAGTATGACTACCTCTATAAAAGTCAAAGTTTTTTCAGTTTGCTGGTCTGGAGCATTCAGGTGTGTGTTAACACAATGCCAAGGAGGAAAGACATCAGCAATGATCTTAGAGAAGCAATTGCTGCTGCCCATCAATCTGGGAAGGGTTAAAAGGCCATTTCCAAACAATTTAAAGTCCATCATTCTACAGTGAGAAAGATGATTCAAAAGTGGAAAATATTCAAGACTGTTGCCAATCTTCCCAGGAGAGGACGTCCCAGCAAAATCACCCTAAGGTCAGACCATGCAGTGCTCAGAGAAATTGCAAAAAACCCAAGAGTTACATCTCATACTCTACAGGCCTCAGTGAGCATGTTAAATGTTAAAGTTCATGACAGTACAATTAGAAAAAGACTGAACAAGTATGGTTTGTTTGGAAGGGTTGCCAGGAGAAAGCCTCTTCTCTCTAAAAAGAACGTGGCAGCACGGCTTAGGTTTGCAAAGTTGCATCTGAACAAACCGCAAGATTTTTGGAACGATGTCCTTTGGACAGACAAGACCAAAGTGGAGAAGTTTGGCCATAATGCACAGCGCCACGTTTGGTGAAAACCAAACACAGCATATCAGCACAAACACCTCATACCAACTGTCAAGCTTGTTTTGCAGCCACAGGACCTGGGAACCTTGCAGTCATTGAGTCGATCATGAACTCCTCTGTATACCAAAGTATTGTAGAGTCAAATGTGAGGCCATCTGTCCGACAGCTAAAGCTTGGACGAAATTGGGTCATGCAACAGGACAATGATCCCAAGCACACCAGCAAATCTACAACAGAATGGCTGAAAAAGAAAAGAATCAAGGTGTTGCAATGGCCCAGCCAAAGTCCAGACCTCAACCCGATTGAAATACTGTGGCGGAACCTTAAGAGAGCTGTGCATAAACAAATGCCCTCAAACCTCAATGAACTGAAGCAACCTGGTAAAGAAGAGTGGGCCAAAATTCCTCCACAACGATGTGAGAGACTGATAAAGTCATACAGAAAACAATTACTTCAAGTTATTGCTGCTAAAGGTGGTTCTACAAGCTATTGAATCATAAGGTGTACTTACTTTTTCACACATGGTTTCTCCATTTTGGCTTTATTTCTGTTAAATAAATCATGACACAGTGTAATATGTCATGTGTTGTTGTTCATCTGAGGTTGTATTTACCTAATTTTTAGACCTGCTAAGGAACAGATGATTGTTATTATGTCCTGATATGTAAAATCATACAATTCCAAGAGGGTGTACTTTCTTTTTAACACGACTGTATGTGAAAGAATCCAGGCCTTTTCTACACCTAAGGATTATCCCAGGAAAATGGAGGGATCATCCCTGCCTGCCCCTGTGTATCATTTGTATGCCCCGGGATAATCCCAGGGGAAAAGGCAGGTGTAGAAACGGCCCCAGTCCTTAGGAACATTTAAGGCTGTCTAGGTGCTATATTTATTTATTTAGAAGATTTATGTCTAGGCAGGGGTGTGCACTTCATGAATACCTGCACATGATAAGCTTTTCAAAAGGTCTACCAGCAAAGTTTCTGGTCACTAGAAAACTCAACCAGATTTTGTAAGCTCTGTTTCTAAAATTCTATAAAAGAACAGTTAGCAGGATGGTCCCAGCCTCGTCCCTCAAAATAAATAAGAAGATGCTTCCATGGGGATACCTGATATATAAGACTAGGATGTGAAGTAAATTATTTGGTACACCTCTGGGAACTAGTTTTGCCCACCCCTAAGAATACTAGGCGCTGGACATAAACATCACTCTGCCCTCAGTATATTACAGGGTATTCCCATTGAGTAAAGTGGACATCATATAAATGAATGAAGAGGACCTTATGTATCAAGGATAGCAATAGATGAGAATTATTCAAGACATAAGAGAGCAAAAGGAAAAGTATGAAGGTAGGAATGGGGTCAAGAACAGTAGTCTGCTGATAACAAATGAGCCTGTGTGAAGCTAAAAGAGCAAATACCACTTTCACTTAGCTATGCCTTTCATTTCAAAGAAACAGGGAAGGTTTGTTCTTTGTTTTTGTTTTTTGCTTTTTTAAAAAATGTAGGCACTGTTAATTATATTACAAATAGGCATTGCTGGTCAGAATCAAGTTACAAGCTGCCCCTCAAGGGAAAACACAGTAAATGGAAAACATTTGTGCTCTTTGGAAAGATAACAACAAAGAGAGGGTCATATTTATACCTCTCATACTAATCAAGCTTCATGGTACAGAGATAGAGGAGTAGCTGCTCACCAAACGTTCATCATTGTTTGGAATGGATCTGAAAGAAAAAAACCTATCTACTGCATCACTGTTTGTTATCTGATGCAGTGTCATTTCCTGCCCCCCCCCGCCCCCCTGAAGATTCAAAGTCTAATTTGATCCTGTGATTCATTGGGTTGACGTTCTGTGGTGTGGTAGTTTTTTGTTTTTGTTTTTTAAAAGAGCACACTGTGAGGAACAGCACATTTGTGACTTCTACAATCCAATAGATTGGTCTTCAGAGTCATGTTGTGTCCTTACAAAAGATTATATGTAAATAGAATCCCTCACTATGAAGGTAGATCATTGAAGTAATGAGTGTTTTTATATCTCAATTTATTTTATAAAGGAGAGAGAGAGAGAGAGAGAGAGAGAGAGAGAGAGAGAGAGAGAATAGAATCCTCTACAGATTATATGTTTATTGGCTAAAATGGCTTAAAAAGTTAATATGATGTTGTGTTAGTTGACTACAAACTGTCTCAATAAAAGTCATCATAACCTTATCCCTACTGAAAATTCAATGTTATCAATCCTCAGTTGGATGCAATGTAGCACAGAAAACTTATTGACAAGTTGTCAGTAAAGATGCGACGACACTTTACACAAGAGAAAAGCTATTAACCTTGGCATTCTGGCTGAATTCCACATGACTTTTTGATTAGTACTTCATTCCTAATTCCCCCACTTACCACTTATAAGCTTCTGACTGAATAGGCTTCTTCAGAAGTGATAATGCTGCTTTATTTCACTATAGTTAAAACCCCTCTTGATGCCAAAGTGATTTAGAGTCAATATAGTCATACTGATAAATAGCAAAATACAAAATGGAAAATTGGCACAAATGAAAAAAAAATGGCTATAAAGTCTGTATATGCCAAATCTGCAGCTACTTGCAGATGGCTCCTCTTGGTATTAGTTGACTTTCCATATCTCTATACTACTTGGCCAACTATGATCAGTGGAGCCAGGGAGAGGGAGTGTGGATATCTGAGAATTCCTGGATGGCTGGATTGGGATCCCAAGGCAAACAATGTGATGCCCAGGTCTGAGTTTCAACAACACTGCTCTAGGTGAACTACAATTCTAGTTAAACCACTTCTGTGGCTTTGTTACCTTTGCAAGGACATCCTTGTTGTAAAGAAACATGGAATAAACAAAACAAAATAAATATTGTACACATACATCTTATATTATTTTACATTTTTCTCCCCACCCTTTATTCTTTTTATATATTTTCTCATGGTTATACAACGTATTTTAAAGTTTCCAAACCAACCATGAAGACCCTAAACTATATTTTATGTGAAAATAACAAATCACAAAAAAGGTTCTTATGGAAACCTCCCTGATGACATTTCACAGCAGTATATAGAGGACACTAGGAGTTTGAAGTTAGTGAAACTAATGACGTTGGAAAGAGAAAAAAGGTGGCTGAAGGGAGTCACTGGATTGGAAAAATTGAACCTGAAAAATAAATTTATCTGGGGGAAAGAAGACAGAGAACATAGTGTTGGGAGTTGGGAATAAACAACAGGGGGTAATGTCCTCTGTCCATGCCCTCTGCTGTAATATGGTCCTGAAACATTCAAAATATTGTCAAGATGGGATGCTGTACTGAATGGGTCATTAGTTTCACCTATTAGAATTGTTTTGATACTTAATTACTACTGCTACTCAGCATCCATATGGTGGCACTATGCATTGACAGAAAGAAATTGACAGGATCCAACTTAAAATTCAGGAGGAAAATTAGCGTTTCACATATTTTCTTCTGTTACTATGAGAAATGACATGAAAATCCTCTTCTACACGTATGGGTTTCACATGATCACGTTTAACCTTTAAAAATTATTGTTGGAGCAGAGATGGCATGCAAAGTCTGAAAGTTTTACTTTTGTAGCTGAATTGATCTTACATTTCTCTTATATACATGAAGGAAAGGAAAGGAAAGGAAAGGAACCTCTCGTGCAAGCACTGAGTCATTACTGACTCTTGGAGGGACGCCAGCTTTCGCTGATGTTTTCTTGGCAGCCCCTATAGCGGGGTGGTTTTCCGTTGCCTTCCCTGGCCGTTATTACCTTTTCCCCAGCTAGCTGGGTACTCATTTTACCGACCTTGGGAGGATGGAAGGCTGAGTCGACCCAAGCCGGCTGCCTGAAACCAGCTTCTGCTGGGATCGAACTCAGGCCGTGGGGAGAGTTTCAGCTGCAGTAACTGCCGCTTACCACTCTGTGCCACACAAGGCTACACCAAAAAGACTACAAATTCTCTATAACTGTATGATTCAAGGCATTATATTTAGCTTACATGATTTCCAGAAAATATTGATTCCCTGTAACACAATATGCAACAGAAATACAGAGCTTGCTCCTGTATTTCGTATATGGAATTGGCATACAATCCCTCCTTCATCAAAGCATAGTTTACTCATTTTAAATATCCCTAGTCCTTTGAACATTTCCCATGTATTTTTGCCCTTTAAGCAGTTTTTAAAAACATTTTTATCACAAATATTTCAATTATCAATTCATAACCCCCTTACAATATTTAATAAAAATGATTTGGGAATGAAACTATATGAATAGAGCATAAGCTTCTTATTGTTAACTAATTTTCTTTTTTTTAAAAAGGAATAACGAAAGTAATTTATCTCTATGGTGTACTCAACTTATTATAGTAATAGATTAACAAGTTATTAGCAATAATAATAGCAATAATAATAATAGGATCAGTACAACCAGAGGGGGATGGTAGAGGTGGAGAAATTAAGTTAAAGAAAAGGGCAGGAAGCTTCACTGCTGCAGCTAGGTAATTTTATATGATGGACTTAATGGTTTTAAGCTTTAAATGGGCATGTATAATTATTTCAGTTATGAAGCATGCAATTAACATTTCTCTTCTCACCCATGCCACCACCACAACACTCTTTCCAGCTGCTTCTACATTCCTAATACATTAGAACAACAAAAAACAAAACTACCACCAAGGCATGATGAATCTGTATCAGGGTCATAGGAGTATGTGTTTGTGCACACGCATGTGCATGTGCATGCAACCCCTGGCACCTGAGCCAGTGTCAAGCACCATGATCTAATTAAAAATGCCTGTCTAAGTAGAAATGGACAGGAGCATGTAGAAAAGCCAAATTAAAATGCTCTAGCAAAAGCAGCAATATCAACCAACCAACCACTATTAAATAACTGTCGTTCAACTCTGAATTAGGAGCTATGCATTGGCCAAGACACTTGTGCATCCCCATCTTGGAAAGAATACTGGACATGACTCTTGTATAATTTGTGTTTCAGATCATTCATGTTTTAAAGAATTGAAGCTCAACTTTATTGATTTTCATCCCACGCTGCTATTTGCTAGTCAGATTCATAGCCGTCTCGCCATCTTCTCTCAGACACGTAAAACATCCTCTCTAATCTTAACTGATGGACCCAATTACAAAGGTAAGATAACTCTATTATTAAGAAGAACTCTAATATAATAAATCAAGCTATAAATAACCTTAAAGGACTCTTCTACACAGAGCTGTACTTAACATATGCTTTATTAAGTAGAGTTTATAAATTATAGAACCTTTCTCTCCAATTCACAGCATTTCTATTCTATGGCAAGAGCCCTATTTCAAACAATACTATAATGTCAAGCCAATCAAAAAACCTCTTGAAATGGAAAGCATCGTATATTTCATAGATATTGCACTCAAATTCCCTTTACCACTTTAAATTTTAATTGCCTTGAAAATGTTCAATAACTCACATACCCTATGTGCGGTATTTTCTATTTCAAGATTATCTTGTTACGAAATAGTTTTAATAGCTGCAAAAAAGTATATCTGATTTTAAATCTACTAATTATGCTTTTCAACATAAAATATATTTAGGAATGCCCACTTATGTTTCTTAAATTTGGAAGGGACCACTGCTAACTCCATCTGCCTGTAAATCATTCCTCTAAAATCTAGAAAGAATCACTTTCAATTTGGTTATATTCTAAGTAGGGTAGGTTCCAAACATTCCAATTATATCTAAACATGGGCTACATGTATCTGATCCTATTTAATTTACCATCTAAATAAAGAGTGCAATGTTATCTCAGCTGGTTTTGTTGCTTAGTATGTGGGTGAATGAGAAGTCAGCTCTGCTAGGGGAAAGTTTTCATGCAAGATCTAGGAACAGCTTGTTGAGTATTAAGCTGGGGATAATTTTACATGCTCATTTAAATCAGTGGCTTCTGGTGTTTAATTCTTTGAATTTCCTGAAAAGTAGCAAGGGCTACAATTTCACAAAACATGCACCCTTCAAGAATCAGAATGCTCATACAGTTCCACCAGATCTAGGGAGAGGAAGTGTTTTAAACAGAGTAGTGTTGGCTGTACTGAAATCTTGTTCCCAGGGGCAGGGCCCTGCTGAATTCACACACTCGGTTTTTGATATTGCTTCAGTACTCAGTAAGGCCAATGATACAAAGGTCAGCTACATAAAAAGAGCTTAGCTAGACATAATGAATGTGACACTTGCTTAAAATACAGTGAACGGAATACATATACATAGAGTCACCACATATCAGTTTCAGAATCCCTTTGTTCTCATGCTGCATACGGAAGTATAATGAAAGAAAATATTTCAATTATCCCTCCCCCCTTTTACATGGCAGTTGAACCACCGTATTTATCTAAGCATAATTTTGAAAAAGTACAATTTTCTGGCTAGAATTTGGTGTACGTCTAGGGTATATCTACTTAAATAAACCAATGTCATTTTTAGAAAAATCCAAGGAATAATACTCTTCTTCAGAATTAGTACTTAAGAGTAAGAAGTGGAATGTGATTACCATGTAGTAATGGATATTTCCTTTGTAATTCACAAGAATCAGGATCTTGAGAAGCCAATTAGACTCTGGATATCTTTCAAACAGGAAGGCAAAGTGCTAGTAAAGTGGAAATACCATAGTACCAATTCTGAAATTACCATAGCACTGCTGTGATTTATCTAATTCAAAGTACTGTTGAAAATAAACCTCTCAGATGTTCTAGTGGCTCAAAATTATACTGTTCAGTGTTGGCGTGTCTATCTGATTACAACCTGCTAAAGGCAGGGGATGGAGATGTGGGGAAATGAAGAATCCTTAGCAGCGAGCACCTCTCCTTCTGACAGACTGTGCTGAAGAATGGAAGTTGTTCTCTTTCTACTATGGGCAGTAATGATAAAAGTGAGCATTGCATCATCCTTGACATGATTTTATATCGGCATCATTGAAAATGCCCATTCTAAGAAATGGAAAATAGCGCCTAGGTGTCAACACTGGTGTGAATCCTGGAACTATTTCTTTTAAAACTGTTGCTAGAATTCAGTCAATCTCAACTTTTCCCAACTTCTCTGGAAGAACTCAATTCTGCCAAATTGTAATGGTTGATTTCTCTCCACCATAACTGATTTTAAGTATTTTGTTGTCCAAGTAATAGAATCAGTGAGACGGGAAAGAAATTTCTTCAGTTCACATTTTATGTGAGTTTACCTAATTTTTGCACTTTCAAGCCAATATGTGAACTGGACCTCAGTTATCCTTTGAAATTCACAGTTCTCTGAATTATGCAATGGAGTTCTCCAATCAAAAATGTTTACAAAAGTGTCATATGAGTCAAAATAATGTTTTAAAATGTAGTAGGAAAATCACTTGCATAAAAAATGTGTATATTAGGCAAAAAAAAATGTAAAGAAATGCATGCATTAGGAGAAATGTGCACAAAAATGCATATGAATTTTCATAGAAACTTTTTTAAAAATCTTAAATTTCAGGAAAAACTAAAGTTAAGATTGAAAAATCTGGGAGAAACTGAAATCGACAAATTCATCCATCCCTACAGTATACTTTGCAATAATTATGTAGAGTTCTGCTCCCTGTCTTCCTTTTGTTTATCCTAAAGTAAGCATGCTAGAGCCACAATCCAGATCAGGACAACCATGCATGGGGAGGAGACATTTAGCCCATTCCTTCTGAGTTGCTTCTTTCCTGCTATTTGTCCATTCCCTGATATCTGAAGCATTAAGATACAAACCTCCGACGGAAACATTATAAGAGATTAGGAGGACCCACACCAATGGCCAGCCACGCAGAAATAAAAATTGCCTGGATGGTTTTGTTTTTAGTTTTTTTGTGATTCTGGACATAAAAGAAAGGCAGAAAATGATATCTCTTGCTGAGAGCTGTTGTTTAGCTGCACACCTTCTGGTAGACTGGCTTGAAATAATGGGAGTTGTAGTCCAACCAGGGTTGTCATCAAGGGTAACCATGGTTGGGCAACTGCTGAGGGCCTACAATCCAGCAAGAGCACACTAACAAGAGCCCCCCCCCGAATTCCTCCTTCTCTGAGGGTATAATATTCACCTGCCTCTCATGGTGGCTGCAGAGGAAATAGAGGTGGTAAAGGAGGAGGTGGAAAAGAAGATATCACTGCCTCCATGCTCGCTGACTCTCTGCCTGCCAAATAGGTAGTAACAATGATAAGAAAGAGGATGAGGAGCAATAGAAGCTGGTGACAAAGGCAGTGAGAAGGTAGATGGACTGGAGGGGGACATCGCCAGTATTTTATTTATTTATTTATTTATTGAAATAAATAAATAAATCTTGCTTAAGAGCTGTCAACAACCTGCAGCTGACAGTGAACCCAACATATCTGGGAGGCACCATGTTGGGGGAAACTACTTTTGTGATGAGATAGCTTTTGTCTTGGGCTCCACCCAAAATCAGTAGGTAGAGCTCAGCGCAATACTCTGTTTCTGGACCAATGTCAAATCACTGGGCTCCAGCCCTAAGCTGTCAAAAACCATTTGGTCCCATTCCCTCTTGTCAGCCTGAACTTGTTATGGTTTTCTTCCTCAGGTCCCACCCAGATACCACAAGTTTATATTATAAGAGTTGACAACCGCACTCCAAAACAACCTGGACGTTGCCATTGGCACTTGATGGCTTCTGCTGTGATGCCCTTTTCACTGTAGGAAATCTAATAAATGAACTTGGCCAAAGTGAATGATGCCTTTATGACATCAGTAGGTAGGTACTAACTACAGGTGTGTGTGTGTGTGTGTGTGTGTGTGTGTGTGAATATAGCTCAAGGAGTTCAGTAACAAGGCTTCCCTAAAAATAGATGAAGACCATCGTTATGCCCCTGTCATAATCATGGGCTTCTCATTATACCCTTGTCATTATTATTCCCTGAACTCTGAAAATCAGAAAAAGGATTGACATTATGACATTTTATTATTCACGGCACAATTTACTTTCTGGAAGAGATCCACTGGAAAGAATACAGCCCATCATTTTAAGACTCTAACAGATTCATGTTCTTCCCAGTGACAGTAGCCTGGAGGATGAAGAGCCTAAACAGACTGTGGATTGAATAGGCATAACCCAAGGGACTGAAAAGAAAAGTATGATCACAAAATGTTAATAAAAATACTAATGTGCTGCTCCTCATCATTCAGTAAGGAACAAGTCAAATATTTAATTTTCAGGATCACATCCAAAGAAATTCAGCATCTCTAAAGCATTATTTCATTATCTACAAATGACACCATCCACAAAGCTTTTTAGACAATGGTTTAAAATGAGTCCTAATTTGTTGAGTGAATGCAATATCATGTGTTTGTTTTTCTAACGCAGCATATCCCAAAGGCTAGGTTTATGGAAAAAATACCTTTAAAAAAAGACACAAAGCCAACAATATAAATTATATATAAAAACATATCTTCCGTCACAATGTCCCAAAGGTCAGTGAATCTGACTGGCTGGCTACCTTCTCCTCCTGAGCTGTTTAGATGGCATGAGCAGAAAAGGTATTATTTGAAAACTGAGCTGTAGTGGAAAGTAATAGACTGTGTTTGGAGAAAGTGTGTTTGGAGAACACCATTTTTGGAAAGAGGCAAAGATAAACTAAAATGCCAGAGGCTGATTCAATACACCTTAGAAACAACATCAGGAAACCCCCTGCCTTGGGGCAATCAATTCTATACTTAAAACATCCCAATAGAATTCTGTCTATAACCTGTACAATTTTCATTGAGAGAGCATTTCCAACCTTGCTGGGCAACATCTTCAGCTGCATGATCAGGCTTATACATAGAAGACCTTCCAGCCTAAATCTCTGCAACTATACATCTTCAAATGCAGACTGGATTAGTTATTCCCCTCTTCTTTGGGACCAGCTGATTGGTGGGAGATTCAGGACAGAAAAAAAGGAAGTACTTCTTCACACAGAACATAGTTAAACTATGGAATTAATGACCACAAGATGTAGTGATGGCCACCAATTTGGATGGATTTAAAAGGGGGTTGGATAAATTCCTGGAGGAGAAGGCTATCAATGGCTACTAGTCTTGATTATTATTATTATTATTATTATTATTATTATTATTATTTATATAGCACCATCAATGTACATGGTGCTGTACAGAGTAAAACAGTAAATAGCAAGACCCTGCAGCATAGGCTTACATTCTAATGGCTATGTGCTATCTCCAGTATCAGAGGCAGTAAGCCTATATTCAGCAGTTGCTGGGGAACTTGGCGGAAAGGTGCTGTTGCACCGTGTCCTGCTTGTGGGGTCCGGGTCGACAGTTGGTTGGCCACCGTATGAACAGAATGCTGGACTAGATGGACCCTTGGTCTGATTCAGCATGGTTCATCTTATGTTCTTAAGCTCAGGGCCAAAACAGTCAATACTGTAAAACTGTATGTTGCTCCACTGCCATTTTTAAAACCATAGCTTCTTCCCACAGCTATGTCTCTCCTGCCCTGCCATTTTTACTCTAGAGTAGGTACTGGACCCCCAGTTCAAATCAGCATGCTACCATGCTGTGCGCCTACTCTACTGTAAAAAACAACAACATAGCTGCTAGATACAGATTTAAAGTAGTGTTTCTGTTTTGCTCCTTACAAATATTTGATGAATTCTATGGTTTCTTGCTATTTACTTAGGGGTCTGGGCTATAGCTAAGTGTAGCAAAGCACATGCTTCCAGTGGTTAACTTCAGAAATTCACATTTCAGGCTATTAGCTCCCTAAGTATGGTAGAAAAATAAAATAGCATAGCAATAGTCATTGGCAACAGACAAGAACCTTACTGGAGTACCAATCAATGTGTTTTTATTGTTGTTGAGCCTTAGGCTCTTACAACTTACTTGTGAACAATTGGCTACATATACAGCAGAACAACCTGTACATAAACCATAAACAGTGACAGGCTGATATGACCAAATGAGGCCCACCATAAATATTAAACAATGTATGTCAGCCCCATTTCTAAAGCTACCTGTGCTCTGCGGAAAATCATAAAGATCTCAATTCCAATGCATCCCAAAGAACATGTGATGGAGTATGCAGAGAATAAAGAGGGCAGGAGATAAAGCTGTGTAGACTACCAGTGAACCAAAAGAATTCCTTTCACCAATAATTTTATAGTGTCTTCAAGGAAACCATATCAAAGTTAATCAAAATGATCCTAATTTTTTGAAGACACACAGCTTTTTCCAGCTCCTGAATATAAATTTCCTTGTCAGTTAACATCTTTTATTTTCCAAGACCGTTTCCAAGACCAAAAGGACATCACACTCCTAAGCCACTCTGAGAAAAGGAGGCATTAAAAATAGAGTTCTGTGACCTGTGGGTCATTAATTGATTGTTAGGCCAAAAAGGAACCCATGAATAACTGCTTTGATTCCCTCTGTCATCACAAAAGCATCCTTCCTACATAACGAGTATACTGATAGGAAAGTTTTAAAAAAGATGTTTTATCAGTCTTTTTACCTCAAGCACTACAGGGTATGGAGCTAACATGAGGTACAGTTCACTAATATACCCTGTATCAATGTTCTGACCTTTAACTGTGACTCTCAGCTCCAGAAAGAACTCAGACTGACAATGAGAGTTTGAATTTGAGGGGGGTTATATTCCAGATCTATCTTGTTGCTGTTTGGAGGTCAATTGGTTGCAGTGGGAAGAAGTAAAGGATATTTCTAATCAGGGTTAGAGGAATGTATCCTGTTAGAGGGCAATTATATTAAGAGGGGAAAGTAGAGGAAACATATAAAATGTAATGAAAGTTCTACAGCATAAAGATTTTAACTAAACATACCCTACTTCTGGACTGTTGAAGCAGCTTAACAAGCTACAGGCTGATCTGTGAAAAGTGATTTTTTCTTTCCAAGGGGCTGAGATTGACAGATGGTTGGGAACGGTAACCCTGTTAACCTAAGAAGAATCTGAATTCTGAAGTACACAGCAAATCCAGGCCTCCTCATTTTCCTGAGCGGAAGTAGGAAAAAAGGCCGCTTCCATTTTTTAGCAACCTTGACCATTAAGGCAATCTATGAAATTGCTGCATTATTAACATTACTGAAATCTATCCACTAGTAGAAAGATATATGGCAGAGGGAAAGTGCAATGGTTTGCTGCTGTGAGGACCAGTAATGGAACTTGCCCAAGATATGTGCCTAAAACAGCTCAATACAATTTTCTGACAGGAATTCCCTTCACCTAAATTCCTGAAATAATTAGCTGGTAATTACAGTCAATAGACCTAGGGGATGTGGCACATAGTCTCTCTGCAAACACTATCAGTCTTAAGCAAATGCATTCTGTGCTTAATTTTCAGAAGTATTAAACAGGGGGGACTTAGGATAGGGGACTAGAAAAAGATCTTGAATTTGTAAACTTGCATTTTGAGGAAGAGTGATGTGCCACTGCGTAAATGTACTTTCTGGATAACAATCAAAAGAACATACTACCCAATAAAATGTTTCTATGAAAACTAGACAAGGTGGTACATATTACTGTTGATGAAAGACACTATAAGCTTTTGGGCTTCATAAAACCATGCATTTGTTTAAAAAGGGACCTAAAATCACAAACTTAACTATTTGTAAATGTTACTACTTGAAATACAGCCGCTTGAAACCCTTCATGTTGCAAACAATTTCTGCGAAACGGCTTCCTATATGCTTGCATTGATGTTCGCCCTCCCATTGTATGTGCTGAAAATCACTAAGACCACACAACCACTTTATAGAAATGGTTTGTCATGTGGAGCCCCCTCCATGAAGTTACATTACGATTGGCCAACCATGCAGGGGTTGCTTATGTGAATCAGGCACAGAAGTTTATCTTGCCTTTCCTCTTCAACTTAGCAGGCAATCCAGATAACAAGAAAACAATTAATATACGCTAAGGAAAAGTCTGTTTCTTCAACATTTAAGAAAGATTTTTTTACAGACTACTCCAGAATTATCTTTTTCCACCTTGTAAAGAACAGTTGCCTGCTTTTAAAAGCACTCTTCAAAGCCAACTCACCTTTTCTGTCTAAATATCCCACAGCTATGATGTCTTCTCTAAATCAATTGTAATTCTTTTCTCTATTCCACACCTGCCAATTCTAGGTTCACCCTGTGGGATATTGACCTTCCGATTATCTCTTGGCGTCTACCTATGCACTTTATGAACTCCTTAGGTATTGTCATATTTTAGTAAGCCTACGATTATTTTCTCCGTTAAAAATTACAGGTAGCTGTTGATCCAAAAGAAAAAATCCAAAAACAAAGGTAACAGAATATCGTTATTAGGACCAACTGAACCATCACAAAATAGTGAGCCAACTTTTGAGGGCATCAGAACTCTTCTTTAAGTTGATGTTAAGCTAACACATATGCGCGCGCACACACACACACACACACACACACACACACATCAAACAAACACCCAACAAAAACCAAACCAACAACAACAACCAAACATGGTCAAGAGGGAGAAGAGTAATAAAAAGAGGCCTTACAGCATGTTTTCCATACCACAAACCCATAACAAGACTAGCAGACAAGCATACCAGCAGATCTAATGCTGGATCAAACTCCTTTAACTTGTTCCCCCTTCCCTCTGTGCTTTCTCCTTCATTCACTGAAAATTGACTCCTGACGAAAGGAAGTTAAGAAAATTGTGTCCTTTAAATGTTGCTTTGGTACTGTCTTAGGTAGAGCTGTGCACGGACACACACACACCCCCGACCACTTCATGGCACGATCTGCAACTTTTGGAACGGGCTGATCCGCCCCTCCCCTGCTCCACGGAGTGAGATCCGGAGGGGAGAATCGACATTTTGCCCCCTCCTCCTACTTACTTGCCTCCACGGTGGATGGCGGAGGCAGGTAAGTGGGGAAGGGGGGCAAAATGGGGGCAAAATAAGCCCCCCTCCTCCCTTAACTGGCTCCGTCATCAGCCGCAGCAAGGACCGCAGCAGCGGGGGGGGGCAGTGGATCCAGGTAAGAACCCCTCCCCCCCACTTACCTGGCTCCGCCGCTGTTGCCACACGAACTGCGGCAGCACCAGGTAAGCCCCCTCCCTCCCCACTTACCTGCCTCCATCGCTGGCTTCAACTGACACTGCAGGCTCAAACCGGAAGACCAGGCCGTGGCCTGGTCTTCCGGTTTGAAGCCATGGCGTCAGTTGAAGCCAGCGACGGAGGCAGGTAAGCCCCCTCCCCCCTGTCCTCTTACCTGGCTCCGCTGCCATCGCCGTGCAGACTGCGGCGGCAGCACTAGGTAAGCCACCTCCCCTCCACTTACCTGCGTCCGGAGCTCTGGATCGAGGCGAACCACTTTGCCTTTAGTGGAGGCGGATCGGGTCACTCCGCTCCAGATTCGCCTATCCGAGCGGAGCAGAGCACAGCCCTACTCTTAGGTACCAAACCAGCTACAGGTTTCCACAGCTGGAGATGGCACTGGCAGTAGGTGATCAAGGGCAAGACTGTTGGGCTTCTGCCTGAATCACTGGTACCCTCATCTGACAGTTCAGTTTTGAGGAGAGAGGCTCATAGAGTGCTGTAGGTCTTCCAGTGCAGCTCTGCATAGAGCGTCATCACAAGAGGGAAAACCGTGTGTCGCTTCTCCATCCCTGCGTTTCTTCCTCATTACTTCCTGTTCTGCCCTAAGGGTAAAGAGGAAGTAAACAAAGACCACATGGCCCATTTTAATCATGCCACTTTTCCTGCACACAGCAGGAGATCAGGGTACATTCCATTTTTCTAAAAAAGTCAGATTTTTGAGGTCTATTTTGGAATGGAAAAACAAGGGGAAGGAGCGAGAGGGCACAGGAGATGCGTTGGAGGCGAATGGTGTCATCTAAAGGAAGCGCGCACATCCATAAGTGGGCAGTAGCAAGCGTGCGATAAAACGCTCATCTGATGAATCTCACAGAGTACACAACAGCAATCAATCCATGAGTTTATCATGGCATGATGAGTGACAATAGTAAGTCCTCCTTCCTTAGGAATGGGCACCCAGTAAAGGAGTAACCACTGAAACAAATGTAACTGGTTAGTGCTTTTGATCATGCAGGAACAAGATCCAAAACCACCACCATGTTACAAACCTAACTATTTTGGAAAACGTATAATACCATCAAAAATAGGCAAACCCAGGTTCTCCTGGATTGCATGATCCCAAAGCCACCTTTTCCCCTATTTATATAGATTCTGTTTCAATTTATCGACCCTCATTTAACCCACAACAGCAATATCCAGGCATTGCCCATAATGATCCTTCTTGGAATCCCAATTAGTTATCAAGATCCCTAAGAGCAACTGTACCACACTTCTAAGAATGGTGGAATAAGCATACCATTTCACCACACTGAAGCATTTTGGGGTCTGTGAATTACAGTTATGGGGGTGAGGGTAGGAAGAGAGCTATAACTAATCCATTTGGTCATCTTGAGGTATTAGACAGATTTAGCAGGGAACCACTGAATAATGTTGATATTTTTGCAGTAGGAATACCCTGGTTTGGAGTAGGTTCCTTGGCAAGCCCTCTTTTTCTTGTATTTTTTATATTGGCTTCAAGATGGATGCAGCAAGAATAAGGGCATGTGGAGGCCATTTACCATCTGAAACAAAGCCCCATGAGAAAATGCATCCTTGCTTAAACCTGATACGATTTAGAAGCTGCAGTATGGAGATCACATCTTCTCTGGACGCAGGATACATTAGTGCTGCCCCCAGGCTGTATGATTACTTACTACTCTAAGGACTATTGGCTTGTTGAGTAACACTTCAGTTTAAGCTATTGTATTTCAATAAAAGTGGCAACCTTGGTCTTTAAACCAAATTATTAGTGTTTTCCGTTTTCCTTTCTGCATCATCTAGAATGGCATTTTCAAATACATTCTTCCGAGTATTTACAGAAAGCCTTTCAATTATTTTCCAAGGCAAAAACTGTACGAATAATAGCTAATTAGATGCTCTCTTTTAAAGTAGACGAAACTAAATTCCACTTCCACATACACAAGCACAACCTCCATTACAAATTCAATGGGAGCTGAGCCCCAGACCTTGTATATGAGGGCAGAGTTTGACCCACCGTGTCCATTAACTGGGCCCATTCTGTGTGGCTCTTTATCAAGTTAGTCAAAAATGTGAGACACAGATAAATGAAAAGAGAAAAAAGGCTTGCCCTAAGGAATGCTGATGAGTAGAGTGACAGCACTACAGCAGCTTTTGAAATACTAGGAAGACAAATACAAAGGCTGCAATCCAGTCCACAGCCTTCTTGCAATCAATTTAAACCAATGGGAGTTCAGAAACCTCACAACTGAAGTTATTACCGAGTTACAGTGGCAAGCAAAACATTTTTAATGCAATATTTTACTATAATCACATTATACACTGTAATATTTTAAATGTAAGAAAAATTAGATAGATGCAGAGATTTGATGTAGTTTTTAACCAAACATGATGCATTATCTGGATGAATTAAGGCTTCGTTTATTTACACAAAATATCTCATCAACTATATTTCAACTGTCAACTATTTAGAAATTAATATTTAAATCCAAAGATGATTTTAACTTCTGTGTAAAGAGTGAAGTTTTGCTAGAGCATCCAATGAATGGTATTACTAAAATGAGTGGCTTAGCACTAAATACCACATTTCAATACCCACTTTTACAACTAATCCTACAGAGGTTATTGAGTGATTAAGGATTGAGTTTAATAAAGATGGAGCTGAATTACATCTCGTGGCCTCATGAGATGTAAGGGTGCAATCCTATGCATGTTTAGACAGAAAAAGACCTACAACTCCCATCATTACCCAGCCAGCCAGTTATGTAGATTAATTAATTAATAATGATAATAATAATAATAATAATAATAATAATAATTTATATAGCACTTTATTACAAAAAGCTGTACATAAAATAAAGGTCAGCTGTTTACAATACAATAAACACAATAATACATTCAACTCTACTAAATGCAAGTTCATAGCAAAAATATCACAATATTCTACAATATAGTACAAAAATATTTAGCAATACACTAAGCAACAATATCACAACAGTATTCAAAAATATACTAAACACAAGTTTACAGCAAAATGGATGAGAAAAAAAATAACTTGGTTGAAATAGGGTCTCTCCTGAGGCAGTGCCTCCCAAACTCCAGCTCCACCCTTGCTTTTAAAGTGTCCAGGTGTGTTTGGGGTGGGGGAAGGGGAGCAGATGGAATAGCTCACCCTTGATGGGCAGTGTCTCTCCCTCTCAAGCAGTGCCTCCCAAACCCCATGATCATCCCTCCCCACTCCCCAAAGGGCTGCAGGTGTAGACGAGCCCCTAGTTTCACCAGCGCAATCCTAATCACCAATCATTCCCAACCTAAATAGGATCTCAACTCACCTTCAGCAGTATTCTTGGGTAGTCCTCACCAAGTGACCTGAATGGCTCAGAGAACATTTTTCCAGTTACATCTGGTATACCAGCTATGAACACTCCAGGGCAGTGATAGCTTGGGCACTGTGGTGCAGGCTTTGGTGAAATGTTTGCAATGCAGTATTTTAATATAATCACAATGAACATTGTGATGTCTTAATCTGGAATATTTATTAGAGAGAAAAGGGGAGTTCCATGTGCCATCATACTTTGAACAGAACAATGGTCAGGTTTCAAATACTCAACTTAGAATCATATAGTTGGAAAGGACCTCAAATGTAAAAAAAAAATCCAACCCTTTCCCAAGGAAATTCCTGATGGGTGGTTATCTAACCTTGTTTATAAACCTCTAAAGAGAGTCCACCAACATCTAAGGCAATCTGTTTCACTGTTAAGCAGTTCATACCATCAAGAAATATTTGATATTTAATTGAAATCTCTTTTATTGTAATTTGAAGCCGTTGGTATGGGTCCTGTCTCTTTATTTTCTTGCCTCCTTTAGTCACAGCTATCTGACATCTCTTCAGGGGCTATTATATTGCTTTTTAATAATTTCTTCTCTGGGCTAAACATGCCCAACTTCTTCAACTTTTCTTCATAGGACATCGTTTCCAGGCCCCTCACCATTTTTGTTACCGTCCCCTGGACATGTTCCAGTTTGTCATTATTATTTTTCATATGTAGTGTCCAGAACCAAAGCAAAATGGAGTGGTATTATTAATTCTTGTGTTCTAGACACAGTATTTCTGTTTATACAGCCTGGAATTGCATTGGCTGTTTTAGCCACTGCATCACATTGGTGGCTCATGTTTAGCTTGTAGTTTACTAAACATCCTAGATCCTTTCCACATATAATACTGTCAACACAGGTTATCGCCTATCCTGTATCTGTGCATCTGGTTTTCCTATCTGAGTGCAGAACTTTACATTTATGTTTGTTGAAATTCATTTTGTTACTTTTGGCCCAGTTCTCCATACTTATTGGCATAATGTAATTCTGTTAATCTAAGGGCTATTTTGCTATTAACCTCAGTGAAGCTTTGAGTACACCATCATATGCATTTTATGGGACAGGGCTGGGGCAAGGGGAGGATCAGTGGAATGTGAATTTTGTATACAAATTATGCAAGAAAGGTAAAGTTAATTATTCTCCATATTTCTATAGAGAAAATATAAATATTGGTATGTTTTTATATACTGTAGCTTACAATTTTATATTTTCAAATACATGCTTTCCCCAAGAAAACTGCCACCAATTTTTGTTTGTTTGGGGTTTTTTCTCTTACTGCAATTTGTTTTCACACCAAATATGTGACTCTTTCCAAGTTAATGGATAAATTCGCTCATCTCTTTCTTTATTATAAGGTAAAGATAAATAAGCCTTTTTCACTCAATCTGCTGAGATAACTTGTGCCCATGCCGAAAGGTGATCTGTTCTAATCAACTTCACGAAGTCTGATGGAATTACACCGAACATATTTCATACCTGACACAACTACAGAATGATACAGTTCAGGACAAACATTGGTGACCTGAATAATACATGACAGACAGATGACCGGGTGAGAAAAGTAATTTTTCACCTACAACACTTGAGTTTCTTTATTAAAGGCTGAGACATATTTGATGGAAAGAAGGTTGGTTTGCCAGCTAAAAGCTGGTGTGTTTTATTAATAGCTCAGCCAGTATTCCCTTGCCATTTTACTACTTGAAACATATTATTTTGACAATAAAATGCTGCATGCATCTAGTTTGCATAGAAAGGGAGCACTTAAATGACCTCCCATAATAACTAAGTTACCAATCATCAACCATTGGTGATGCTACCGAAGATAGGAAGAAAACTAGAGAATGCAATGACTGATTCAATACTCATTAATTACTGTTGGTTTTCCAGGTTCACGCATCAGAAAGACATTTCAAGAACTGTAGTTCCCTGCACTCATTGTCCTTGTCCAGATGTAACTTGGGGAAGGGTGGTTAAGTTAACCACGTTGCAAGATAGTTAGCACTAACCACACTGAGTATTCCAGCCATATGTACACTTACTACACTGCCTAACCACCCTCTACCCTAACCATCCTTCTTGAGCATGTGCACCTTGTCCTTCTGTAACTGCTTGGTGAACCATGGGAAGAGTTTTTTGTGCCTCTTGACCATTGGCCAGCTTTACTCAGCAGCCGTAAGTGTTTGTGCCTGGGAGCACAGAGTTCTCAAGGTTGCTGTGCTGATAACAGTAGAATGGGATTAAAAACATCTTTGTTCCACGCTAAAGATATTGTGGACTTCCAATACAGGGGTGGAGTCCAACGGACTCCCTCCCTCTCAGATTGCTGGACTGGAGTCTGCAAGCCCCCACTGCTCCCACTCACTGAACCATGCGAGCCACTGGATGGCTCGGCGAGTACCCAGGGAGGACCATGAAGCCACCCATCCCCTTAGCGAGCTGCCATTATGTGTAAAAATGGTGGCTGGTTATTCTGCATAAGAGGGCATGAAAAACCATGGCCAAGTCCTTTTTCTCCAGACAGGGAGCATGTCTATACTATGCCTTTTCCCCGGGGTCATCTCTGGGTCATCCCTGTGTACCTAAATGATGCATATGGGATCCTGGGGGCAGGCAGGGATGCCCCTTCCATTTTTCTGGGATAACTGGTTGCCCAGTTATCCCAATTTTCCCTGCGGTCCCAGGACCATCCCAAGGACCGTAGCTGGTGTGCTGCATGCTCCCGGGGCCTGAAACAGGCACGGAGCTGCATGCGTGGCTCCGTGCCCATGGGAGGGGAGCAGCAATTTCGCCATCCCCAGGATGGCAAGGGGGTTTGGGGTGTGGGGTTTTTTTGGGGGGGGGTTAACTTATCTGTTTTGCCACATACACCTGAGTGGCTCCTCTCCTGGCCAAATAATAATTTAAAAATGGCGGCCGTGACATCGAGCTGCCATTTGGATGCTGGGAGAGGATCATGGAAGCAGGTAAGTGCACGATCTTCCCTCTATACCCTTAGGTGTAGACAAGTCCAGGGTCTCTTCTGAGAGCATATATGATTGCAGCCCAGCAGAAGTGCACCTCCAGAGAGTTGGCACATTATTTCTCTGCCTTGAAAAGGAACCTGAAGTGTGATGCTGATAGCAAGGCCCAAAATGGGCAGTACATATATAGGTTAATATCCCTATTTCTTATTGCTCTTACCAAGGTTTTTGTTTTGTTTGTTTTTAAATTACATCTCTGTATAATAGTTAAAGCAGCCTGAAAATTCATCTTTTGAATGTTCCACCTTACTACAGCGAATTACTGAAAATCGGTGTTATATGTTCATGTCTTTTTCAGTGCAAAATTTAGAAGCTGAAATGCCAAGAACAGACGTGAATTTATACAACAGAAATATATGAGCAATTAATATGTTAAAATATTTCCATTTCACCAATGCCATAATAATGTCATGTTTTTGCTCATATTAGAAACTTCCCTAATTTATACAAGCATTGAGGTGCAGCTTGAAAGGTATACTACGTAATCAGATTGACAATAAATTATGCTCAACTGTAATTGAAAATTGTCCTAAATCTGCAAATGGCTCTAAAACCCTGGGCTTGCTAAGCCATTAAAATAAAAATAAATAAATATCACAAACACCATTTTTATTTTACTTAGGAAGATTAGCCTTTTAAGTCCATAGGTCTTGGTTTTCCAGACGTTTAATCAACAGTGAGTAGAGCAGCCACAAAGAAATGGGTTCTTGCTGCATTATCAAGTGCTAATGGAACCTCTCTCAGATCCCAACAACAATAGAGATTATCTCCTAGGCAGGGAGCTTCCATTTCTCTGATGGAGAATTCAGAATCCTCTAATTTGGATCAGTGTGGACATAATAGTTCCTCACACAATCAACAATAACAATCTCCATTGGGTGACACAGATTTGTTTGCATACTTTAACTAGACTGGACAGCAAGATAAAATGCAGTAATGGGGACTAATTTCTTAGAGATGCAAAGCTTTTATTATTTTATGTTAAGCAAAATAATTCTTTGGGATGGGGGCTGCGGGTGTAATTCAGGCTCCTGGTACTCTGCCCTGGTATGATCTCCCTGCAGCACAAGCAAATCACAGGAAAAGTGCAGTAGCTACACAGTAGTGAAACCAGGGTGGAGATTCAGGGCCCTGGTATGGGTGGATTCTAGACATGGCACAAAACATGAAACAGCAATTAAAATGATGTTAAAATGCCATAATTAAGCACTTTTCCCACAAATTATTTTCACCAGAGGCTTAGTGAGGGCAGCAGACCAGACAGAATGGCTCCATTACCGCTTGTTGTCTCTGTGTCTGCAGCCTAACATATTACAGAACATGGATCCTAACGGCATTACATTATGGACTCTCAGCTTCAACAAACATTTGGCAGGGGTAAAGTTGGGGAATTTATTGGGGGAATTTTCTAGACTGGAAACGTAAATGCCAGGTGAAACTGACCTATGGCACTTGTTTTTATTCATTTCTTTTGCCAAAATGTCCTCTCACCATGTTGCTATATCATCATATAGCACTGTGATGAAGGGATTCCTGGGTAAAAGACGGGGGGCACCACCAGTAACAGCTGCCAGGAATAGCGCTACCCTGCCATGAAATAGATGGGCAGTTTAAGGGGAAACTGCCCATCCATTAAGCCCTACTATAACCCACAAATTTCAGCTGAAATCTCTAACCTGGGAACCTTGAGCACAGTGGTAAATTAGCCACAAAACACTGCCAGTAGGACAGGTCAAAGTGCTCATCTATATTATGAATTGAATGCTGTTTCCCACACAAGTTATCCTGCTTAAAATAGAGTGACATTTTGAAAGATGCTGCATATTCACGGTCAGTCTTCGGAAAACCAGGTGCCCAAGGCCTCCTGCTTTGTAGGGCATGCACAAATGTTCTATTATGGATTGGGGATTCGTCTAAATGACATCTCAAAGATCCCCCCCCCCTGCCTTTAGGAGTCTGTGGTTTTGAAAAGGGATTGCTAGGACAGGTCAAACGTGGTGGGCAAGTTTAGCCTGGCGGATTCTCTAGTGTTATGCAGATCAGCTGACTGGTGGCTACCCTTAGCGATGGCCAGAGGCAGACTACTCAGAATGGGGCTTACCTTTCTCTTCCCCCTCCCCACCCTCGTGCCTAAGGAATGTAATTGAGTTTGCAGTGAGAACAATAAAAGTATGCTAAGTTTGACCCTGTCCTTCTGACGACATGCTAAGCCACGGTGGTTAAGCATTTTGAGCTAAACATTATGGCTTAGCATGTTGTGTGAACCATGACAGTGTGTGATGTGAACCATTCCTAACCATGGTGGCTACATAACCAGGGTTGAAACACACGCATGAACCATTTGCTGCAAAGGTTAGTGGCCTAACCATGGTTTAGCGTGTTGTCTGAACTGGCCTTTAGCGTAGGAGAGAGTACTGGAATTGGATATGAAAAGGAGGCAGAGAGATGACTTTGCTCTCTGCTGGAAATCCTACAGCACTATGCTTTCCCATGGGCATCTGATGGGGAGCAGGAATTTCTTGGATCATTAATTTATTTATTTTTATTATTATTATTTTAACATTGTGAACTCTCATCTTCTGCTCAGCCTGTAAATGGATTGGATCTAGGACTTGCTTTCTGTAAGAAGATAGGACCTTTCATGAGAGGAAAAGTTCTGCTTGCAGGTCCCTCCACCCAATTTTAGTGGGTTCCCCCACACCACAACTCACCTCATTCAGCAGGGTCTCCTGACTCTCTGTATGGCATTTATAGGGGGTTGCTGTGGGAACAGGGGGAATCCATGTCTATCACTGCTGTCAATCCAGCATAAATCTGGACCCAACACTCTATGTATAAATAAACATTATATCACAGAAGCACCTTAAATCTCCAATGACCTCCTTCTAAGGCAATTGAATCCTGGGTAAGCACTGGAGGCCTTAAATCGATATCCACGCGGACATGGGGTACACACAAGAAACAGATGATGATGATGATGATGATGATGAAAAGGTGCTACATTTTTATATGCTGCTGCTTTGCTCAATCAATTTTACTTATTTTAAAAAAAACTTACTTTAGGTCAGTTATCTTGTTAAGCAAATACAGAAATTTGTACTGTTGCTTCATCTCTTCTGTAATTCTATGCAAAGCATAAGATTCTTTTCCCCAAAGAGCAGCCCAGATCTGATTTTGCAGATGAAAAAGGTAGGTTGGGGAAATCTTTGCTTAATTTTTATGAGCCAGGGCAGCATTGTTAATTTAAATCTAGTTTTTAGTTTCCAGGGTAAGGGGTCACCACAGGCTTCTCATCTGTGCTGTAGGTCTCCTAAATGAGCCAATGTTGCCATATGCTACACATCTGATGCCAATGTTCTATTTCCCCTCATCTGATGTAGAGTTTTATAAAGGTGTTTCTAGCCACATGATAAAAAATATTAGCTGTATTATGCCCTCCTCCCTTCCTGCTCTTAAGCCTATCTTCATACACAGCCCATGATATTGCACTTTAAATAACAAAAAGAAAGGGAAATACAACCATCCAGGAAGACTGGAAAACTTACACAATTGGGAGTACATTTTAATTAGGAGGTGAAAAATCCTTCTGTTGCAAGTTTTTTTTTTTAAAAAAAAAGAGGTCAGCCAACACTCACAATGCTTAATGTACATTCTACCTTCTAACTGCTGTGTATATATACTACCAGAAGGAAGCAGAGCCAGTTTTATGAGGGGCCAAGTACAATAATGAACTCTGTAAACCACAAGAACCTTTAGAAATCCATGGTTGAAACAGCTGGGGAGGGGGAGCTGGACCATTTTCTTCCCTTTCATTTAAATGCAATAAACACACACACACACACACATGCACACGACGGCGATCTTTATCGGTTTTCACCCTGATCTTGTTGGAACTCCTAGTGTATATTTTCTTTATTTAAAAAGGTCAAGAATGTGAGCCCATAATCCATGTTAACAACCAGCCGTGTCACCTTCTTTTAAGCAAAGTGTTACAGACTATAGCATTCTTATATGAATTCCCCTTTTATCATTCAATCTCCTTTAGACTCTTGAGAATACTGGCAAAATATCTCTTCAGAAGTGGGAGGAGGATAAAGCCCCACTGGCTTTTTCACAAGGCCCCAAACATCTAAGGGAGACATGCCTCCGTCTGTTCTTATGCTCCATATAGTTTAAGTCAGTGACAGTATTATAAGTAACTTCATCTGACAAGGTAGGTGGAGGAGAATGTTGAACACAGAAACCATTGCTAAATGACAATGCTACAGCATTTTGAAGGCATACGTTCTGGCTCGCTCCTATAGCCTAGCCTATAGTGAGGCAATGAAACAGCCCTGTTTAACAGGCCTTTTTCTCTCAATTCGGTTTGGCTCCATTTTCACATAACGATCAGCTAAACATTCTGGTTTATTTGAACACAGTATGAATGAGCAGCGTGCTTGGGCACATGACCCCTTTGTTCTTCCCTTTGTACGCAGGTTAACAAACCTGGCAGGGATAACCCAATGTGATATTCAAACCAAGGATTATGGTTTATTGCACCCAAACAAGCCAGAATTCATAAGACAGCAAGAAGGGCCATTCTGCCACGCCAGGCACAGCCTGGGCGTAGCCCTGTTTATACCCAAAGTTCTGTGTGTCGTCTCTTTATTTACTGACCTCCGTCTCACAAAGCCTGGTTTAAAGCTGTCTTACAATTCTGGTTTCTTTGGGTGCAATAAACTATAATCTATAATCCCAGGTTTGGGAGTCAGGGTAAACCATCCTTGTCTGGTTTGTTTACCCACTTGCATGAAGCGTATTAACGCGCTCCATGCATAGCATGCTCTGTGCATAGCATGCTCCTCATTCATGGTGTGGTTTTATACACACAGACAAAATGGGAAATATGGATCCTCATACATGTCCATCATCATGTGCAGGAAATGTCTTCAGACACTGCATATGCACAATATCCCAATTTCCTCATGCATTCGACCTCAAAAAATAAAGAGGTACATGGATCATAAAAATCAGAGGCATTGTATGTACAGATGAACTGTAAGCACATACACGTAGTTCATATATTACTTGCTATGTGTAGTGGCTAATGTACATGAGTCTATACCCCACTGTGCATAGATCACTCCCACATTCATGAATGAGTGAGGTTAGCCAGCCAAGTGTGTGTCTATGTGAAAATAAAATGGATCATCACAATACTGAACTTTTCAGTTGTTCTTCTAGAAATGAAACATCTCATTCCAAGATTCCAAAAACAGCAACTAGCGATTAACAGAGAGACTCGCTGAAAATGCCAGCATCCCCCATTTCCAAGTAACAAAACAGGTGTCATCACTTCATGTTGCTAAGACAACAGAACACAGTTTGGTTTACAAACGTTCAAGGGTAATGCATTTTTTTCCTTGCAGGAAAACCAAAGAGGAATAACAACTCACATCTTACAAGCACTTTGAGGATGTTTGAAGTCTGTGAGTTCCCTTAGTGAATGCAATAAGTATCTTCATGTACATAAAGTATATCTCTGAATAGTTTCGCCTCCCAAGAAATCAAAGCTGCTAAGTATTGTATTTTCTCTGAGACACTTTCAAATCTTGAGTGTTCTTTCATGGAGGCAACCATTAATTTGCCAAGAAAATTGAGCGTAATGCGATGCTTCTTCTCTATGTTCTCAACTCAAATTAGGCCTCTAATCTTTTGCCAACTTAACCCTACAGAGACCATTTTGGTTTAACAAATAATTGGGTGAAACAAATAATGTACACATATAAGCATTTCCCTGCAACAAACTCACTGTAGCTTAGGCCGGAGAGGTGTTAATAAATTATCTTTTAACAAAATCCTTTGAATGTATATATGAACTAACAGTGCTCCATAACTATTTGAGGATGTGTTCGGCCAAGCCAAAATATTTTGCTGCTTGAGGAAGACATCAACACTGGCAATGGGACAGCATGCTGCACTGCACCTGAGGGCAGCAGCCTAACTTAGGGCAGATGACACACATACACCTCTGTCCTCCAACACCCCGGCACCACTCCATGCCCCCTAACATCAGCAGCTTGAAGCAGGTGCCTCATTCTGCCTACTGTCAGGGCTGGCCCTGAGTGGAGGAAGGGCTTGTGATTTCATAAATTTCATTATAAGAAAAATCAGGAGTTTGAATGACATAGGCCAGATCTACACCTTCGGCATGTCTAGACTAGGGGGGTGGAGGGGGAGGATCTCATGATATGGTGATTGTGAGATCCTCCCCCTCAGTCTACATGCAGCACGCAACATCCCGGGAGGAGGAGGACGTCACGTCCACCATTTTTTTTTAAGAAAAGGAGCACTTGAGCGCTAAAGGTAGGGTTGTTATTGGTTTTTTAAAAAAATCCCGTTCTCCTACCCACCCCTGATGGGCATGGAGCTCCTAAGGAGCTCCGTGCCCCATGCCCAGTTCCCAGCTCCTCGCATTTACTTGTGAGGAGCTGGGACAAACTGAGACAGCCACCCACACATCCCTTGGTTTTGGGATGATCCCAGGACTGTGGGAAAAGCTGGGATTAAAGCTGTCCCAGCTATCCCGGGGCAAGGGAGGGATCATCCCTCCTTGCCCCTGGGATCCCCTGTGCATCATGTGGACACACAGTGAAGATCCCGGGGCAATCCCCATGATATCACATCATCTAGCCATGTCCCCTGTGTCAAATCATTACAAATGTGAAATAAAAAGCAGTATATAATATCACTACGAAAGCAGTACATGGAATGTGGATTGTGTCCCAACAATTATCAGTGCACTTCAATACCACTATAAAGCAGTAGTGTAGATCTAGCCTTAGTTCTATCATAGCATGGCTACCTATCAATTGAATTCGGGTGGCTAGGTGCCATCTGGCACACTTCAGACAATTCCTGTTTAATTTGGCATCACTCTCAGGCCTTAGCTAGACAGGGCAAAATCCTAGGGCGAACCCCGGTATCATCCCTGTGCGTCAACATGATGCATAGGGATCCTGGGATCAGGGAGGGATGATCCCTCCCTTGCCTCAGGATCTCGACCTCCCCTTTGGGCCTGCTTTTTCCGCGGTCCCAAGCTGAGCCTGAGACAGTGGAACATGTGGCCCGTTGCCGCAGTTTCACCCAGTTCCGCACGATTCCTCACACAGAGCCAGGAGCACTGTGACCATCGGGGGTAGGGTGGGGGAGCGGGGAAAGTAATTAAAGTAAAAAAACTTTATCTTTAGCACACAAACGTTTGTGCGCTCCTTCCTCTTTATAAACAAAAAAGGCAGGCGCAAAGCCTCTCCTCCTGAGGTCGTCACACCTCACATGTAAACGGAGGAGGGATTTCACATTAATCACAATGTGAGATCTTCCCTCCTCCATCATGGACTATGAGGTAGGTCTAGCCAAGGCCTCAGGCTTCTGTGGGCTTGCTGGGATTATATCCTATCTAAAGAAAAAGATTTAAAAAATTGAAGGAATTCTTTCTAAATTAGATTTGGAACAATTGAGTGCTGTAGTTAGCTGCTTCTTTTCAAGGGGACATGAATAAAACACATTTTGTGTTTTACATAGCGACTCTTGCAAAACACATGAGAAAAGAAAACAACCGTGAAAGGAGATGGACAGAAACAAAGGGAAAGACAACAACAGCTACTGGTTGATAAGGCTAGTAAATGTTATAAACTAGCAGACATATTAAGCCATAAAGAAAGAGCTAACAAAAATGACATTCACTACATCACAAGATACCAAAAGCAAATACGATAATACAGTATTGCATTTAAGCACAATCCTGGCAGCTACAGGTGAGTAACATTTCCATGAAGGTAAGTGGGTAGGAATGAAGCACCCCAACCCATCTCTCTACCTATCCTGACCAAGATAGCAGAAGCAAAGAGCTCAGTTTGACCTGTTAACCCAGCAAAGGTCTAGGCAAAACTTATATACTTGCTGACCCTAACTCACCAGTTACAGCTTGGTTTGCTTCTTCATTAGCTACATTTGGGCCTCCCTCCTCCTGAGTAGGTCCTGGCTCTGAGTAGACTCATGTTCCTGAATAAACCATGGAAGAAGGGGTTTTCTGACAGCTATGTGGATGTTCCAGAAATGACTCTGAGTGCCCCACCTGGTCTGTCACCACCAGTGTTCTGATAAGCTGTGGGATGAGGGAGGAGAGTCAAGAACCACAGCAGAGTGCGGGTCAAAGAGGCATCTCTGCAACAGGACCCCTCTGTTTGCCCTATATCTTTTGTGGGAATGAGGTGTGCTGATGGATTGAAATCCTCATCTTCCCAAGAGGCCTCTCCTCGGCTTGAGTCGGCCAAGAGCCTAACACTGTCCAGCCAACTGGGAGAAAACCCTCAAGCTCCAGCATAGAAATACAGCTCTCCATTCCTCCCCTGCCAGGACATTTTTTTACAGGCTAATAACTTTTGCAAGTTGGTTTACAAGGCTATTATAGTACAACAAATTAGATCAGGCACCACAGTGTAACAAACACTAGGGTGACCATATGAAAAGGAGGACCCCTGTATCTTTAACAGTTGTATTGAAAAGGGAATTTCAGCAACTGTCATTTGTATATATGGAGAACCTGGTGAAATTCCCTCTTCATCACAACAGTTAAAGCTGCAGGTGCCCTGCCCTCTTTTAAATCTGATCGCTCTAGTATAGCTCCTGCACTTTAACTGTTGTGATGAAGAGGGAATTTCACCAGGTTCTCTATATATACAAATGACAGCTGCTGAAATTCCCTTTTCAATACAACTGTTAAAGATACAGGAGCCCTGTCCTCCTTTCCATATGGTCACCCTAACAAACACTCCTATAGATTGCTTCAGATGACAATCCACAACCGTGTAGTAACTAACAAAAAAGCCAGTGTCTTTCTTGTGTTTAGTTACTAGAGTGAGTGCATCTCTGTTTATTGAAGTGTGTGTGTAGGGCTGGCCCTGCCATTAGGCAAATTACAGCTTTCCCCAACCTTCAATTCCCAACATCTCCAGTCTACTTGGCCACTGGTCAGGAATCCTGGGAGCGGCAATCCAAAACATCTGGAGCGTCAGGTTGAGGAAGGCTGGTCTACAGGCTGGACAATAACTATGCTATAATCACAAGGAACAAAGAAAAATGGATCATAACCTACATGCATGTATCTCATTTTGTATATACAAACATGTATACAATTAAACACATTGCTTGCCATTTTAAAACAAGGATGCCCTATAAAACATGCAAAGAAAACTAAGAGAAAGGGGGGAGGAACCAAAATTGGAGCTTTAAAATACATTTTTTTAACCTCATTCTACTGTGAAGAAAGGCGGGATGAAATATACTCCAGGAAAGACAGCATAAGTTTCCACCCTAAATAATTGAAAGGGGCCCAAATGGACAGCCATTTTACATGTGGTTTTCAGATCATTAAGCACCGGGTATGTTTTGCGCAGAGATACCTATCATATTGAGGCCGAAAGAGAGGCTGAAGCTTTCAACATCAACAGAGTCTTAGTCGACATGAACTTACTAGCACTACTATTTAACATTTATTAAGAGTACCAACAACCCACTACTTGATAGTCTGCCAACACAAAGAACGCAAGCCTGCTGGTTGTAATATGATCATAAGACAGCAAGCCAGTGCTCAGGCGTGCTGCTGCATTCTGAACAAGCTAAAAGCTCTGGAGAAGCCAAAGTTTAATTTGATTTGAAAACAAACTTCAACATTAGATTTGTAAGGTTTTACTGTGGCAAAGCTAAGTATAAAGAGATTTAGATAATGTGAGATATATACCAGCATATCACTTCAAAGGTTGATTTATCAACGAAGCCTGGATTAACTATTATGCAAAATACTCTGCAGAATAGGGGCACAATCAAATGGGGTTCTGGGTGATGTCATATCAGGGAGTGTCTCTCCCTGTCATACTCTTGCAGATTCTGCCTTCCTGGAGTAACAGGGGAATTTGGAGCAGTCTTCACTGTGTTCATTTCCTTGAAGGAAAGGGCATGAGTGTCCTTATTTTAATCTATTACAGGTTGTGTCAACATTGGGAAGAGGGAATGGAAAAGAAACACACACACACAGAGTGCCAAATTTGCAACAATATTTTTTGTAAAACTAATGACATAGGGCTTCCGATTTTATTTATGGTCTCCAACATTGGAAGCCCCACACAGTCCAGGACTTCCAACATTACCAGAGTGGTACAAGAAGGAGAAATGCTACATTTATTTATTTATTGCATTTTTATACCACCCAATAGCCAAAGCTCTGCATCGCCTCTACTCTAGTCACGTAACATCAGAGGGTTGCAGGGAACTGCCCTGAGTCTTGATTTGGAGCAACAAGCCAAAACGGAGATGTCAGTGTGCCTCAAATCTAGATTCTGCAATGGTGAGTAGGACGCTTTAAGATTTATTAGAGAAACATTTATTAAGGATGTGTAAGGGTTATCTATAATTTGATTATTAATTTGGGAACTATTTAATCTTTGACTGTAGCCCTACACAGACGTTATCCTCCATGCGTTCCAAGAATGTGAGGCCCTGTGCATTGCCCTTACCCCTTAATGTTCCCATCTCTGCTGATGCCATCTCAGTGCTCCATGCATGGGACAGAAGTCTGAAGGGTGAACTCATCCCCAATCAGGAGGTCCCTCCACCATGTGATTTGGAACTACAACTGTGCAGTGCTTCTGATCATGCGGAGGAGCCCATGAATGTTCAGCTGTGCACACAATGGTTTCCCCATCAGACCTTCTGCCCATTGTGTGAAGGTCTGGAGGTGGAACTATTGTGGGTGTAGCCAGTGTGCCCAGTTCCCATCCCACATTCTTGAAATGTGCAGAGGATAGCATTTGTATAGGTCTTGCGTCATGAACACAATTATGGAAGGAGTGAAGAGGACATCACACTTTTTTAAAAAATCTGCAGTATTAATTATTCCAATATGCTGTACATAAGGCACGTCCTAAAAACTACAGCCACAGCAAATACAGTTGCCCGCCTCTTCATAAGGGTAAGAAAACAGTGGAAGTCCTCTATGTGGGCAATTCATAGCAGGTTGCCTGTTCAGGAAAGGGTTGCACTCCCTCTGAAAGAGAAGGAACATAATCTGGGATGCCCATAGAACCATCATTGTCACTAGAGGCCCAAGTAGCTGGAGTGTCACTGGAGACAACCCAAGTAGCCTTTTACCAGTTTTGGCTGGTGCACCAGCCATAGCCATTCCTGGACAGGGATCGCTTAGCTATGGTAACCCATGCTTTGGTAACCTGACATCTTGATTAGTGTAATGTGCTCTTATCCAATTGCAAGGTTGGATCCAGGAGCACAGACAAATCTGTTCCTTACAGGGAAATGCAATCCCATGTGGAACAGGCTGAACACACCTATTCCCTACTGTCTAGCACTACTAGACAGTAGTAGTCTAGTAGCAGCCAACTTAATTTCTGCCTTGTCAGGATTAAGTGCCACTTTAGTTAGACCAAGCCCTTCTATCAGCCTCAGCCACCACAGCCAATTTTTAGAAATCTTAGGAGTTGTAGTTCAAAATATTTGAAGGGCATCAAGTTGGGGAAGGCTCTGAGGCAATGCCTCTCATTGCATGTGCCTGCTAAAAATCTCTTGAATGCAAGAAGTGAGGTGTGTGAGAGAGAGCAAGGCAAAAGGGGGCAATGCCTAATCTACTACAATTAAACATATAGCCAAGGCTGAATTAAACACTAGGCCTCACTAGACTAGAAGAACTATCTTGAGGCCCCTTCTGTGGAGATTGCATTTTTCTTTTCTTTTTTAGGGTTCCTTCTGTTAGGTTTCTTTAAAATGCCCCCAAATTCAAAATACAATTGTATCTGTTTCTTTATGAAGAATGGTGAGCTTAGAAACAGAGAAATTCAATATACAAATAGCCTGCAAGGCACAAGGAGCGATAAAAGTATGCATACTATCCTATGTGGTGGGATTAGTGGGACATGGGAAGGATGACTGCATGATTACTCCAGTGAACACCGTGGGAGTGTACTCAGGAGGAAGATACGGGATATGATTCCCAGATGTGGAACCTCCATAAGTGAGGATTACACATAAGACCCCTATGTATCTTAATAGCAGCACTGCCTATAATAAAGAAGGCTGAAATACTATATTCACTTACTTGGATTAAGCCCAATTGAACACAGTGTGACTTATGTCTAAGTAAACATGTATGTATCAGATCCTGCTGCACATCCTCTGAAGTTGCAAACCATACCAGATTGGTGAAATTGACTGACTATAGGTCAAATCAAATAAAGTTGAAAGACATCCAGTTTTTCCACTATATGATTTTTGAGGCCAAATTTAAAATCAATTGCAATGGAAATATAAAATTGGGACGATAAATGCTACTAGCTTTATTTATTTCTGTGTTGTTGTTTTTAAAAGGGGGGAATGTATTTTCACTACCAGCATGCAATTTTAAAAGCCAAACTATCAAAGAAAGCATGTATACACAGAGAAAGCATTATTGCCAATAACAATAACAATATTGTATTGAGACCTAAAAATTGTTGAAGTCAAAATAGCTGGAATGATTCTTAATGCCTTTCAGGCACATCTGAATCAAATAAGGTAATTATTCTTTAAAATGCTTACACAAAGTCTGATTTGCATGCTAGTAATTGCTATGCCTTGTGGCATCTAGCAATTGACACAGCAATGATTTTAATTATTGTAATTTCATCAGTATAAATACTTCAAAGTTATGCAAATAGTCCTTCATAATCCACACAGACAGTTTGCAGTATTTGATTTACTAGTCTTGTAAGTCTCTTTGTCTATGCAGTTTACTCTCAGATGTGACTATGCATTGCAATTGAAGCCTCTCACTCACATCAAAGCCCCCAAATCATAACAAGATGAGCTAATTTTACAAAGACTGACACTTCAAACATTAACTTGCAAATACAATTATAAGATGAAATATTTTAAAAAGAGAGACTTCACTCTGGTATCATCTGGCATTGATACCTGAGCTAATCATGGCTAATGTTCTCTATGGCAATGGCAAGTAACGATAACTCTTGGGCATTTGACCACGTGGTCACAACTGGTCTCAACTGCCTTCTTCTAAATAGATCTGGGCTAGATCTACACTATTGCTTTATAGTGGCATTGAAGTGCACTGATAACTGTTGGGGCACAATCCACATTCCTTATACTGTATTCATAGAGTTATATCCTGCTTTTTATTCCACATTTGTAATGATTTCACACAAGGTGTAGATCTGGCCCTGTTACTAAAATGTGGGATTTTTTTCTCAATTTAAGAGTTTTCTGTTTATCAGAATATCCATAACAAAACATGATAGTGTGAATATTTCTAAATCATATATATTATGTTATACTTAAATGTGTGAGCATTTTAAAATTAGTATGTCCTTGGTTTCCAAAAGATTCGCTTGAAAACCCAGTCTGCACTTATATGTGCCCAACACTGGCATTGGACATGATCCAGCAATCCTAGACTCTTCCACAGTGCACTCCAAAGAGGCGTCTTAATAGAGCAAAATGCCATCCAGACTTAATGGAAGGTTGGACCTGACATTTAGTCCTGGCAAGACAGAGGTGCTGTGTAAGTAGATGGTTCATGAGCTCGGGGAAATGGCTTTGTTCTTGACAGGATTGCATTCCCTCTAAAGGAGCAGGTTCACAGTTTGAGGGTGCTCCTAGATCATAAGAACATAAGAGGTGCTATGCTGGATTAGACCAAAGGTCTATCTAGTCCAGAATACTGTTCCCATTGTGGTCAATAAGTGACCTATGGGAAGCCCATAATTCAGAGCTGACTGCAATAGAACCCTGCTGCTCATGCTTTCCAGCAACTGGTATTCAGAAGCTATCTGCTTCTAATACTGGGGTTAAAATACAGCCATCATGACAAGTAGCCATTGATGTGTTGCTGATCGAACAATGACCCTGTTCAAATGAGATGCTAAGCCACAGTGGTTAAGCATTTTGAGCTAAACATTATGGCTTAGCATGTTACGTAAACCATGACTTAGCATGACGTGTGAACCATTCCTAACCAAGGCGGCTATGTAACCACAGTTTAACTATGCTCACACTAACCATTTTCTGCAAAAGGGTTAGCATGGTTTAGTGTGTTGTCTGAACAGGCCCAATGTGTTGTCACTATAGGCTTAAGTAGGTGTGCTAACTTTGGCCTCACTTGGAGTTACCTAATGCTGGTAATATTCAGAATTGTTTACTGTAATATGTTATACATGCAGCTACCTAACTCTGAAGATGGTCTGTAAATTAGTTACTTCAAAATATGCTACTAATTGGGACCCAGTCAGTGCTTGGAAATGTTATTCCAGTGCTTAAGGAGTTATATTGGTTGCAGGTCCATTTCTAAGCATAATTACATCATTGTTTCTTATTTTAAAATTGGTATGTAGTTACCCACATCAACCTGATCATGTGTTGAGATTATCAAGTGAAGCTCTCCTTGGGATGCCCCAACCTTCTGAGATGAGGTAGGGATGCCCAGAGAGAGGGTCTTATCATGGTGGCACCCCATTTATGAAATTCCCTCCTCATATGCCCTCCTCTTGGGGAGGAACAATAGTAAGAAGAGAATGATTCATGTTGTGGGCTCTTCCCACATGATATGGACCTTCTTTCATCGCTGAAGAAGTACGTAGATGAACTCTAGGTCAAGAACAGCTAGGTTCTTCTAGGTTAGGTTAAAGAACGAAAGTAATATGACAATTATTACTATTCCAGCAAATAATACCTATATAAATTTAATAGGACCTTTCCATACATACCTATGTTTTTCTTTCATAATATTTACTGTGCTTTAAAAAAATCATATCCTCCCTGAATTGTATTTGAGCTACGAGGTTGCAGTGTACCACAAAAGAAAATATTGTTGATGGGAGAAAGAGACGTAATATGCATATCATTTGAAAAATTAGCATGCAATCTAATTTTGCATTGTATCCACACAGTCATCTATTTACACATTCATGCTCTCAAACATTGCTCAGATACATCCGAGAGCAAGCTGACAAGGAAGAGGAGGGGGGAAAAAGATGTCAACATCAAGCATTTCAAGCAAGTTGTAAGTAACCTGCTTAGCTCAAAGAGGGACGACTTGCAAATCCATCTAATACAAGTAAAGGAAAAGAGTCACTTGAAAGGAAACACAAAACACTAGAAAACAGACAGCAGTATGAACAGCTAAATACATTCCGCACAGCTAACAATGAGGTTCGGAGAGATAACATCAGACAGACATGTAGTATAGAGGTACAGTGACAGAAATAGCATAACAGTGGAATCACATGCAAGCAATTGAAAGCACCACAGAAAGGTATACTTGGTTTCATATGACCTAGTACTAAGGTTGTTATCTTTGTAGCATTTATTACTCTGTAGGGGGGGGGGGTTTAAATTTATTGGTCTCGCATTCCCACTGTTAGCGTGCTTTTCTTGTTGAGTGAGGACTGAGGAAGAAGATTACGTCAAATAAAATTCCATATGTTTCATCTTGACTGATTGTAAATTATCATTGCAATTGGTCGCTTCCAAAGACTTGTTCTATATAAATGGAGCATCTATGCAACCTCAAATTTGCTGCAGACTTTTGTCTATGGAAAGAGAAACGGTATTCAAAGAACATCCCCATTAAATGTGTGTGCATGCAAAGATTCTTCGAGAAAAACCATGTTTTTAAAACATAAAATATTTAGGAAGTGATACGTTCAAAACCTGTTTCCCTATAACAGAATATATATCCAAGTTCACCTTCATACATAACAGTAGTGGAAAACCTGGTATTTCCGCAATCCCACTGGGGCTGTATGTTTGGGCACTCATCTCTAAAACTAGGTATGTGATTTATTTATTTTTTTAAAAAATGGATGCAAATCATTATTGTTCAACAAATCTCTGTATGATTCACAATTATACATCATGTCCCCCATTCAAAGCATATACAACAGAACATAGATAAGTCATTGTTGTGCACTGTGTACACAATTGGCTACTAACAAAGCAGCTTGCTTCCCCCACCCCGACGATCTGATTATATTCACAAACCTGATGCCTGCCTGGGACATTTATTCACATCAGAGAATATGTGGCTTTTGTTTGAGAGTGGAAAATCACAGATATTTGTGCCATCCCGGCTAAATAAGTAGAATCATTTTCTTAATGTCTTTCTCTTTTACCAGCTTTAATGTGCTTCTAAATCCCACTTAGACCAGGCCACATATTAAGGTGCAAGGCAGACTCATCCTCTTGATAGGTTTTAGCTATCACAGTGAAAATACTGAGATGTGCTGAAACAGATGAAATGTGATCCATTGGAGGGTGCATGCAAGGGAAGTAGAGTGGTGGAGGAAGAGTGTCAGGATAAGGTGCTGGGTCTGTGTATAGCGGCCCTGTGTGGTGAACTACTGAACTGCAGTAGTTGGCTGCCTTCTCAGTGTAGTATCTTCAGGCGTAGACTGGCCATTGGATCCTTCTGGGCAGGAAGGAGTATAAGGGAGCCAGCTGAGCCACACATGTACAGCATGGTCTTCCTGAGTCCTGGCATCTTCATGTATCCGTGATTATTCTTCGGTCCTGACATCTGGTTCATTCCTCAGTCCTGCTTTGTACTTTGATCTCTGGTTCTGACTTTCTCTTCAGTCCTGATCTCCAGCTAGACAAAGGCTGCTGCCATCATGAACATAAGGAAAGACATGCTGGATCAGACCAAAGGTCCATTTAATCCAGCATTCTGTTCAGACCGTGGCCAACCAGCTGCCCACAGGAAAACTACAAAGCAGGACATGAATGAAACAGCATATGCTCAGTGGTTTTTGGATATTCAAGTAGTGACTTGTTGTGTGGTTGTCCAAACCTGAGCAGTGTGGGTTGTAGGAGGGTTAAATAACCCTAGAACAGGCCATGGGTTATGAGAAGGTTGTTTAAAGCTCACACAGCCCCCACCACCTGGGTTCTGATTATACCATATGCTGCAGCTATGGCTTCAATTTTCAAAATGGCTCTCTGCACATGTCGCAGCCCACCATGGCTTAAGCCATCATCAGCTGTTTGATCATGCAAACTGGCCCAGTGATTCATAAATGGCCACCTTATTTCCTAGCATCCATTTTCCTCATACTCCCTGACTCTAGAACCAACCATCCTTGTTTTGTCATTTATTCACTAGCCCACCCTTTAGCTAGGTGCTGATTCTGATGGTTTTTCTTTTGGTGTTTCATCTTCACATATTGCCCTGAAATATGTTTTGACTTCTGACAACTGTTCTCTTGTGCAGCCAAACCCTCACATGGTTATAGTCTGTCTGCTACAGAATCTCAACAGGCATTTATTGACCCTTCTTCAAATAACAACATAGTTCACTATTTGTGAGACCTTCTAATTGGGAGGAAAAAAGAAAACAAAATGAGCAAGAAGCTTCAAATTAAATATGAATCATCCTAATAAAAGGCACGTTAAAATTCCAAAGCATCTAACAGCCTCATCTTCTTTACCTTGGCAGAATGTGTTCACATACAGAAATCCACTGAAAGGTCTCCAGAGGTCAATAGCCCTGTGCAAGCAATGCTCTTATTAAGCCATGGAGTTATAGGGTTGATTGGAATGAGAAATGCATTCTGGGATATCTTCAATATATGCCATCTCATTTCTGGGCAGCTAATGATTTAATATTTATGTCACAATGTGTATATTATAAAGTTACCAAAAGGTGAAAAGAACAGAGAAGATTGACTGTGGTTTGTCTCACCTGCAGACCCAGAATATCAATATCTTATTACACAATGTATTTTACATTTTCAATGTTCAGCTCTTAAAACAAACAAAAAGATGAGATTATTTCCACAACAAACCAACTGAAAGATGGCATTATTATACTCTCATTTATGTAGCCTTAAGACATCCTCAGGGGTCTTCTCTCTTAAGATGAGTAATTGTTCCTTAAGGGCTGGCTATTGTTATATAGCGATGAGGGAGATATACATATATGTAACCCTTGGGTCGGTACCCAGGGCCGGGTTCTATGTCTAGGGGTTGTTTGTTTTTCTCTTAAGGTTAGCTCAGGCTCAAGCCCCCACCCACGAAACCTGGGACACCAATTTAGAGATGTCTGAGTAGCAACCTCACCCACACACCTGAGGTATAAGTACTGGTATTTATTCAGTTTGACAACAAGCAATAAAAATAGAACATGGGAGACAACCTTTTGATTAACACATTTCCTTCCCAAGGTCTAGGTAGGCCGATGGAAGCCTGTGTCCTTTAGCCTTATTCACAAGCCCAGGAGACAGTGAATGAATAGGGATCTTCCAGGCATGCAATAAGGTGGATGGTAGGTGGCAGCAACCGGAACTGGGGTGCGCTGCAGAGAGAGATGATTCAGCAGCATCAGGAACTGGGGTGCGCTGCAAAGAGAACTGATTCAGTAGGCCCAAACCAGGAACTGGGGTGCGCTGCAAAAGAGAGCTGATTCAGCAGGCCCAAACCAGGAACCACCTCCAACACTAACCATGTCAAAGTTCAGCTCCTCCTTCTGCAGCCAGAGACTGTTGCATGCCCAACACTATATGCAAATGAGCTCCTTCATGTTAGGGCATGTTTTCCCTGCTCCCCCCCACCGGGTGGCGTGTACTCATTTCTCTACTGCTTTACATATAGATCTATATATACACAGAGAGAGGCAGACCCACACACTCCACATACAGGGCCGGTGCCAGGCTATTTTGCACCCTAGGCAAGGTGAGCTGCTTTCACCACCACCACCACCCCACCCCAGCATACCCCCCAACCCACCCCACCCCAGGTAGGTGGAGACAGTCGGGGATGGAGGCCGCGTTACCTTGCCCTTGCCCTCTCGCCTCGCGTGATGTACCCGGAAGTGCAACACAAGGCGACGGGCGGAGCTGTCAACTGGGGCGGGCACTCTGCTAGAGCGGCTCTGACTGGGAGGACGGCTGCAGGCGTTCTGGACATCAGAATGTGGAGCTGTCCGCCCACCCCACCCCAACCCCCACCCCAGCGTCCCACCTTGGCTTTGGCTGGGTGGGACGCTAGAGTGGGGGCGGGGGCAGCTCCACGTTCTGACATCCAGCGCATGCCGGAAGTCAGAATGTGGAGCCATCCACCACCACCCACCCCAGCATCCTGGCTTGGCTGTGGCTGGGAGGGCACCCAGCCGAAGCCAAGCCAGGGACACGGGGGTGGGGGGCCGGAAGGGCAGCTTCAGAACGGTGTGCCCAGAAGCTGCCCTCGCTCGGCTAGAGCGGCTCTGGGAGTGGGAGGGTGACTTCCGGGCATGGCGTTCAGTGCCCCCCTTACCTTGGTGCTCTAGGCTGTAGCCTGACTGGCCTCTATGGCAGCGCGGCCCTGTCCACATACGTTCAGAAGCACTGTCTTGTAATTACTTGTGTTCTTGCGCATTCAAAGCACGTCACAGGCCTGAGCTACAGATGAACAGAATCCCTGTTTATGAGAACTGGTGTAGTATAGTGACTTAAAAAAGCTGACCTCTGAATCCCAACATCCTTGGTTTGAATCTTATGTCTGTGATAAACTCCTTAGACAAACCTCTCTCTCTCTCTCTCTCTCTCTCTCTCTCTCTCTCTCTCTCTCTCTCTCTGGCCTTAGCTAGACCTAAGGTTTATCCCGGGGTCGTCCCAGGGTCATCCCTGCCTGCTCCCTAGACCCCTGTGTGTCATTTACATGAACAGGGATGACCCCAGGACGATCTCAGGATAAACCTTAGGACTAGCTAAGGGCCCTCTCTCTCTCTCTCTCTCTTACCTGTACTTAGGGACAGGCAAATCTGTCAGGTTAACGGTCCCTTGTATTTGAATTTTAAAAAATCTCACATCCTTTCTCTCCTGAATGTGAACTGCCCAGAGAGCTTCGGCTATTGGGCGGTATAAAAATGTAATAAATAAATAAATAAATAAATAAATAAATAAATAAATAAATAAATATGAATATAAAGAACTTTGCAACTTTTTGTAAATTCTTACCAAAAAAACCCAAATTGAAATTAAATTCTCACCCATCTGCACCAGCCAAGTTCAGTGTGTGCAACTATTCACACCACTGAGAAGACCAGGTTGTAACCTGCCAGCCATGTGGCTGGTAAAGATGGGGAGCCTGTCAGGAAAGAGAGAGCTAGCAACCTTAATTCTGCACTAACAAGATTAAATCCACAGGGATTCAGCCCCAGACTTTAAAGAACAAAGCACTCAACACCCAGGGCCTGGATGGAGAATCAGTCAGTTTTTTCTTTCACTGACATTAGTATTTTTTTAAAAAATCTCATAAACTTCATGAATTTGGGTAAATTCTTATAATGGGGGGGGGGGGGGAATGAAATGAAACAAAATTCTCAGCTTATACTTTCCCATTGCATATATTAGGGACTTTTCAAAGGGAAATGGTGATCTTTTGATTGACTGCCATGCGGGCTTCCCAGTGATGGGGAAAGGATGCAACTTCATGAACAGACTAATTCCCACAACTCCCTGTTCCCCTCTGTGCAGTACGTGACCATCATGTACACTTTTGGGCTGCCGTACAGAGCTAAGCAGCCGTCACTTTCTCCGGCAGTGGAATTCAAAGCGTTTTGATTACACTGTACGTTCATTTCATGTCACAAACATATGAAACATTTAATATCTGCTATTAAATATGCAACACTATTTCCTGCTACAGAAAGAACAAAGATGTGGGAGAGCCGTTTTTAAAAAGGTTTTAAATAATGCTGTTAAGAAATATCCGAGCATTATTAAAAAATCTGTCTTCAAGCAGCTCCCCCTTTTGGAGTATTCTCTTTGTTGTCAATGTGGGCCTATAACTCAATCAGTAAATGCAGTGCTGCTTTTTCTTGGGGTGGGGGTGGGGGGAGATGGCTGGGAGATTGAGCAATAAAAATGTTATTTATTGGAAGAAATTAAGATCGTCATAGGAAATTAGAAGTTGCTAACAAACAAGGTGCTTTATTTTAAAAAAAATCATACAATAAACTAAGATTTTACAAGCGTGTACACTTCTAAATAATTTTTAATTCATTCTTGAAAAAAGCTCTTCATTGGGGGCTAAATTTATACTCAGTACCTATTTTCATGTCACACATTCCAACATTTTATTTTATTTGCTGTTATTCCCGATCTTTTGTTAATCACAGCCTAAAGCTAATTCCAAACAGATCCATTGCCATTACATAAGCTTCAAAAACTGATAAAAAATCTCTCATAAATTCATCATTGTGTATGGAAATTAGATTAAACAAAACACGAGGGTGGGAAAGGGGGGGAGAAGCAAACTCACACAGCTCCAGGTAAGCAAGAGATAATGTTTCCCTGATAGTAAAACAATTAAAAACAAATCTGAATCATTGTGAATGGCGAAGCCATGATGGGAAAGAGGGAAGAAGGGATAGTAGCTTGCTCTATGCCAACTTGGTATGAATTGTGGTGGACTACAATTCCCATCATCCTCAGTATTGCTGGCTCCAGGTTTTTGAGAGACCTTAGGCAAGATATTGTCAATGGGCCCCCTCCGTCAGTGAGGGTATCTTGTCATTGTCATCAACCTCTACTGCTGTTGCTCCTCCTCCTTTTTCTCATCATTGCTACAGCTTGGTTTCTTGATAGGCAGAGAGCCAGTGAGCAAGGAGGCAGGGCCATCTACTGCTCCTCCTCCTTCTCACCATTGCCATTGTATGGGCCCAAATAAGAGGCAGGTGAACAAACAGGTTGCAAGGGTGAAGAGTCCAGGAGGCTCTTGTCAAGGGCCCCCCACTGAGGTGCGGGCCCTCAGCAGGTGCCGAACCATACCTACCTGTTACGTTGGCCTTGATCCCCCAAGCAGTTTCATGATACCGAATTGGGAAAAGTTGCTGTGTGGCATTCCAGGCGATTGAGGACTGAGAAAGTAAGAATAAAACAACCTTCCTCAACTTGGTGTCCTCTAGATGTTTGGATTACAACCCCCATCATCCCTGTCATGGCCCCATACTGGCAGGGGATGATGGGAATTGTAGTCCAACTCATCTGGAAGGCACCAGGCTGGGATGGAACATCTGGTGGTGACTTGCCACTGAGGTGCAGGTCCACAGGAGGCAAATGGCAATGTGATACATGCCTTAAACAACTGATTGCTGCATTAAACTTTTCCTACATGGGTGGCCATTACCTCAATAAGTGATCATCTGCACACATCAAACACCAGATGAAGCTTTTGCATAATTTTATGTCCTCTCAAACACAGTACTTTTTAATGGGAAGCACTTCACATGTTCAGCTCTGAGTCTTCAAGTGATGTCAGTGTTTTGATCCTGAATGATGTATGTGTACTACTCTAAAATACTACCGTCCCAAGTGTCCCTCTGGATTTAGCACAAAGGTGTCATATGCCTTTGAGAAAAGGGTGCTTGTATTCAGCAACTGCCCGAATGCCTGGAAGCAGAAATGCCTTTCTAGCATGCCCTGGTACATGGGCGTGCGGAGGCCATTGCGTGTGGGAGTAGAGAGACGCTGCGGGGGACAAGCCTATTGGTTCATCCCACATGGTGTCACTGTAGTTGGGAGGAGACAGTGTGTGTATAAAACCTGCATTGCCCCCCCTTCCGCCCTCTTCGGCGTGAGTCTCCCTTCCTCCCTGTAGGCAGTGTGGGTTATCCGGTTGCCCTTTTGGGAGCCAAGTAGGAATTTTTTGCTCATATCCTAAGTTGGCTATGAGTTTTTTCGCCTACTTCACACTGTGAGACAACAGGGGAGTATTAAATAGGTTAATTGGCATTCTTGGTCACAATTTTGATTTAGCAGTTATTGGCGGGCATTGTGGGCAAGTATAGGAATGGTGAGCATTCATTGGCACTGTTAGTGGTGAGAAGTATTGCCTGAGTCTCACAACTGGGAGCCTTGTGGCAACAGCTGGTGAGATAGGGCCAACCTTTGACCTCTGAGGCCAACCTTTCTCACTTACCCGGAGTTTTGTAACATGGGGTGAGCGACACCGGAAGGCCTACCAACCCCATGATGGGGAAGCCTGAGGAGTGGTGGAATATAGGCCACACCTGTTGGGCTAAGAATGTCTCGCCCAACAAGGCCAGATTGATGGCCAAGACAGGATGCCCGCTTAGGCCTCCACCTCTTGCAGAATCTCAAATAAAAGTCACCCATATTTTAAATCCATGATCTGTGTGTCATCTCTTTATTTACGCACTCCACCCAGAAATTTATTTTTGGGCAGGGGAAAGCAGCAGCAGTGGAAGCTAGTACTCCCAGAGCTCCAGTGATGCATCTTTTTCCACAAGTGACTGGGACTTCAAGTCCCAGAATCTCTGGCAGGAAATTAATTGTCACACTTCATTGCAAAAGGTTGTGTCGTTTTCATGCTTGAGGTCCTTGGATTTTGGGATCCCAATGTAGCTGGGAAAAGGTGCCCTGGGAGAGCCCACCAGTACCCCTTTCCCCTGCCTGTCTGAAAAGTAAGAGCTGAGGCAGGAAATCAGCTGCCTTGGGATCCTTGATAGCTGCTTTTCCAGTCTCTACTAACAAACTTGTAATAAAAGTCAGCATTCCATTCCACTGTTGAACAGCTTACACCATCAGAATGGTCTTCCTAATCTAGTCTAAATCCCCTTTGCTTGTCATTTGAACCCATTGGTTCAGGCCTACCCTCTGGAGCAACTGAAAACGATTTGCTGCATTGTTTATGTATTATTATTATTATTATTATTATTATTATTATTATTATTATTTATATAGCACCATCAATGTACATGGTGCTGTACAGATAACACAGTAAATAGCAAGACCCTGCTGCATAGGCTTACAATCTAATAAGTTGTAGTAAACAATAAAGAGGGAAGGAGAAAGCAAACAGGCACAGGGAAGTGTAAACAGGCACCGGGTAGGGTGAAGCTAACAGTATAGAGTCAGAACAAACTCAATATTTGAAGGCTATAGGGAAAAGAAAAGTTTTTAGCTGAGTTTTAAAAGCAATGATTGAGTTTGTAGTTCTCAAGTGTTCTGGAAGAGCGTTCCAGGCGTAAGGGGCGGCAGAAGAAAAAGGACGAAGCCGAGTAAGGGAAGTGGAGGTCCTTGGGCAGGCGAGAAGCATGGCATCAGAGGAGCGGAGAGCACGAGTGGGGCGATAGTGTGAGATGAGAGAGGAGAGATAGGGAGGAGCTAGACCGTGAAGAGCTTTGAAGGTCAGCAGGAGAAGTTTATATTGGATTCTGGAGTGAATTGGAAGCCAATGAAGAGATTTCAGAAGTGGAGTGACATGGTCAGAGCGGCGGGCCAAGAAGATGATCTTAGCGGCAGAGTGGTGGACAGAGACCAGCGGACTGAAGTGAGACGAAGGAAGGCCAGAGAGAAGAAGGTTGCAGTAGTCCAACCGAGAGATAACCAGTGCGTGAACGAGAGTCTTGGCAGAAGAGACAGACAAAAATGGTCGAATCCTGGCAATATTATACAGGAAGAAACAACAGGATTTAGCTACTGCCTCGATGTGAGGAGTAAAGGAGAGCGAGGAGTCAAATATAAAGCCAAGACTACGAGCTTCCTTGACCGGAGTAAGCGTGACATCGTTGACAGTAAGAGAGAACGAGAGGTGAGGAGAAGGTTTAGGAGGAAAAACAAGCAATTCAGTCTTTGCCATGTTAAGTTTTAAACGACGATGAAGCAGCCAGGCTGAGATATCTGAAAGACATGCTGAGATACGATCGTGAACATCTGGAGAAAGTTCCGGAGATGAGAGATATAATTGTGTATCATCGGCATACAGGTGATATTGGAGGCCGTGAGATTGAATAAGCTTACCCAAGGGCAGCATGTATAGAGAGAACAACAACGGGCCAAGCACCGAGCCTTGCGGAACCCCAACTGAAAGGGGAAAAGAGGAGGACGAGCTGCCATTAGTCGACACGCTGAAAGAGCGACCCTCTAGATAGGAGGCGAACCAGTTATAGACAGAGCCACAGAGTCCAAGGTCATGGAGGGAATCTAAGAGAAGATCGTGATCAACCGTGTCAAAGGCTGCAGTTAGATCAAGGAGAATAAGAACGGAATAATGGCCTTTAGACTTGGCAGTAAGAAGATCATTGGTGATCTTGGTAAGGGCTGTTTCAGTGGAATGTGACAGCCTTTCAAATATTTGAAAATGTCTGTCATATGGCCTATATAATAATAATAATAATAATAATAATAATAATAATAATAATAATAATAATATATTTTCTTACCCGCCTCTCCCTCTGTATTGAGGCGGGGAACAACATAAAATACATAAAACTGATTAAAACAGCTAAAACTAATACATTCTTAAAAGAACTACTTAAAATTCAACTGGGTAGGCTTGCCGGAAGAGATCAATCTTTATAGTATTTATATAGTCAGAAAGACTGTTGATTTGGCAAATCTCTCCCGGCAAGCCATTCCACAGTCTGGTAACGGCAGAAGAAAAGGTCCTCCGGGTACTAGTTGTCAATCTAGTTTTAGCTGGCTGAAGTAAATTCTTCTCAGAGGACCTGAGTGTGTGGGGCAGATTGTATGGGAGAAGGCAATCCTGCAGGTAACGATGGGCTCATCCACACCAAGCAGGATATTCCACTATGAAAGTGGGATGAAAGCTGTATATAAAAGGCAGGAGCCACCCCACTGCTTTATAACGGTATTGAAGTGCACTGCAGGATCTCCACTACTGCTTTATAGTGGTATTGACAACTGTTATAGTGGTACTGACAAGTGCACTGACAACTGTTGGGGCAAATGACACATCTACACCAAGCAGGATATTACACTATGAAAGTGATATCAAAGCGGCATATGGTATGTGTCATGGGCCCCAACAATACCACTATAAAGCAGTAGTGTGGCTCCTTTATATACCACTTCCATACCACTTTCATAGTGGAATATCCTGCTTGGTGTAGATGAGCCCCTGGACCTAAACCATGTAGGGCTTTAAAGGTAATAACCAACACTTTATACTTCGCCTCTTGATCATCTCTTCTCCAGGCTAAACAGACACTCCTTCAACCTACTTCAAAACATGTGAAGAACATGTTGTTCTGGATCTGAAAGACTACCTCAGAAGAGAACAGGAGCTTTCTGGAACCTGCCATGGCTGTTTTTCCATTCTGGAGGCTTCTGGGCCTGGTTGCAGCCAATGCATATGAGCCAAGACCTCCTGGAGTGATGTGTGGGATGACCTTGTCAATGCACAAGGACTCAAAGAAAAGACCCGGCTTCTCCAAACTGGCACCCTCCAAATGTTTTGGACTACAACTCCCATAATCCCCAGTCAGATGTTCTGGCTGAGAGTTATGGGAGTTGCAGTCCAACACATCAGGAGGGGGCTAGTTTGGTGGAGGCTGGTGTATACTGTAGAGTTATGCAACTGGATGCCAGGGAGCTAAATCTTTCTACCTGGCCTCCAAGATGGCCTCTGATCCCAACCACCTGCCTCTGTGCCTCTCTCTATATATACTATTATGTACCTCAGCATGTATGTGTTGTTTTTTTTACAAGGAGAAGTTCTGGGCATGAGTGTCTGAAATGCTCAAGCGCTCTGAGTTTCTCCAGCTCTGCCTTGAAGCTCAGAATGCCTTGCTCCCATTTTCGTTTGTGATCTGTTTTACTTTTTGCTCAAATGGGAAAAATGCATATGGTGGTATGCATTTTTTTGAACATCTGCACCCAAATGCACGCATTCCCCCCATAGACTGTAGAAGAAAACACTTTTTTTTTCAAGTCCTGATCATTATTTTAAAGTGCACATTTTTTTTGGACATGGACCCAAGTTCGGGAATGTGGGAGCTTTTCCCGGAAACTGTTCTCCCGTTCATGTTTGCACTTGGGCTTGAGAAAGGGGCAAATTCAAGTTAAAGTGAAATTCTTGAACATCCCTAGATGAGTCACAGCCAAAGGCTCTTTAAGCCCTTCTCCGGCAGTGTGAACTGCAACTGTGCCCCTTAGCCACTCACAAACCAAGGCACAGGGAAAAGATAGTGGCTATGTTTCCATAGTGGCAGGCATTGATCATGCCAGCTTTTCAGTATTTGCGAAGGACCCTTAACCTTGCGTTTCAGTTTTAAGTCTGAAAGGTAGGCTTTTCTTCCTCTCATGGCGTAATAAGGAGAGTTCATTCAGGTAGCAGTGACTCTTGGGAATGGTTGTACAACTCCGGTCCTGGTGAACAACTGTGTCAAGTCCCACTAGGGACTGTGGAGCCAGGCGAGGCGAGGCAAAAGGTCCAGTAGCAACATGTCCCACATGGGGTTATAAGGGCCCTGAGCAGGCTGGTTTTGTTGTTTTCTTTCTTTTTCTCCTTTGAGCTTTAGCCTTTGAACAACAAGGGCTTTCAAACCCAAGCTCCAGGCAATATTTGTGAGCCTTGTGGTAGTGATGGGAACTCAGTGGGGGGGAAACAAACTCTTGATGGCTCAAGAAACATACTGGTGTGTGTGTGTGTGTGTGTGTGTGTGTGTGTGTGTGTGTGTGTGTGTGTTAAACTCCAAGACAAACAAATGATTATTATCTAGTTGTTCTATGGGACACTGGAAAGGATGTACTTGTAGGTCTGATGCATGTTAGACCCTCTGGAAAAAAGAAGTAAGTGTGTGTGTGTGTGTGTGTGTGTGTGTGTGTGTGTGTGTGTGTGTTTAAAAATTATTTGCCACCAGAGATGTTTTGGAAAGTGACATCAAAATAATTAAATAACTTAGGGTAGGGTGACCATATGAAAAGGAGGACAGGGCTCCTGTATCTTTAACAGTTGCATAGAAAAGGGAATTTCAGAAGGTGTCATTTGTATATATGGAGAACCTGCTGAAATTCCCTCTCTATCACAACAGTTAAAGGTGCAGAGCTATACTACAGTGACCAGATTTAAAAGAGGGCAGGGCACCTGCAGCTTTAACTGTTGTGATGAAGAGGAAATTTCACCAGGTTCTCCATATATACAAATGACACCTGCTGAAATTCCCTTTTCAATACAACTGTTAAAGATACAGGAGCCCTGTCCTCCTTTTCATATGGTCACCCTAACTTAGGGTGCAATCCTATGCATGCTTAGACAGAAAAACAACAACCCTCCATGCATAGGATTACATGTTTAGATCCTCTGGAAAAATAAGAATAAAAGCTGGTTTGTTTAAAATACCTTATGTGTGGTTTTAAACTGCAGGCTACCGGAGATGTGTAGATGGGTGTTGTTGTTGTTGTTGTTTATTCTTTCAGTCATTTTCGGCTCTTCGTGACTTCATGGACCAGCCCACGCCAGAGCTTTCTGTCGGCTGTCGCCACCCCCAGCTTCCCCAAGGTCAAGTCTGTCACCTCCAAAATATCATCCATCCATCTTGCCCTTGGTCGGCCCCTCTTCCTTTTGCCTTCTCCAGGGTATCCTGTCTTCTCATTATGTGGCCAAAGTACTTCAGTTTTGCCTTTAATACCATTCCCTCAAGTGAGCAGTCTGGCTTTATTTCCTGGAGTATGGACTGGTTTGATCTTCTTGCAGTCCACGGCACTCTCAGAATTTTCCTCCAACACCACAGTTCAAAAGCATCTATCTTCCTTCGCTCAGCCTTCCTTATGGTCCAGCTCTCGCAGCCATAGGTTACTACGGGGAATACCATTGCTTTAACTATGCGGACCTTTGTTGTCAGTGTGGTGTCTCTGCTCTTAACTATTTTATCAAGATTTGTCATTGCTCTCCTCCCAAGAAGTAAACGTCTTCTGATTTCCTGTCTGCAGTCAGCATCTGCAGTAATCTTTGCGCCCAGAAATACAAAGTCTGTCACTGCCTCCACGTTTTCTCCCTCTATTTTCCAGTTATCAATCAAGCTGGTTGCCATAATCTTGGTTTTTCTGAGGTTTAACTGCAACCCGGCTTTTACACTTTCTTCTTTCACCTTTGTCATAAGGCTCCTCAGCTCCTCCTCGCTTTCAGCCATCAAAGTGGTGTCATCTGCTTATCTGAGGTTGTTAATGTTTCTTCCTGCAATTTTAACTCCAGCCTTGGATTCGTCAAGCCCAGCACGTCGCATGATGTGTTCTGCATACAAGTTAAATAGATAAGGTGAGAGTATACAACCCTGCCGTACTCCTTTCCCAATCTTAAACCAGTCCGTTGTTCCGTGGTCTGTTCTTACCGTTGCTACTTGTTCGTTATACAGATTCCTCAGGAGGCAGACAAGATGACTTGGTATCCCCATACCACCAAGAACTTGCCACAGTTTGTTATGATCCACACAGTCAAAGGCTTTAGAATAGTCAATAAAACAGAAATAGATGTTTTTCTGGAACTCCCTGGCTTTCTCCATTATCCAGCAGATATTGGCAATTTGGTCTCTAGTTCCTCTGCCTTTTCTAAACCCAGCTTGTACATCTGGCAATTCTCGCTCCATGAATTGCTGGAGTCTACCTTGCAGGATCTTGAGCATTACCTTGCTGGCATGTGAAATAAGTGCCACTGTACGATAGTTTGAACATTCTTTAGTGTTTCCCTTTTTTATAATAAAACCAATTTCCATTGGCATCAATGGATTACATGGTCATCGCTATTAACAATGCAATCCAATACATGCTTACTCAGAAGTAGGACCCATGAAGTTCAGTGGGGCTCCAGGCTCCAGGCATTCAGATTAGGCTCTGGCAGGTCACATGATGGCCAACCTAGTGAAAAATAGCCAATTTCATGTTAGGCATGATTATGAGAGGAACTGAAAATAAAACTGCCAATATCACAATCTTGTTATGCAAGTCTATGGTGCAACCACACCTGGAATACTGTGTACAGTTCTGGTCACCACACCTAAAAAAATGGTGGACCATGCAACTTGACTGGGAAGAGAGTTACCCTTTTTTGCCCAGCCACAAGCATAAAAATGTTTTATGTTAGCTTTATGTGTTAGGCTGTGAAAGCAGTAGCAGGAAGTCTGCTAGCAAAATGAAATGCTTCTTTCTACCCCAGTCCTTTAACACCTCAGAGGAAGAAGAGGTTGACTCATGGAGCAGTTCCTGGCCTTTCAGAGGCCTTTTATAGCTCAAGGACTAGGGTGACCATAAGAAAAGGACAAGGCTCCTGTATCCTTAACAGTTGTATAGAAAAGGGAATTTCAGCAGGTGTATGCATAGAGCACTTGGTGAAGTGCCCTCTTCATCACAACAGTTGAAGCTGCAGGAGCCCTGTCCTCTTTTGTATCTGGTCACTGTATAGCTCCTGCAGCTTTAACAGTTGTGATGAAGAGGGAATTTCACCAGGTGTTGCATGCATACAAATAGCACCTGCTGAAATTCCCTTTTCCGTTAAACTGTTAAAGATACAGGAGCTCTGTCCTCCTTTTCATATGGTCACCCTATCCAGGACAGCGTAATGCTGCCACTGGAGGAATAGTCTTCATGGGAGGACTTAGAGCTTCCAGAGACAAAAGATAATTCAAGAACCCGGGGTCATTCCATGAAGCTTATTGGTGGGAGATTCAGGACAGATAAAAGGAACTACTTCTTCACAAACACATAATTCTACTGTGGAATTCATTATCACAAGATGTAGTGATGACTACCAACTTGGATGACTATAAAATAGGGCAATGTGATAGCTCTTAAGGATGGCTTTAGGCATGCCAAGTTTGAATCAGATCCATTCATTCCTTAGTTTTTCAGGGTTTTTTTTTTTTTAAAAAAAAACACATTCCTGCTTTCTCCAACCTGGTGCCCTCCAGATCTATTAGGCGGACACACACACACACACACACACACACACACACACACACACACACACAAAGAAGCCCAGCCACTGAAATAAAGAGCCTGCTTCTGTGTCTGACTCAGATGTATAACCTTTCTCACTCACCATGCCAGCCTGCCAGCCCAGCAGAACTTACACACTGTGAAAATGTGTATGATTGACTTCTATGAGTCCAAGCAGAAACATGCCCCCTCTCCCCCCACACACACACACAAGGCCAGAATCAGCAGCCAGTTAGTGTTTCCCACTCCCCCAAACACTACGATTGGAGGAGAACATGGTCAGGGACAGTTTTGTGGCTATTCCTAATTGGTTAGCCACAAATGTCAATTTCAAAGCTACCCCTCACTTCACTCAGTATCTTCCAGATATGAAGATATTCAATTCACACACACACACACACACACACACACACACACACACACACACACACACACCAGGATAATTCTGGAGACTTTGGAGGCTCCGATTGGGTATGTCTCTGCTCTGATATTAATCGATGGATTTGGAAGCAGCCAACCTCTGCTCTGGAAGACCAAATGCTCTGCAGATTTCAGGGTGGAATGGACACCCCTAGTATTTATCACCTTCGCCCACAGATCCATCTGTTCGGAACTGAAAACAGCACCAAGGGTGTGACCTGCTGAATGTGTGGGTCCAGAGACCAGTTGGGATAGGCCAAGGTTTGTCGTGGATGACATGAACTCCCGAGCTGCACCTGACAAACTGGTCTTGAATAGAATGTTGAAGTTGCCCAGGAATAAAAGTCTGGGTGACTCCAACACCAACTCTGAGACCAGGGGCTCAGCCAGGGTGTCTGATAGGTAGTGTGGTGGCCGATGCACTAACAGAATCCCTAGTTGATTGGCCATTGTATGAATAGACTGCTGGACTAGATGGATGCTTGGTCTCATCCAGCACTTATGTTCTTATTTTCTTTAACAGCATTGAGTTGCAGTGGCCTTCGCTAGACCTACCTGTTGTCCCATGATGGAGGAGGGAAGATCTCGCATTGTGTATAAAGAGAGATCCCCCCCTTTGTTTACACGTGACGTGCGATGACCTCAGAAGGAGAGGTGTCCACGTCCGCCATTTTTTTAAAAAAAAATATTAAAGGGCCAGCAGTGCACTAACACTCATGTGCATAAGGTATTTATTTATTTATTTATTTATTTTATTACACTTATATACCGCCCCCATAGCCAGAGCTCTCTGGGCGGTTTACAGAAATTCTAAAACTGAGATAAAAACAAGTATACAAAATTTAAAATATATACTTTTGTATACTTTTGTAAAGGTAAGTCCTTTTTAAAATTTAACTTACTTTCCCCGCTCTGCCCACCCTACCCCCAATGAGTGCAGCGCTCTTCCCGACTCATCGCGAGGAATCGCACAAAGCCAGGTCAACCCGCAGCAACCGGCCACACATTCCACGGTCTCAGGCTCAGCCTGGGACTATGGAAAAACCGGGGCCAAAGGGGAGGGCTCTATCCCAGGGCAAGGGAGGGATCATCCCTCCCTGATCCTGGGATCCCCTGTGTGTCATGTGGACACACAGGGACGACCCCGGGAATTGCCCCAGGATAAAGCCCAGTCTAGCTATGGCCAGTGAGGCCTAGCCATAAAATGAAGTACTTTAAAAAAAATGCATTTTTCTACTTTAGTACCAGCAGCTAGTAAGAAAAACTGTCCCCAATGTATGTACAAAAATATTGTAAAGAGATGTTTTCTAGTTAACAATATTCCTGTTACTGCTAGAAACCTGAAGGCTTTCAAACATCACCAATGTGCAAATTATTGATATTCAGTTCAAACACAACTTCAGCATGTGGCATTTAGTCAGTTTTAACATTTGTTTTTAATGTGTGCTGTGCTCCCCCCATTTCAATTAAATCTTGGGTGTTGAGAATTAAAGCATCTACATATTCATTACCGTATTTCTTCGATTCTAAGACGCCATCGATTGTAAGACGCATACTAATTTCAGTACCACCAACGGAAAAAAGCTTTGATTCTAAGAATAATAAATGACCCGCAATTCTAAGACGCACCCCGTTTTTAGAGATGTTTATATGGGAAAAAAGTGCGTCTTAGAATCGAAGAAATACAGTACTACAGATTTCACTCACAGCATATAGTAAGACAATGAATAAAGCAGAAGCAAAAGTAGCACTTTTCCAGGTTTGTGAAAACTTCTCAGAGAAATGGCTGCTAGAGATGTGGAAGCACTAAGCATACATTTATTCATATTTGGTATGAATTTGCGAAGGAGAAAAAAATGGTTGAATATTTTTCAAGGTATGTAAGATATGCTATAGTGTATGAACTACAATTAACTCCAAAATAATATTGTTGGGAGCAATAATGGGCAGGGGCAGGAAGGAAGATGCAGCAATGGTAGAGTGTATGTTAATGGGAGCTTGTATGTGGCTGGCAAAGGCATGAAAATCACCACCTCTGGGTCAATAGAAAAGGAAGGTTTGGAACACGCTACTGCTGAATATGATCACAACTTATGAACAGCTTTGGGGAGGAAGACATATTTAAATGGAAACTTTCTAGGGTAACGGGAATTCATTTTTTTCAATTTTTGAATTAATAAGATCACTTCTGGTATGGATGTAAATGTTTGATTTTATGGAACATAAAATTTTAAAAAAAGGGAAGGGGGAAAAAGAACTATTTGGAGAAGAATCAGACACATAGGCCCAGGCAACTGGAAAATATGCCATCCTGTCTCTGACTAAAGACACAAATGTCCGTATGGCCCATTTGCCAAACTCATAAACAAAAGGCATCTGCTTCCTGAGATCACAGGCTGTTGTGGTGGTATGTGCTTTCGCTCCCACTGGTACCCTCTTTATCCTTCACTAAACATGTTCTCTTAATGCACTCTTTCAGTCCCCAAGAAATTGTTCCCTTGAAGGCTGTCATTCCATTCCTTTGGCTCCCTCAAACAAAACAAAGAAGCTGTCCGACTCTCTGCTATTCAGGGGTCACTTGAGATCAATTCTAACAACTCTCATTAAGTGCAGATTAGGTGGCATTGTCTCTTTGATGTTAGCAGATCTATGGCAGAGAATGAGTCAAGTCAATTCCCAATTTAAATGACAATAAGGAAATCACCTTTGGTAGCTAGTTAATTATGAGGAAACTGGTGAAATGAGGAAAAAAAATTTACTGGAACCAGTACCATAATTTCCTTGGCTGCAGTCAAAATCTATGTCTCACCCCACCCCAACCCCAAACAAGAGATGATGTCTTCTATTTGTGAGTCTACTACAACTGAGATTTCAGTTTCAAGGTACACTGGAGCCTGCTAAATTGGGATGTTCTTATGAGCAAATTCTGAGAAAACATGAATAATGGAAGCAGGAATGACAACCTAGGCTTGTTGATATAATTATCTGAACTAAATCTTGTAGAACTGGATCCACTTCAGCATCCAAATTCTAAATACATGCATACTTGTCTCATTGACTTATATGCACTTAAGAGCTCTCAGGTTTTATGTCTGAGTCCAAAAACAACCAAAAAAGATGGAGAGTGGATGGACAGTGGTTAAAAGCTCTTTTTTTCAAAGTATGTTGTTGATTTGTGCAAACATAAAAAAAATCTAGGTTGATCAATTAATATTGGCTATCTCTCTACACGATGACCCCTTGAAGGACAGGGTCAATTCTTCATTCTTGCTCTCCCAATATCTCTCTCTCTCTCTCTCTCTCTCTCTCTCTCTCTCTCACACACACACACACACACACACACACACACACACACACTGACAGCATTCTAGTCTCTTGCTAAGTGAGAAAACATAAGAGGCATGTGACATTTCATTTTTGAAATATGCAAGGACATCTAGTAATTTCTGCACATAGAGCCAGATTGCACATGCATGATTATCACTTCTCAACTATAGGATCAAGTGAAAACTTGGATGTCTGAAAGAGTCATAAGTAAATCAACCCAGATTAAATTCTCCAAACACACAGTGGTTACACTCACACACAAAAGACCTGCTTAGACTACGTGCTAAGCCATGGTTAGGCTGCTACCCTGTTTGCAGAAAATGGTTAGTGAGCATGTCTAAACTGTGGTTATGTAGCCACCATGGTTAGGAATGGTTCACATGACACTCTAAGCCATAATATTTAGCTCAAAATGCTTAACCACCATGGCTTAGAGTGCTGTCTGAACAGGGTCAATGCTAAACTATAGTTTAGTGTTATATGTAAAAGCCTCAAACTCATGAGCTGCCCCACCCCTTCTCTCCTCCTGCATTGCCACAAGGAGAAGATCAGAAACATTGACTCCCATTTTCAGCTAACTATAGTTTCTTGTTATGTCTGCACCTTGACAAACTGTGGTTAGTGTAAACTATAGTATTGAAACAAGCCAGCTTTAGGCTATGGTTAAGTTTCTTAGTGTGTGTTAACATTAAGTACAGTTTCCATTTTGGACAAAAGAAGAAACTTCTGTTAGTAGAAAATGGAAGGAAAAACATAAATCTCCTCACAGTGACACTGAAAGAGGGCAGTGGAAGTTTGACTACATGACCTTTAGGCTTATGGAAGTAATACTCAACTATGGCTTAATGTTACATGTGAACCAGGCCTATGGCAGCTCAAGCAATACTTTTCAAGAGTGTTAATGTTTTGTCCTGAAGCATGTCAATGCTGCTGTCCTTCTCCCCTCCTCATAAGCGGGATTGGGTATCTTTTCTCCTAACTTCAGAGAGGAACATTAAAACAGATCCCTCATACATACCCAAACGCAAATCATTCCACAATGCTGATATACTGAGACAACAAGAACAGAGAACTTAGGGCTCATCTAAACCAAGCAGATATTCCACTATGAAAGTGGTATGAAAGTGGAATATAAAATGCAGGAGCCACACTGCTGCTTTATAGTGGTATTGAAGTGCACTGAAAACTTTTGGGGCCCAATGACACATTCCATATACTGCTTTCATACCACTCTCATAGTGCTATATCCTGCTTGGTGTAGATTTGTCAATGGGCCCCAACAGTTGTCAGTGCACTTCATTACTACTATAAAGCAGTAGTGTAGATCCTGCAGTGCACTTCAATACTGCTATAAAGCAGTAGTGTGGCTCCTGCCTTTTATATACCACTTTCATACCACTTTCATAGTGGAATATCCTGCTTGGTGTAGATGAGCCCTTGGTTTCCCTTCTTATAGTGCTTTCCTTTCCAAAGCGGATTAGAGAATGCAGCATCTTTTCATCACAATGGCTGCACAAGTGTGGCAAGAGGAAAAGGCTTATTTTTAAAAGGGCATTTTGAGAGTTCAGAGTGCATAGATGTAAGCATAGATATGTTTTATTAAAGCTTTCTTAGCTGCCAAGTGCTCTCAGGAGCAGCTGACAATTGCCAGATGAAAGTGAGTGAGACCAAGAGAAGCATGGAGGCACTCACAGAAGGATGCTTTACCAGCTACTGTAACCCTGGGTTACCTATCTTCCAAGTCAAGGAGCAGACCTAGTTCAACTTCGTACAACGGCCAAATCCCCTGAACTGCAAACTACATTATTCACAAAAAATGTCTTAGATTGTATTAAGAAACAACAAAACAGAAATAATAATGATGAAAACAAAGTGCCATCCATTGTATTTATTTAAAACATTTCTTGGCCGTACCTTCCATGTGCGCAGGTCAAGTACAGCCACATTGAGACAGCCATTGACCGCACCATAAAGGATCCTGGGAAAAGGCAGGTCATTTTTCCTCAGAGCAAGGAATCATGCCCTTATAGTGGAAAGTCAACAATGTAGCTGCAACTCTCTGCTGTAATAATCACTCCAGTGGCTGTCAGCTGCTGCATGCACCTTTCTGGCTCTCTGGGTAATAAAAAAAACCCAGAGCCTTCAACCTACAAACCTTGTAGTATTTCCCTCTTGAGCAATTGTGTTGTATGCACTTACCCTAACTTAATAGCCTCTCTTAACTTATTTTAACATGTAAGTTTAATTTATTTCTGTTTACAAATGAATAGCCATCTTGGGCCAGATCTACACCGAGCAGAATATAACATGTTGAAAGCAGTTTGAAAACAGTATAGGGAATGTGTCCTGGGCCCCAACAGTTGTCAGTGCACTTCAATATCATTATAAAGCGGTAGTGTAGATCCTTCCCTGGTCTCATTGTCCATAAGAAACAGAACTGGATTCAAAAGAAAGCTGGAGCGTGTTTCAGAGGAGGGCAACGAGGATGATCAGGGGTCTGGAAACAAAGCCCTATGAAGAGAGACTGAAAGAACTGGGCATGTTTAGCCTGGAGAAGAGAAGATTGAGGGGAGACATGATAGCACTCTTCAAATACTTAAAAGGTTGTTACACAGAGGAGGGCCAGGATCTCTTCTTGATCATCCCAGAGTGCAGGACACGGAATAATGGGCTCAAGTTACAGGAAGCCAGATTCTGGCTGGACATCAGGAAAAACATCCTGACTGTTAGAGCAGCATGACAACGGAACCAGTTACCTAGGGAGGTCGTGGGCTCTCCCACACTAGAGGCATTCAAGAGGCAGCTGGACAATCATCTGTCAAGTATGCTTTAAGGTGGATTCCTGCATTGAGCAGGGGATTGGACTCGATGGCCTTATAGGCCCCTTTCAACTCTATTATTCTGTGATTCTATAACATTCTAGAGAAATCAAAGCAACCAAGAAAGAAAATTCATAAAACTTGTTTGAGCACATTTTTGCCGCAATGATTGTACAGAAAAGGACAACCACAACTATCAAGGGGCTGGACCAACTCCCCTATGAGGAAAGCTTCCAATGGCTGTTTAGCTTAGAAGGGAGACATGATAGAAGCGTACAGAATTATGACCAGCAGGCAGGGAGACATTTTTCTCCCTCTCTCATAAAACTAGAACATCCTGTGAAGCTCATTGATGGGAGATTCCGGACAGATAAATGGAAGGACTTCTTCACAGAGCACATAGTCAAACTATGGAATTCACTACCATAAGACTTAGGGCCTTCCTAGACGAGGCCTTAGCGCGCCTTCTGTCCCGGCTTCCCTGCTGTGTGTCCAGATGACGCACAGGGGAATCCGGAGACAGGCCGCGCTGAGGCCTCCTCCAACGCGCCATAAGCGAATTCGCTTATGGCGCGCCTTTTCCCCAGCTCCGGCCTCAGGCCGGAGCTGGGGAACGTCTAGGGACTTCCGCAGCTTTTCGTGGCTCCTCGCTTACTCGCGAGGAGCCGTGAAAAGCCGCAGACCTGGCACAGCGCTCATAGGAGCGCTGTGCCCATCAGCGGGGGGGCGAAGGCTGGGAGGGTGGGTGGCAGGGTGGGTGGCACGGGGGGAGGGCGGGTACGATTGCGCCGCGTGCCGCCCGGGCAATGCCTGGCATTGCCCGGGCTTGGGCAGCGTGCGGCGCGATCGCACCAGCCCTCCCCCCGTGCCACCCACCCTGCCACCCACCCTCCCAGCCTTCGCCCCCCCCGTAAAAAAATAAATAAACAAAACACTTACCTTGTCCGCCGTCTTCGGGCCGCACCCGGTCCCTTTAAAATAAATTTTTTAAAAATGGTGGATGCCGCAGGGACGCGACGTCCCTACGCATCCGCCATGTGGTAGCCTGGGGGAGGCGCGCTAACGTTAGCGCGCCTCGGCCCCGCCTCCCTGCCGGCATAAGCCGGCAGGTCTAGCAAGGCCCATAGTGATGGCCACCAATTTGGATGCCTTCAAAAGGAGATTAGAGAAATTCCTGGAAGGGAAGGTTATCAATGGTTACTAGTCCTGATGTTTCTATGCTACCTCCAGTATCAGAGGCAGTATGGGGAACATAGGAAGGATGGTGCTATTGCCCTCATCTTGCTTGTGGGTTTCCCACCAGCAGGTAGTTAGCCACTGTGTGAACAGACTCCTTGACTAGATAGACTCTTGGTCTGATCCAGCATGGCTCTTCTTGGCTCTTCATGGCTCTTTCTCCGCTGTGGCACCCCGGTTGTGGAATGAGCTCCCCAGAGAGGTCCGCCTGGAGCCTACACTGTACTCCTTTCGTCGCCAGCTGAAGACCTTTTTATTCTCTCAGTATTTTAACCGTTAATTTTAAGTTAAATTTAAATTTTACTGTTTTAACTCTGTATTTTAATTTTATATCAATTTTGCTGCATGGTTTTTTATCCTGGTTGTGCTTTTTATACTGTATTTTGTATTTGTGCTTTTAACCTCTTGGTTTTTTTATTATGGTTTTAATTTTTGTGAAACTTCGGCTATTGGGCGGTATAAAAATGTAATAAATAAATAAATAAATAATTATTATGTTCTAACTTGTTTTTATATACATGTTCACAGGGGTTCTAAAATATATGGGAGAGTCTCTCCTGTCTTTTTTTTGGGGGGGGTGTTCTTCAGTGAGGTATCTGCTTATGTGAAATCTAGAGTGACACTTTACCATAAATCATCTGAACCGGAATAATTTACAGATACCAGTACTGTCTGATGTCCTTTTGACTTGATGCGTCTGGTTATGTGAGGGTGACAAACATTTCAACAACTTTGGTTTTTCATCCTCTAGTCTAAAGACAACAAAGCTATACTCTCATTGTGGAGTGCAAAAGTGAATGTCCCAGCACAAGTAATGATTGCATGGGAGTCCAAAATCTGCCATTATTCAACAGGATGAATACATGTAAATAAAGTAAGGATCTATAGCACCCAGGCATTTTAATCACAGGACATGTTTGTTTTCTGCTGATATAGCAAATAAAGCATAGCCAGGCAAATTTCATTTATAGTGGCATTAATAGCACAGTATAGTAGTGTCTTTCTCCTTCAGATGATGTAGGGTTGCAGCAGTCCACTGGAGTGAATGAAAGATATTGAATGAAATACGGGATGGTTTAATATCCTAGTGTAAATAACTACCCAACAGCCAGCTGGCCATCAGCCATTCAACCCAAATGCCAATTTGTCCTCATAACCTTCCCTCTGCCATACCCCAGCTTCCAGGATTTACAGATTATGCTGGACAGTGGATGAATTGTGTTGAACATTAGCAATTAGCAGAAGTATTAGTAGCAAGAGGCTTGTTTCCTGCCCTAGTGTGAATAATCAAGGAAAAGCCATTTGGCCCTTGGCCCTGTGATGCTGGAAAGCCAACTGGCAACTGACTACCTAGATTGATCTTGTGTGCAGCTGGATGGTACAAGGATTTAGTTGTATATGCAATGGTGGGATATTTTTTTAAAAAAAAAATCCTGGAAGAGTATTAAAAGGTAGCCATTATGGAAGTAAAACTCTTTTTTTCTGCTAAAAGACACAATCCATGCCAATCTGAAAAAGTTTATGAAAGAGTTCATTACAGATGGGAAGTAGCCTTTGTATCCCAAATTTCAAGAAAACACAGAAAATGTTTTGTTTATATAAGAAATTATACAAAACAGTAGGAGGAGTCCTTCTTTCAAAATAGCTGTTCTCTTCTGACAATAAGATATATGCATCTCTGCAGAACACATAAGATTGAGTAGGGGAGTCATTTTAGTGTGTTGTACCACAAAAACAAGAGAGAAATGATATTCAGTGTGCCAAAAACTTTTATTCTGCCCAATGCAGTTTGGAAATGCAATTCCTTCTTCAGGGGCTTTCGTCTTCCCACCAGACAAGAAAGGGGGATGACGGAGTAGCCCGGTACAAGCCCCAGGCCGGCCCCTGTGCATCCAGATGACGCATAGGAGATCCCAGGCTCAGGCAGGGGTAACCCTCCCTTGGCCAGGATAACTGGTACTGGTTGTGGCCCGGTATTTTCATGGTCTCAGGCTGAGCCTGAGACCACGGGCGTGTAGCCTGTTCCACCGCTTTTCCTGGCTACCACATTTACTCACGAGTAGCCAGGAAAAGTGGTGGGCAGCATTCCACAGGAGCGCTGCGGCCATCAGGGCAGGGTAGGGAGATGGGGGGGGGGGAACCATAGCCGGGGGGGGGAATGGGGGGAATCAGAGATCGCGGGGGATGGGGGGATCGGAGATCGCGGGGATGGGGGGATCGGAGATCGCGGGCGGGCAGGGGGGATCGCGGCCGGGGGGAATCGGGGGCAGGGGTAGAAGGGATATATATATATATATATATATATATATATATATATATATACCTACCTCACATCGCTGGAGCGCTCCTGCGTTGCTGGCCCCTTTAAAACTTAAAAAAAATGGCAGGCATGACGGCTCTCCTCCAGAGCTCATCGCACCTCACGTGTGAATGAGGGTGAGATCCTGCGATAGCTGCATCACGGGATCTCCCCTCCTCTAGCCCGGATTTACAGGTAGGTTTAGCTAAGGCCTTAGTCCATGCTGAGTTAATTCACTCATCCCCCCCTCTCTCCCCCCTCAGTCCTCCCACTTGTACCCCACCAGCCACTACTGGTGAAAATCTGTCCTGCCAGCTGGACTAGAGCAGCAGCCACTGCTTTGAATGTCCTTGCCTTGTGACTCTGTGGCTCACGAAGTAACCAATGGTGTCTGAGGAAACAACCAACAGTGTCCTCCATACAACACGATAATCAATGGCAGTTCAAACAGCCAATTCTGCACAGCGTTGGTTATTTGCATTGGTTATTTTGGCAAAATAACCAATCATTGGTTGAAAAACTCCAGACACACAACATGATAACCCATGGTGGGTTAAATAACTATTGAAACCATCATTGGTTATCATGTTCTATGAACCCAGTCTTTGAAGATGTCTGCCTTGTTTCTCTACGCCATCAAGTGCCTCTCCCTTTTGTTGGTTTTGTTGTCTGTTATAGTAAACCAATAATAAAAATGAAACCCAGACCAGTAAGTCCTGTGACAGCTAAAAACAAAACAAAAAATGAGGGTGGAATATTATTTATTTATTTCATTTGTATAGCTCCCAAATAGCTGAAGCTCTTTACAATAATTCATAGAATAACACTCAATATAAAAATCCAGAATAAAAAACAGCGTAAAATCTTACAGATACAAAATTTAAAACAATGTAGACAGATAAAAACAGTTTCAATAAAACACTAGTCCTGTTTAGATGATTGGCATAAATGCCCCATCATATGCCACTAAATGCCATTAATTGCCTGGGAGCAGAGGGCAGTCTTAACCTGGTGCTGAAAAGTTGACAATGTTGGCACCAGGCAGGCCTGAGTAGGGATGTCATTCCATAGTTGTTGTTGTTGTTGTTGTTGTTGTTTTGGGGGGGGCACCAAGGAAGCATCCTTGGGCTAGATCCCCCCTGGCCAATCTATTTCTCTTTCAATTTCAATTAAAGGTAAACAGTGCCGCGCCTTCTCTATTTAAAAATAAAGGTAATGGCAATCATACTAAAATAAAATGTAATAGCATAAAATGTAATAGCATAAGATACTTTAATGATTTGTTAACATAAGAGATGGGTAACTCCTTTCTCGACAAGAAAAAATAGCCAAGTGCTACAGGGTTACCTCACCCTTGCAAAAATGCCGTGCCATTCAAACTGAGTTTTAAAAATCTCTCTCTTGATGATGAGCCAGTCCAGTCAATTTCAGCACATAACTGATTTTAATGGAACTATACCTCCAGTCAACAATTAATTTTTAAGACAAGCGTATTTTCGGATAGGAAAGAATTCACTTGCCAGCAGCATGGAATTAGTCCATGGACACACCTAAGAACATAAGAACATAAGAAGTGCTATGCTGGATCAGACCAAAGGTCCATCTAGTCTAGCACTCTGTTCGCACAGTGGCCAACCAGCCATCGGCCAGGGATGAACAAGCAGGACATGGTGCAACAGCACCCTCCCACCCATGTTCCCCAGCAACTGGTGCACACAGGCTTATTGCCTCAAATACTGGAGATAGCACACAACCACCAGGGCTAGTAACCATTTATAGCCTTTGCCTCCAGGAATTTATCCAACCCCCTTTTAAAGCCATCCAGATTGATGGCCATCACTACATCTTGTGGTAGTGAGTTCCATAATGTAACCTGCATGAGCAAAGGAATGAGCAACAGGCTCTATAACCACCACCACCCAACCCTCTGTCCCAATGTCCATACTGGAGTTGACAGTGTTGGCATCAGGCAGGCCTGAGTGGGGAGGTCATTCCATAGTAGAGGCCTTCATTTCAGCAGCTCAGCTTCTCGCTCACTACCATTTATTTGCATCTGGCATTTAAATGAAGGCTCTGGCATGGATTAGTCCATGAAGTCACGAAGAGTTGGAAACGACTGAACGAATAAACAACAAAAATTTAAATGCATACATGGGAGTATGCAGCTGAGATCCATAATAAAGGGAGGCCATAGCCTATCTTGCTTTTGAAACACAGCAGGATGGGGGATTTAAAATGCCCTTTGCCTCTCTTTCAGCTTGGGAGGAAAAGGCTGAGATGCACAACAGTGCTACAAGGGGGCGATCCTTTGCATCAGAGACTTGGTTCACATGACTGGGCAAGCCACCATTGGTTAATTGACCCATGGGAGCTCTATGCCACACGGCAGCTGCCATTTTGCATATTTAATCCATTCTGAGGGGGGTAGGGATGTACAGATTTGGTAAAATCTGTTCAATTTGCATTTTGTGGATTGTCCGGTACCTTTCATTCTGTTGTGTGCTCATGGAGGGAATCAGATTTTTTCCCTAATTTCCCCAATTTGCTTAAACTCACACTTGTGAAAATGCACAAGTCTCCCCCCAAATGCACAACCCTCCCCAAAATGTGCATTTTCATGCTTTAGCCTATGGGGGAAATCAACATTTTTGGCTGGTATTTTTTAACTTATTTTTTAGGACTAAATTTGTGTGAAATTCCAGAAATTAAACACACACACACACACACACACACACACGAGACCACAGGTCCATGGAATCCATACGATTCAGTAAAAGCCGGTCCACTGCAGAATCCATGGGTTGGTTTCATAGAAATCTGAACTCAGTTGATTCTATTGTGGATTTCCCCGATATCCCTAGTGGGGGATAGTTTGTCATTTCATATGAACCTAGCAAGGATAGGTTGTTGGCGTGGTTCACCACCATCACCACCACCCACAAACCATGCACTCTTTTAGGGTAGTGGGTGGTTTGTTAACCATGCCAACAACCCAAGTTTTGCTCTCAGGCCTCCAGTTTGTTTGTCCCTGCAATTAGGACAGGGATAAATACCAACCCCACACTTCCCGTTATGCATGCACAGTTATCAAACTATCAATATTGGATCTGAACTAGTGCCACAGTAGCATTAAGAAGTTGGCCTTATTGATCTTTACAGAGCTATACATAGCCTTAACACAGAAGCTCTCCCCTCTATTGAATTTGGTAACCCCCATGAGGACAAACTGTTAGGCTGCTATGCAAATGTCATTATTTTCCTGATAGGGGACAGCAATTAGACGGAGACCTTGTAAATTAATAAATTGAATCACAAATGCGCAAGTCAAATGGAGTTCATGTTGTCGAACCGTTCCTCCACAATCTAGGGTCCTCCATTCAGCTCTCATGTAGTAAAAGTCCTGCAGAATATTCCACATCTCCTGAACAACAATAAGAGCAAAGAAATACTAGCGCAATCCTTATCCAAGGAAGAGTTATGAAACAAAGAAATTATTTGGCTGTCATCACAGCAGTAGGGAGGATGTTCCTGTTATATCCCTAATAGTTTTAAAACTTTTGATATTCGACCAAAATTTATTATAGCCAGTAGTTCTTATATCTAAAATGATATTTAATCTGAGTAACTCTCTCATCCCCTCTGCAATGTTAACCCCTCTGATGTATTTATGGAGAGCAATTCCTGTAGGGATACAGGTAAAATGAAAATCTGTTATATCTTTGAAACACATCATTTTAATAAATTTAAGGCTATTTCAACTTGGTAGCCTTCAAGATTTAGTATTCCTCAAGAGATGAATCTCTGTTTCTCCTCTTTCAGTCCCTCACAAGACCCATAAATCTTTTATCTCCACTCTGTATCTCTATATAGCATAAAGTCAGATAAACTAAAACCAAAAGAGCAAATCAGTGCAAAGTCTGAAAAACTCAAAAGTCCTACATCCCAATTATTTCTTCTTCTAGTACTAAACTTTAAGCACTTCTGGTGATCAAAATATTTGGAGATATAGACTTTCCCTCAAATTCTTTGTCTTCAAGCAAGACAAAGTGAGCTAGTAACTACCAACTGTCTCTGCAGAGGCCACCAGTGAGGGAGGAAGCAGCAGCCAAGCATCTTTCCACCGTGCCTGGGTCCAACTCCAGCTGGGAGCCACCTCTCTCCTGCTACCAACTGTCACTGCAGAGGCCACCATGAGGGAGGAAGCAGCAGCCAGGCATCTTTCCACCGTGCCTGGGTCCAGCTCCAGCTGAGAGCCCCCTCCCTTCTGCTGTCACCTGTAACTGCTGAACTTTCCAACTAAGATTGTAGTGCCTGAATTTGCTTTCCTTTTCCCCCTCCTCCTCCTCCCTCCCAATCCCCTTTCCTTTTGTGTCATGTCTTTTAGATTGTAAGCCTGTGGGCAGGGACTGTCAAGAAATACTTTTGTAAGCCGCCATGAGAGCCTTTTTTGGCTGAATGGCGGCATAAAAATACTTAAATAAATAAATAAATAAATAGTACACGGTATCTAGAGGTAACTTTATTTATTTTAAGAAAGTGCTTTAGGTAAGGCTATAGCATCCAAGAAAACCTTTTTGTTTTTGATATTTCCCTAATCCAATTTCTTGCCATTATATTTCTGTCTAAAAGGGAAAACATCCATCTTCCATTAATCCCATATCCTGAGCAAAGAGTAGAAACAACACTATGTGATCTATATGGATTATCATATAACCTGCTTGATATGGGTGTTATTTTAATTGCTTATGAAGTTTTGGCTACAATCCTGACCTGTACCCACATATCTGGGAGTAAGCCCCACTGAACACAATGGAAGCTACTTCTGAGTAGACATGTACTGTCACAGTGCAGTGCTTTCCATATCTACTCAGAAATAAATCCTGTTTAATTTAATGAGATTTATTCCCACATTGTGTGTGTATATAATTGCAGCCTTACATGTTAATTGTTTATTGATTTTATATATTTTGTTAAAGTAGTGTGTGCTTTACTTTTCGATTATGTTTGCCATTTTGAACCTTAGAAAGACGGATAAAATATTTAAAATATTGCATTACATTATATTATTTTTAAAAAGCCATCTGTAGACTACAAGTGCCCATCACTAAATAGATGATTTGCAAAATTTTCATTAATCCACTTATGTGATATCCTAATAACTATATACTTTTACCCCCATTGAAAACATTATTAATCTTGCACTAACTTCTTATGTCTTAAGGCTAAAACAAGTAAATTTGACATGAGCAATTATGGCATAAGTAAAAGGGGGGGGAACGATTGTGAAATGAAACTGTTTGCAAGAGTGGTTATTATTTAGACAAATGGAAGGTTAAATAAAAAGAGAGACTCATCCTTTTCTGACATAATATAGAAGGAAATGCTAAAACAAAAGCATCTGGGAATGAGGATGAGGTGGGGAAATATAGATTAGAAAACAACAACAGCAGTTTAGTAAAACAAAGAAGGCAACATGAGATGAATTAAATTTTTAAATGCACAAGACAGAATTCCTGTGCAGCTCGAGTGGTTTCCTTCCGAGTCATAAATTCAGTATACAGAAACAATGCATTGCAGACAGATGCCTTTTATGGGGTTTTTCCTTCTTAAACTAAGGAACTATTATGATTCTCTCATGCAGATAATAAATTTAACTCAGAAATCTACCCGCTGTGAATTCTACCAAAATACAGTTCTGAGCATGAGCTGGGAGAGAATGAAAAGCAGTATTTCCATGGAGAGAGTACAGTCTGACTATATCAGGTGAAACTGACATGCGGGAGAAGGAGAGAAAAGGTCTGGGAAATATATTATAGCCAAGACGGGTTTTAACTAAAAAGATATAAATTGTTTACAATTAAAATCTCTGCAAAAATCCAAAGAAACACCTGATTCGTTGTTCTTATGTTATTGTTGTGTTATGTTTTATTGATTCTTTTCATTTTGTTGACAAAGATATACGATAAAATATGCAAGTAAGGATGCAATCCAATGCATGTTTAGACCGGGGGGGGGGGGGATCGGTCCTACAACTAAAACATGGCTGGCTAAGGAAGGCTGTGAGAATTTAGGATTGCAGCCTAAATAATTTAAGAGCAGTATGTCGACACTGTCCTCCAACAAGGCGCCCCAATTATATCCTACTCCCTTACAGCTCAGCAGTATATCATGACCCCAAAGCTACTACTTACTCCCTCACCCTGCCCATACACACACACACACACACACACACACACGGCCCAAATAATAATGAAGCAAAAGAAGAGGAGGAAAGAGCAGAAAAGTAGAAAGCATGGGCAAGGAAGGAGGAGGAGGCTACCAACCCAGTCACCAGGAAATAATATCAGGAATTAGGCTGAAAGTTTATTAATCAGTACAGAGAACTACACCAAATATATTTTGCGTAGTGGATGTTTTCTCAAGGAGTGCCAAAATCAGGAAAAGAAAATTCAGAGTTTTCTCTTAAAATTATGATTTATTACATTTCTATCTCATTCTTTCTCAGAGGCAATCAGGCTGGTGGCATACATGGTTGCCCCCACTTCTTCATAAGAATATAAGAAGAGCCAGGCTGGATCAGACCGAGGGTCCGTCTAGTCCAGCACTCTGTTCACTCAGTGGCCAACCAGCTGTCAGCCAGCTGCAATAGCCCTGCAAGGGAGTTTAGGGTGAGAGACAGTGATTGGTCAGTAGCGACCTAACACATTGTGCTTCCTGAAATCAGAGCCTGAACACTGGGGGTTTACTAACAGGGCTATCACTTTAAAATCTTCCATTGTACCATTCCGTTCTCCTTCCCATTCATCCTACTGATTGACCCAATTTCTGTCACCTAGTAAGCTTTGTGGCTGAATATTTAAACCCAGGTTTTGTTTTGTTTTTTTATCTTCGTGTAATATTCCACCCACAATTTTTTGTAGCACTGTTGAAAATGGCATGAAAATAATGGAGTACATTTGGCTTAGGACTATTTACTAGGGTTGTGCAAAGTGGGTCTTCTCTGCCTCAAAATTCAATCTGGAGCTCCCTAGGGGAGTTTCTCTGCCTTGTTTTCTGGAGCGGGTCTCTCTCTCTCTCTGCCTCATCGAATTACCTGTCGAAGGACCGTTCCATTTTTGGGTAACAGAAATGCTTAGAGCTCTCTCAGTTTTAAAGATAAACACATAAAAATTGGCATCACGGCAGCTTTTAAAGAGGGCTTTAGGCCTGCCAATTTTGGAACAGATCCCTGTATGCAATGATTTCTAGGAAAGTTTTTAATGTATGAACTCAAATGTCCTCTCTCAGGCACCTCTCATGAGGGAGAGGGAAATGAAGCTGTGGGAAAGCACTTAGTGCAATAATAAATAAGTAAATATATTATTAAATGCCACAACATCATCACACAGCTTGCCCAACCTCAGAGAGGACAGGAGGCTTGCAAGAGGAGGAGGAGGAGGCACCCCTCCCCACTGACATTGCAACAACAAGTCAAGGCAACAACAACAGCTTCCCTACACGGGAGGAGGAAGAGGATGATGACGACTCCCCTCCTGCACTGGAAGCCCAGCCAGCTAATAGGAGTAACAGTTTAACTGAGAAATAAACAGTAGGGGTGTGCACGGACCCCCCGCTCCGCTTCACTTGCAGATCCGCCATTTTTCGGATCGGGCCGCTCCGCCCCGCCCCCGCTCCGCCCACTTCCGCTCCGCTCCGCTCGGAGCTCCGGATCCGGATCCGGAGCTCCGTTTTTGCCCCCCATAGGGTTGCATTGAAAGCTAAAAAAGTATACAACTTTTTTTCTGTTCAAGTTAGAAACCTCACGTTTGGCACCATGACACCTCATGGGGGTATACACACGCACGCCAAGTTTCAAAGCAATCCCATCATCCCCTGATTTTTGGGGAATTTTTGAAAATCGGGCACCCCATTCAGACCCCTTGGGATAGCTCCGTCAATTTGCATGTTAGAAACCTCAAACTCGGCACCATGAAAGCTTATCCATGTGTCCACATGGACGCCCAGACTCAAAGCAATCCCATCATCCCCTGATTTTTGGCGCGGCTCTAACCTCTAACGCACCACCCATAACCCTAATTCACACCCCTTTCAATAGCTCCATCAATTTGCACGTTAGAAACCTCAAACTCGGCACCATGATAGCTTATCCACGTGTCCACATGGACGCCAAGTTTCAAGCAAATCCCATCATCCCCTGATTTTTGGGGATTTTTTGAAAATCGGGCACCTCATTCACACCCCTTGGGATAGCTCCGTCAATTTGCATGTTAGAAACCTCAAACTCAGCACCATGAAAGCTTCTCCATGTGTCCACATGGACGCCCAGACTCAAGGCAATCCCATCATCCCCTGATTTTTGGCGCGGCTTAACTCACCCCAAATTGTCCCATTCTACAACTACGTCAATTTGCATGTTAGAAACTTCAAACTTGGCACCATGATAGCTTATCCACGTGTCCACATGGACGCCAAGTTTCAAGGCAATCCCATCATCCCCTGATTTTTGGGGAATTTATGAAAATCGGGCACCCCATTCACACCCCTTGGGATAGCTCCGTCAATTTGCATGTTAGAAACCTCAAACTCGGCACCATGAGAGCTTATCCATGTGTCCACATGGACGCCCAGACTCAAGGCAATCCCATCATCCCCTGATTTTTGGCGCGGCTTAAACTTTTTAACTCACCCCAAATCAAGTCCCATTCTACAACTACGTCAATTTGCACGTCAGAAACCTATCCTTTGGTCCCATGACAGCTTACCCATGTGTCCCCATGGACACCAAGTTTCAAGGCAATCCCATCATCCCCTGATGTTAGGGGAACTTTTGAAAATCGGGCACTCCAGTATGTCAGGGATTTAAAGTTGCAATGCAGACAGCTCAATGGGGCCAGTTCCGAGGAAATCCCAACATGCCACGAGATAACCCTAAATCTTCTGGCACATTTGAAAAAGGGATTATTGAACTTGATAAAGTCTAAGTGAGCGCAGGAAGGACTTCTCCCCTGAGTCAAAGCAAGACACATACACCATCCCTGCAAGGCGGGAAGGGGAGAAGGGAGGGAAGGCAGGCAGGCAGGCAGGCAGGCAGGGGACAAGAAGTGTGTATGCTGTATAAAAAGAATAAAATATTATACTACTAAGAATATACTAATATATATACTACTAAGAATATCTAATAATATGTTTAAGAATATTACTAATAAATGTAGGGAAATGGGACAAGAAGTGTGTATGCTGTATAAAAAGAATAAAATATTATACTACTAAGAATATACTAATATATATACTACTAAGAATATCTAATAATATGTTTAAGAATATTACTAATAAATGTAGGGAAATGGGACAAGAAGTGTGTATGCTGTATAAAAAGAATAAAATATTATACTACTAAGAATATACTAATATATATACTACTAAGAATATCTAATAATATGTTTAAGAATATTACTAATAAATGTAGGGAAATGGGACAAGAAGTGTGTGTATGCTTTCCCCAAAATGCTCAATCTGTGGCTGCCTGTTGCACTTCACAAAAGCAGCCCACTCAGTCCAAGTTACACAGAGAAGAAAAAGAGAATAATTTTTTTTTGGTATTTTTTGGTATTTTTTGGTATATAGAAGATAGAAGGAAACACAATCAGGATTTAAGAGAGGGGAGGGGGGGAAAGAACCAACCAAACACTACTACTAATATGTATAAGAAGAATAAAATATGAATACTACTAATAATATGTAAGAGATACTAATATACTACTAAGACTATGTAAAAGAATATAATAAAATATGTTTAAGAATATTACTAATAAATGTAGGGAAATGGGACAAGAAGTGTGTGTATGCTTTCAAAAGGAAGCTTTCACAAAAGCAGAACAGTCAGGGGGGGGGGGGGCAACCAACCCAACCCACCAAACACACACTCCAAAATTTAAAAATAAAGTTTATATTAAATCAAAGTAAGGGAAAAACACAGGGCAAACTAAGCTATAAGTCAGAAAGAAGCAAACAAACACACACACACGCGCCAAACTAAATCTATCCTAATCTATCTCCAAAGTCCAAAGCAGGAGCACTAACTAACTAAGTGTTCCCTCCACGAACGCCAACCCACAAAGAGACACAAAACAGAAAGTTCTCAGGGTGGGTCTGCCTTAGTCCCCCTTCCAACGCTGGGATTGGAGGATGATGCTTTCTGAGGAGATCAGTTCTCATCAGGATTGGGAGTTGAATGTGCCTGTCATCGCTTCCAAAAAAAAACAAAAAACCCCAAACCCCGATTTTTAAAAAAATATTGCACAAGAACCACAGGACGCAGAAAGTTGAGAGTAGTCTCAAAATGACCCCCATCCACGACTCTCTGTGCACAAGAATTTTCAGAACGATAGCTTAAACCCCCCCCCAGTTATCCCCGATTCTTTCCCTCAATGCAATCCTATGGGCGAAAAGCTGAAAACGCCGTTTGAGCCGCGCGGTTGACCCGATTTTCAAAAAAATATAGCACGCGACCCGCACAACGCAGAGAGGTGAGAGTGGTCTCAAAATGACCCCCATCCACGACTCTCTGAGCACAAGAATTTCCAGAACGATAGCTTCAAAAACAACCTAGTTATGCGCGATTATTTGCCGCAATGCAATCCTATGGCGAAATGTTTTCAAGATGGCGACCGGAGCGCTCCGCCTGAACTAGGAGCTCCGAAAAATGGCCGCTTCTCTTCGCCTTGCTTCTAGGGGTCCGCGGTCCGCTCCTACTCCGCCTCTGGGTAAGGCGGAGCAGGCCAATCCGCTACTGCTTCTACGCTCCTAATCGGAGCGGATCACACCCCTAATAAACAGCCTGCCTGACTCAGGTGTAGAAGCTTCCTCACTGACAATACCAGCCCAGCAGCACTTTCACACTGTGGCTGACTTCTTTGAGTCCAGGCAGAAAGGTGTTCTGGCCATCTAGCCCTGCACTCCTTCTCCCTACACGGCCAGAACCAGCACAGCAGCAGCCGTCAAGTGTTTCCCACGACTCGTGATGGAACGTTATCAATGTGTGCTTTATTAATTGTGTACTGCTTGTGTGCACTGCACAACCCTAAAACACACAAACATACATGTCCAAGAAGAAGACATTTGTAACTTTGAAGCCAAGTGCTGCTGGGAGGGCTCAACTTTGAGAAAGGAGAGCTACAGCATGTCAAACCATTAAGGGGAAATAATAATAATAATTGTGCAATCCAGCCCTGCAAGGCAGGATGGGCAGGCACATTGGAGAAAAAAGCTTTAACAGAACATGCAGGCACATGGGCACATGCTGGGGGTGGAACAGGTGAAAAGGTTCTCTCTCTCTCTCCTCTCTCTCTGCAAAGAAATAGAGTCATCTCGAGATCTTGTAGATCTCTCTCTCTCCCCCCTCTCTTGTCTTCTAAATCTGGGTTTGCAAACAAACAACCCCCTATCTCACTCTGCACTGTGAGCAAAGATGAAAGAATCTCTCTCTCTCTCTCTCTCTCTCTCTCTCTCTCTCTCTCTCTCTCTCTCTCTCTCTTTGTGACCCTAATGAAAGCTGCAAGACCAAGAACAGCAATGAGCGCGTGGACTCAAGGACCGTGAGAAAATCCCCTCCCCCAAACACTGTGATTGGAGGAGAACAGAACATGGTCACAGACAGTGCTGTGGCAATTCCTAATTGGTTAGCCACAGATGTCAATATCAAAGCTACCCTGACTCCACTCAGTGTCTTCCAAATATGGAGATATTCAATTCAGACGCATAATTACAAAGACTTTAGAAGCACCGATTGGGCATGTCTCAGCTCTGATATTAATCAATGGGTTTGGAAGTGGCCAATCTCTGCTCTGGAAGAACAAATACTCTGTGGATGTTCGCAGTTACCAGATAATTCCAGGGTGGAGTACACACCCCTAGTATTTACACTTCAGCCCTCAGAATATATTGTTCTTTAAGACATTTTGGAGTGTGTGTGTGTGTGTGTGTGTGTGTGTGTGTGTGTGTGTGTGTTTGTGTGTAGTACAGGTAAGCAACTAAAATAGGAAAGGCTTTTGGCACCCATAATTCAAAGAGGTAAACATTGGCTCATTTTATTTATTTATTTATGACATTTTTTTACTGCGCAATAGCTAAAGCGCCTTTCCTAGGGTTCAAAGTTCAAATATTTGTATTTGTAAAAGATGATTATGGAAACATGATTATGATGATCACATACTCAGTTCTCCATCCAATGTGAGATGTTCTTACTTTTAAACAGATTTTTTGAGAAGCAAATGAAATAAAATGGTTCTAAAAACATTAAGCCCTTGAACTACTCCACTCATTTACAATAGCTCTGTGATGTGCCAGCAAAGAACCTCAATTATCAGCACACGGGAACTCTGTAGGTTTTTAATGATAACTTTGCACACCCTGACATGCCATGTATGTCTGGCACTATCATTTCCAGACTGAAGTGGTTTTTTAAAAAAACGTGTGAAGTGCTCTACTAATTTCAAATTACTCTGAACAATGCAAGCTTAGAATTCTGATCATCTCTAAACTTAGAGATGTTGTGAACATTTGAAGTGGTATAATATTGTGTGTTGTGATTTTGGTCTTCTTAAGTGTTTCAGTCTGACAGTTCATAGACAAACTCCATTAAGCTGTGGAGGGATCAAGCTAGCCATGCAATAATGTAATGGGACATCAGAATAGAATGTATTTTCATGGTTCACAAAACCTTATAACTGCAAAATGCAGTGAAATAGAAGATATACCCCAAATCTAACACTCATGGCTGTTACTTTGGAATTAATCCAGTGTATCTACTTTCAGTTTTGTCACAGAATTGAGATCCTGCATATCCTATTCATAACCTCTAGGTGGCATTGTGGTATAATGGAATAGTGCAAATATACAAGGGGAAATCATGGCTTCTTTTGCTTTCACAAGTAAATGCTGCATTTTCCCTGCTTTCTTAATTTCTTTTTTCTTTTTTCTTTTGCTAGAAGTGCTGGTTAGATACAGAAGCAAAACTGGAGGGTCACAACATAATCTAAGGAGCCCATAAGCAACCATGAGTAGCGAATAATGAGTGCATGATAAATGCCTCAAGTTGAAAAGCCAAGTATAAAGCCAGAAAATGCAGTATACGGAGGCCATCCATGGTTATTTAGTCCAGTTGGAAAATGCACAATGCAAATGTTTGGATGGACTCTATGATGATATTATCTGTGCCACTGATGAGTTCTGTTTGGGATTAATCAATTGCCTTATCATATCAGGAGGGTATTTGCCTGCCTTAAAAGTCAAGGCCCTGGGATTGTTGAACTTCTTTGCCAAGAAGGCTTGCCAATGTATCTGAGCATTTGGATGGCATCATAAACATGTTGATTTAAACAACCTATTAGGGATGTATATTTTTCACATTGACTTTCATGATTCTTAATCTATGGTTTGAAATTAGTAGTCATTGGGATTAAATTTGATCTCTCTCTCGGTCTCTCTCTCTCTCTGTCTCCAGAGACATGTTATTACTCAATTTAGAAAAATGGGTGGATTTATTAAATGGATGTATTTATTAGATTTTGGCGCAAATATTTTGATATAGTTTCTAGCTGGTATAAAAGGTTTTGACACTAAAGGTCCAGTTTGTATCAACAAATTATGAGAGAGTGAAGATGACATATTATTCTTAATCTCCCTGCATGCTGTGGCATATTTTAAACCCAGTTCCACATTCCCTTATGGTCCATTCAGAAAATACACATCACGGAACTCAACTTCTTACCAACTCAGGGAAATTCTTGATAGACCTTGTAATTCCTGAACTGTTACTTGTTTTCTTAAGAAGGTTCTGTAGGTTCAAATTGGTCTGATAATACCAGTCAGAATAGATTAGATATACATCTACTGGCTGCCTCACTGGCAAATGTTTAGAGCTCTGCAGCTAGGAGAACCTGATACAAAATCTGAGCACTGAGTATTTTGTAGAGAACAGAGAACAAAAACCAAGCCACGACTGATAGGCCAGGGGGTGCCATCAATTCCCACCTTTCAACCAGTGCCAAGACCTATTGCCCCCCGAGTTTATCTACTTTAAGTTTGATTCAATAAAGCAGTGGCCTTTAGGTCACTTTCTATATAAATTTGTGCCTGGGTCCTCATTGGTTTCTGTCCACAAGAACATTCCATTTAACCCGTTGCCTCACAAATTAGCAGTGTTCCAATTTAATGTTCTCAGATTTAAAGACAGATGGACTTCTTAGTCTCAGATAACGTACTTGTGTGTTCAGGCCACAGTAACAAAACGGCAGCCCAGCCGTTCATGGAGGCGATGATGACTTTTGGTTTTAAACCACAAATGAAACCTGGAACATGGTTTTGAGCTATAGGCTTCTTCTATTAAGGAAATGTTGCATCATTTAGTATACTGTCACCATAAACTGCTTGTTGTTTGGGAATCCCAGATTATTTTAATACCTTGAAATTATTGTTCAGTAATATTGAATGCTCTCATGCCAGCAATGGAGTAGAAGAACCTGTAGCAAAAGGTAGAGATGCCATATTCCTGAAAGACTCAGAGGTCATATTTTATAAGCATTAGGATGTCAATGCAATATATATATATATATATATATATATATATATATATATTGAGAGAGAGAGAGAGAGAGAGAGAGAGAGAGAGAGAGAGAGAGAGAGAGAGAGAGAACACTTGCTCTGTTGCTCCAGAGGACAGGACTAGAACCAATGGATGGAAACTGCAGGGAAGCAGATTTCAGCTAAACAATAGGAGAAACTTTCTAACAGTAAGGATAGTCTTTCTTAGTGGATGTGTATAAGAAGAGGCTGCACCAACCATTCAGAAGAGATGCTGCACCTGCATTGTGCATTGAGCAAAAGGCAGGACAAGATGACCTTCAAGGTCCCTTCCAACTCTATGGTTCTATGATTTGTCTGGCAGGATAGGGGAGATAAATGGGGAGAAGGATGGCCTCTTTCCTCCTCCCAATCCACCCCTCCAAGTTCTTTTTCGTCAAATAATAATAATAATAATAATAATAATAATAATATTTTATTTATTACCCACCTCTCCCTCTGGATCGAGGCGGGGAACAACACTAAACACAATCTAATACATAAAATTAGTTAAAATAGCATATAAAACCAATACAATATTAAAATAACAATCACAGCATCTTAAAATTCTTAGGTTTAAAATTCACCTGGGTAGGCCTGCTGGACGAGACTAGTCTTTACAGCTGTCTTAAACTCAGAGAGAGCATTAAGCTGACGAATCCATGATGAACTCAAACCTCTCTGTGAGAAGGTGAGGAAAGGAATTTTATTTATTTATTTATTTATTACATTTCTATACCCCCAATAGCCGGAGCTCTCTGGGCGGTTCACAAAAATGAACCGCCCAGATGTGAGGAAATGTGAGGAAGGGGGATCAAAGGTCTTATCCTAGGCCAAAAGCTTAATTATAAATAAAGTTGCTAAAAGTATCCTTTTATAAGACTGGGATTGCACAGTGTTTCCATTCTGGTAAGCAGCAGCACGGACTGTAGAGGATTTTTTTTTTTACTGCTTCTGGAAATATTTTGCGTACTGGTCTGCAATTTACACAAATTGTAATGTGTGCATTTTGGGGGTGAGGGTCTTGAAATTACCACAAATTATAACATATGGGTGATCTTGCATTACCTGTCTGCTATGTAGCCCTGCAGAGGTATTTTCTCCTCTTGTCAATACCCTTGTAAGTTTTATCTTCTCCATCCATTATTTCTTTTAGCTGATCAGAGCAATATCCCATACTTGTCAAATAACTTGTCAATTTCATCCTCCACTTTGGCACTTCCCAGCAAAGTGGGGGTGTAGAATTGACAAGTTCTATGACAGGTAGGAGAATATGGCTCTTCTGGGCTAAAGGACATGGTTGTGGAGAGGATGAAACTGGCAATGATATTGACAAGAAGGGAATGTGATTCTGCAGGTCTACATAGCGGACAGGCGAACTTGCAGTTGTGTGCACTTGCTCAAGATCTCCAGTAAAAGTTCAAAAGAAAATAATTACAACACAGAATTTCACAAGATTCCTCTGCCAGAATGCTACACAATTTCAAAAATTCTGTGTAGCATTTTCAAAAATGCTACCCGGAATTTCACAAATTTCAACATTCCTCTGCCAAAGTGCTACACAAATTGCTGCCATTAAAAAAGGAAGAAGGGAAGGAAGGAAGGAATCCGAATACTGGCTTGACTTGCTACAGATTGAGGCAATGCCAACGGAGGGAAGTGGGGGAAATCCACAGGGCCAAACTGGAAAAAATCTCTCAAGTTTTCAAAAAACAAACAAACCCCAATGGAATTCTCATATATCCCTAGGTGAATTATGGTAGGCTCATTTGTACTTCAAAACATGTTAAAAGTGGCAAATTGCATCTTATTCCTGGCATGTATGTGAACCACTCAAATTGCAAAGCAGGGAGGAACCTGGGTTGGTGACATAGCTACAGAATTTACAAGGGGTGTCTTTTTTCAGTCTTTATATATTTATTATTTTAGAATTATTTTTATCCCAGCTTGCAATTACATATATCTTCATCCATAGAAGCCATTTGCTACATTAGTATGTACGGACCTTGACTAAAGAAACCTTAGCTCAGATCTCTCAAAATGAAGTTGGAATATCTATTTGTTTAAAAAAAGAAATGAAGATTCTCTTTAGAAAACACCACCACAACTACAGATACATTCACTGGGGGTTAATTAGTGTTTACATAAAACAAGGGTTTACATTTCCCATTTGCAAGGAGAGTGCTAATTTTCTGTTTACCTTGATTAGTCCTTTGTTACAGACGCTGCGGGTTTAGTGTTATCATTTCCCCCCTTCATTACTGCCTTGTTTGTTTTAAGTTAGATCACATCACCGCTCCATACAATCAAATTCCAACTTGGGGGTGGGGTGGGGAAGGAATGAGGTGGAACAGTAATATTTTACATAAAATTGTAAACTGCATTATTTCAGACATATGTACAAAATACGTACAAAAAAATTACAAAAAAAATTCTAAGTCAAGAAAACCTGCTTAAGGGGGAGGGGGGAGACTTGAACAATCACATTTTAAGGCAATGTGGAATATGAAGTTGGAATATGCCAGTTTTGACATACCATCAGAATGACTCGCCTTGCTCAGATGCTGCCGCACTTCATGATTCATTAATGTTGCATAATGTGATATGTTGACATAACCAGATGTATTATCAAAATGAGATGTCAAATCTGAAAAACTCAAAGGAAGCAAAGTTTATAGGGAAACTATCTTTAGATGTGACACTTAGGACATCTGGTTGTGTTCTGCTTTAAACGTTTGTAAATATACATGTGCTTTCAATGTTTTATATGTGGGTTCAAATATGTGTGTGCTTTCCATTCTTCATGATGAAGAATTGTACTATGCAGCTAGAAATCATTAATGAGGGGTCCAGAACATGTAAGGTTTGCACAAATGTCCAGAACATGAGTGCTACTGTGTGTGACAGCTGCCATCTTGACTACGACCAGTGAAGAATGGAACCAGGAAAGCTGATGAAATGAACCCTTATATGTCGAGGAATGCAGCCAAATTTGGTACTGTCGGCTGCACAAGTTGCATTACAATTCTGTACAGTGGGCTCTTTCTGTTTATAGTTAGAAGGCAGATTTTTCCATATAAAGAGTCTGAACACATTAACAACCTGAAAGCACATGAACAGCCTGATCCTACGTAGGGTTCAGTGGGTGAAGGTGTGCTGAAATCTGTGTAGGACCAGGCTGTTCATCCCCTGTTAGACTAGGCAGGTCTAGAGGTTCTTGAGCAATGCCCAATTTGCATCCTCATTTAGAACTGGTAAAAATGGGGAGGGGGAGTTTCAAGGGGTTTCAGTAGCTTTGCACCAGCACCGCTTTCTCTTTTAAATTCTTCTCTTTTTCCGCCTTTTGGCCACCACCTATGGTTGGTCAAAGCAGGGCTGCTTAAGGGTTGTATGGGGGAGGGGTATCTGCCAGCTGCCTTTATTCTACCCTACAAAGCCCCTGGGATACCACTAGAAATTGCAGGCCCTGGCCAATTGCAATCTATAGTCATAACTAATTTCATTTATAATAATGTAAACATGATGAAGGGTCATAGCTCAGTTGGTAGAGCACATACTTAGCATGCAGAAGGACCCTGGTTCAATCCCAGGCATTTCTAGGTTAGCCTGGAAAAACTCCTACCTAAAACCCCAGAAAGCCATTGCTGCCTATCTGTGTACATAATACAGGGCTAGATGGACCAATGGTCTAATTTATCGTAAAGCAGCTTCCTATGTTCCTATTGTCATGGGTAGTATTGATAAGAATGTATTGTATCTTGTAGGTATGACCAATTCTGTATGTATATGTTGTGAGCTAACTATGAGTAATGGAATATATTTGTGGGAATAGAGGGAGAATGCCACAAATGGATCGTTCAAGTGCTGGAAGTAGCACATAGATTAACTTAGCAGGGATACTTCCATCTGATTGTTACTGGTATCAGTGGCAGACCAGGCTACATTGAGAAAAATGGGAATGGTAGTATGACCAGTTCCAAAAGTCATTGATGAGGTCATTGAGAGTAGACAGCAAGCAAATGGTAGCAATGATGAAAAAAACAAGGAGAAGCTACAAGTGACGATGGTAGTGAGAAGGTAGATTCCCTGATGGTGGGGGGGGGGCATGGAGAGGGTCTAGGCAGGGCACTCCAAACCTGGATCTGGCACTGTCCAGCATCACCCGTGTAAGATTTGAACCCTGTTGAAACTATGCTGTCGCCAACAATGCATACAGAATATGCAGTGACTGTGAACATTACAATGAGGTTTCATATAGGAGGTTCTAAAACACACGATCAGATTCTGGAAAGGCTTTTGTTCTTGAAGCTTCATATGCTTCAGGCATCCTATTTTTCATCTTCTTGATGATGATATTGCTACACACTACATTAAGTACCATGCAGATTAGGGCTGTGCATGGACCACCACCACCTTGCCTTGCTTTGGAGGCCGATTTGGAGGAAATGACACTTTATGGCCACTGTGGTTCGAGACTTTAGTTCTATGAAACCACAAAGCCCCCATCTTCATTTAAAATGGTGGCTCTCGTTGAGGTTGGGTGGCAGTCAGACGGCTCAGGTAAGTCCTGTGGGTGGGCGGGAGCAGTGGCTCACCATTACCCTGAGTTGGGCCAAGGCGGCCTGAAGTGCTTCAGACCACTTCAGCCCGATCTGGTCCCAAGCCAAAGGAGCCCTCCTTGTTTCGGATTTGGGGTTTGGTCCCAAAGTGGTGCACAGCCCTAATGCTGACAATCCTAACTCTTCTTTACTTTCAAGGATTGGGACCAGAGTGATCAGGTAAGAGAGGTTTCAACCTTCCAATTCAGCCATTTTCCCCATTAAATTCTCCCCACCCCAACCCATATACACAAGGACTAAAAACAACAGCCGTCCATTGGGGCTAGAAGAACAGGGTTGGGAGGTGATCTTCATGATTCCTGTAATTCATGGAATGCTACACTGGAGGGCTGGGGCAGCATCTGGAGCTGCTAGGGAGGCAATGGAGAGGACAGAAGGAGGGGACTGATCAATATTGCCTTCCCATCTCCTTTGTCCAGTGGGGAGCCTCTGCTGGATCCCTGTGCCTTATGGGAATGGAAGGGGCCCTTCCCTTTACCAAATTGGCAATCTGGATCTAACCCAATACATGAAAGGCATGATCACATTACACATCTCTGGTGGAGAGCTTGGTTAAAGAGCAGTTCAGGAATCTTGCATACTGCTAAAGGGACTTAACCCTATACCGTGTGCTACAGTGCTATCATATAAAAAAAATTATTCTCACTGACCTACCCAGCTGCTATTTGCCACAGGAAGGAAGTTGCTATTGACGTGTCATCTAGATTGATTTGAAGCAGTTTGGGAGTAACTCCCACAGGAATCACTGGGGCATACTACTGCATAAACATAGTTAAAATCAATCTGCAAAGGGGGATGAAGTAAACATCAGGACAAAAAGATGGCTGCCACCGAAAATAGTCCAGCACATTTAGTTCTCCATTACTTTAGCAGAACTTACCTCAGGTTTTGACATCAGATGTTCTACGTGTCACCATCCCCACTTCATGTTTTTAGATGCTGATGTTGGTAAATATTTACTAGTCTGATGCTAAGATAAACAACAAACAAGGAATTCTTTACTGAAGATTCATCTGGCACCTACACTGCTAAATTTTAAGCTCCAAGTGAAAACCTTTGTGTTTCCCCAAGCCCCTTAAAGAACTTTTAGCCCTGAATGGATTGCTTTTGTACAACTGTCATTGCTATTTGAACTTTGTAATGTGTCTATTTTTATCATACTGATTGTTTGAATAATGTGATTTGTGCAAGCAGGGTAGAAATTTATGAGATAAACAAATGTTACTCCTAAATTATTGTTAGAAATATGTTTGGTTCTGTATTAAAATTTGCTCCAATTTTATGATATAAATTAATTCAAAAGAAGGTTACCCTGATTTCAATGAGGATTATTCTTCACCTTGCAATCCTATGCTTGAATACTCAGAAGTAAGTCCCATTCAGTTTGATGGAGCTTACTCCCAGGTAAGCTGTTTTAAATTTGTATTTTGAATTTGTATTTCTGCACTGCTGCTAATTTTATCCTGGTTGTGCTTTTGTATTGTATTTTATATCATGTGTTTATGCTATTTGTTTTATACTTTGAATGGTTTTAATTTTTGTGAACCGCCCGAGGAGCTTCGGCTAATAGGTGGTATAAAAATGCAATAAATAAATAAATAATAAGCATGTATAAGATTGAAGCCTAGGTGTACTTAAGACTGCAATTATTTATTCATCATCATCATCATCATCATCTCTCTGGGAAGTTTACAAAAATATTTTTTAAAGAATAAAAAATAAATTTCATTTATAGTTTGTGTATGTATGTGTGGAATTTGAAGGACTGAGAAATACAGTCAGTATAGAAATAAGATATTTTCATGGAAACTTTAGAGATTAAGCACTATTGGGGTGTATTGACACTTCATGCATTCAGCATGCCACATTTTAAAACTGGTTTTGGAGCCATTAGCCCAATTCTGATGAAATAAAATCCTTTACTAATATATGACTGGTTAATTCAAATTGTACCTGAATGTCACCACATGATAATAGTGATGACAACATCTAGGCCAATAATACAAAATCAATAGTAAGCACCCAAGTGCTATCTGAGGCAAATCTAGAATGTCATTAGATTATTAATTAAATTGACACCTGCCAACCAATCTTTACTTTACATGGAATATTAAAGTTATTTCTCCTCGCCTTGTAAAATGCTTTATAAAAGTAAATGTATGGTGGTATTACCAGAAAAGCCTCAACGACTTTTAATTTAAAGCTAGAAGCTTGACATATTTAAAGAAAGGGAGAAATCTGACTGTTTAAATTCCATAAATACAGCTTTTGCAAATGGTCTTTTAACTCTTATTGATCATGACCTAGGCATTCAAACTCTAATTATACTAAGAACTGCCCTATGTCTCTAGCGTACTGAAAAATCATTACCTGAAATTAATCAGTACTCAAAATACACCGGTCTTAATTACACTTATGTTTGATTAGGGGAGGGAAATGTTCTCTTTTGCTTTGCTTTTTTGGTAGGAGCCACTATAATAAAGTGCACAATAAAAGAATAAATAATCACTGCTCTCCTAAAAAAATTTTAAAAACCTCATCCACTAATTATGCAAATATTTAGGTATAATCACAGGTGATATTTGTGAAGAGTCACATTTAGTCACATGGGGAACATTTCTCAAGCATTTTTTTTTTAAAAAAAGTCCGTACTTTTAAGGATGCAACCCTATGCATACATTCTTGGAAATAAGTCACATTGAACAGAGTATATCAGAGTATATCCATATATCATCCAAACTTGTCCCATTAAAATCCTTGAATAGGAATAGGAGCACTTCTAAAAAAAATGTTCGCACATTCCTGAATTTACAATTGCATTGAAAAAAGTTGTACTTTCTTTTTTAAAATGTGCACTTTATAATGTGCATTTTTTAAACGCAATATGCATTTTCACACTTTAATCAATGGAATGGGTGCACACTTTTGAAAAAACAGGTTTTTTTCCTATTCAAAACGCACACTGTCTCTAGTTTGAATGAACCAAAAATCAGATGACAAAGAAAAACAGGAGTGAGCTGAACTGAGCTGGGAAGTGAAGTTTGGAGAATTTGGGTGAGCTCAAACATCCTTGGTGCTCCCATCCCTAGCACCGATAGCAGCTGCATGCAGCTGTGCATTCAGATATTCACTCAGTTTCCACCCACGGTTCTTCATTCAGGTACGGGAGATGGAATCAGGGCTGGGGCTGAAAAATTTACTCACAGAGGGTTAAGCCCTGGAAGAAAAAAACTGGACTTTGGCACAATCTCTGGATTCTCATTTTTTCTGCATGTGTTACACATCAGTACTGGACTGTAAAATGTCAAGGCCTCCTGACTCATCTGTTAATTGAATAATTAGCTGATGAAACTGTGTGCAATGCTATGTATGAAAATGTATATAAAGTTGAACAAATGTAATAGTGTTGTGGTAGATGCTGGCCAGTGATGTTGTGTATGCTAGATGTATTTTTGTACAGAAACGTTATATGTATGTGCCTCAGTAAAATCTTTGCTGAAGAAAGCCTTACGTGTCGTGAGTATATTTCTTCCTGAAAGAAAGCGCTCAGAAACCAAGCAGAAGAATCAAACGCTGAAGCTGCTGTGTTGCTGCTTAATCTCTGCTAAGTCAATTCCTGACAGGCTGGAGCTACCATGAAGCAGCCTGATGCAAGTGCAGCAGGAAGTGGAATATGGGGAAAGTGGCAAATTGTGCTGCTCTTCCCCTCCAAAGGAAGCACAGAAGCATCACTTGCGCAACTCTCACACTGATAAGGCGCATGAATTCCACATGCTCCTGGAACTCACACATCTCACCACAATTCAGTATCAAGAGTCTTAAGCATATGTAAACAGATACACTCATGCAGATTTTGCTTGCCACATATATTTGTAAATGCAAAATGGGGGAGACATATTCAGTGGTTTTAGATGGATTTAGCTATTTGATGATATTTGAAGTGACATGTTTAAAATATTATGAGATTAAAGGTACCACATGCATTGGACTCAACAGAACATGTTAGATTTCAACAATGCTGCCATCTATTTTATAACACTGTGGCAACCTTCGTATCTTTTTTTAAAAGTGGTGTTTCTCCCTGTTTAGAGTTTTAAAATACAAACAAAAGATCATGTGCAAATTTCTTCCTGGATGGAATTATTGCAGGGTAACCTGTTCAAAATACTCCTCCCTCCTACCACCAAATATCATCCTAAAAATAGAAAACTAGCACAGTAGGAGGAAGCTAGTTGAGAACCCATCTTCTTGACATCGAGTTCTTTTTATGTAGGGGTGGTTTTAGCTAGTAAAACATTCCACAATGTCATTTCCTACCTGATGTCCAAGGTAGTATAGCCCATGCAGATCATCCACCAACTTAAAACTTACATCTAAGACCAGATATATGTGGACAAAGCTTTCATCTTCCAGATTCTGTTTTGTGTTGGGTGGAGATTTGGCAGCTGAGGCTATTGTAGTGTAGTGTAGTGTTTAAAGGGCTTTTGACATTTGCAAGTGCAAATTCAATTTCATTTCCTGCTTTGATGAGATGTCGTCATCAATGCTGCCCAACTCTGCCAAGGTTTCCCCTCTTTCCTTGATTATGCTGTGCTCCTGAAAAGCCTGAACAAAGTATTACATAATCTATTATATACTTCAGAAGTGGGAAAAACACAATCTTTATCTCACTATTGATCTAAAAAGCGATCCTCTGGCCATTCCAGACAAGCTGTTTTCACAGTCTTTAAACAGTAATTTGAACAGCACGAGTATCTTCCTCAGAAGTCCACTTCTAACAAGTATAGTCCATTTTAATTTACAATTGATTGAAGAGAAGGAAACTACATATTGGCTTTTCTGTGTTTCTGAAGTATTGCGGATACCTTGATGCCTAACATATAACCAAAGCAGCTGTTCTATTTGATTTCTAAATACATACCAAAGTCTTGCACAAAGTCTTGCACTGAGATGGGGAATTCTCAGTGTAACACTTCAGACTTCAGGTGTATAAGCATTCACCTTATTTGTGAATGCTTATACACTGTGAGGAGGGGATGTGTCTTACACATAGTAAGAAGCATACCAGAAAGAAAGTTTTAGCACTAGCACTCCTCTCCCTGATCATTTACTGCACACAATGAGCGTTTGTGAATGAGAGAGCATTCTGAAGATGGCACACACTCCTGCAGTTTGAACTACCCCCAACTTTGTGCCCTGCAGATGTGTAGGGTTACAACTTCCAGCATACCCCAACACATCTGGAGGGCACTGGTTGGGGAAGGGTGACCTAGAAGTCTACCACATCAGTCAATCATCTTATACTGCATCTTATGTGGATGACCATATCCATCAAGTTCAATTTAACTCAAGTTCTCCTTTTAACAAGGCTAATTTCATTCCATCCCAAATCTGCATTGTATTGCAATTTTTATTTATTTTTTACTTTGCATGAAAAGTTGTACGAATGTTTGTGTGCATTTTTAAAGTAGGCAATCTTTTAATATGTATTTTCCTCCAACTGTATGCCTATTTTTTTTTAGAATGTATGTATTTTTGTGTGAACTGCATTGCAATTTTTTGAAATGTATGGATTTTGATGTCAAACTGCATTCCCAGATACAAGTTAGGCAAGTGTGCATTTGGTATGTTCACATTGAAATGCAAACTGAAGAAATTTCTCACCATTCTTTACAGCAACCTGAGCTGTGAATCAGGATACCCCTGATTCAAAATCTCACATTTGCTACTGATCCTGTTTGCATAATCACAATAAGCCACAGTAGCCATGGATTTTGGGTAGTTTGTTAACTATCCCAAACAACCACCTCACCAGGTTCAGACATCACAACAAGCCACACAAATGAAGGTAGTTGTGTAAAATCTGACCAGCATGTGACCAGCACTTGCACATTTGTATGACAGTGGCCCAATTCACATAATACAAGAATGGTTAATAAACCACGGTGACTTGTAACCACCCTTGCATGTACTAGTCACATGCTGGCTAATTTCCCTAATTGACCTTGTCAGCTACGGGTTGTTGTGACATCTGAACCTGAGGGTGGGTAGCTAGGGTTATTAATGAACAACGCAGAACCCACACTCTGTTCTAGGGTTGCTGGGTGGTTTATTAATCACCCCAACCATCCACCCTTGCTGGGTTCAGATGAAATGGTCGCCCACACTTAGCAAAGGTAATTAGGGAAATAATCTGGCATGCAACCGGCATGCCTGGGTGTATTTAGCAAGTCACCGTGGCTTATTAACCACCTTTGTCTCATACGAATCCAGCCACTGTCTCTTTGCTTACACCCTTCCCTGGCACACTGTTCACAGGGCCGTGGGGAGTCAGATGCAGACAAGGGGGGAATGAGACGTGCATGATTGCCATTGGTGGCAATCCAGTGGCACCACCAGCTGGTATGGGGCAGTGCAGCCTATATTAGGCAACTGTGCCCAGCCTCCAGCCTCTTCACAATCACAGCTCCCTCCCTCCCTGTATGAAGTATGGGTTACATCTGGTTGCCCTTTTGGGGGCTGAGTAGGAATTTTTGCTCATAGTCTGACTGGCCTGGACTATGTGTCTTTTTTGCCTACTTCGCACTGTACGCTGGGAGAGAGTGTTTTAGGAAAGTGTTATATTTCGGCTGTAGATTAATTTGGCCACATTTCTTTAGGCTGGTAGGGGTGAGCACCCATAGAGGAAAGAAATGGAGACAGGTAATGCCTGAGGCCTTCTGCTGAGGATTTTGCAGCCCCAGTGGGAGGATAAGGGTTACCTATGAGGCCAACTCACCTCACTCCACCTGGTGTTTTGCATCCCTGGGAGGGGGGAGGGAAGTGATATGGGAAGGCCTACCCTCCTGAAAAGGGGTATGGTCTGGGGGTGGCGATTGTCAGATACCACTCATCAGACATAGAATGCTTTACCCAATACAATGCCTAGCTAGTTGCTGGTGTAGATTAGTCTCCCAGTCTCCCTTTGCAGATCTTTAATAAATGTGCCCCAATTATTACACCATATATACTTGCCTCATCTTGTTATTTCCCCCTTCTTCCCTGCAAGTCTCCCATTTAATTTTTTTTAATAATAATAAATAACAACGTCCTCTCTTAAAAGGTTCTTATAAGGGTCGTGTGTGGTTCTTTCAGCACTTCAAAGCCTTATCTAAAGGATTATTATTATCATTATTATCATAATCATAATCAATATAAGCTCTTGCATATTAATTAATGCCAGAAATAGACCATGTTAAAATTCTATGTCTGCTTTTTAACTCGTAGAAAAAATATCTATAAAACCATATTTAAGGCACAATTTACAGAAATCCTGTAACACTGATGACCTTTATGTTTCATTTGTGCACCATATGTGCAGTGCTGTCATGTGTGTCTACTCAGAAGTAAGCCATATTGAGTTCAATGGGATTTACTCCAAGGTAAATGTGTATTGGATTGAGCCTTAAAATATTTAATTACTCCAAAGGTATATATAACTAGGAATTTTCTGCTACATTGTATAAACCACAATGGCTTACAGAAGCTAAATATCATTAAGTTAAAAAAATCAAAAAGATTTTTTAAAGAACACATACATAAACACAGAGACAGACACAGATATGGGAATAAATTACTACTATTTGAAATAACTGGCAGGTCATTGAAGAGAGATTTTTTCCTCCATGTAATGAAAACTAGAAACCTTGATCTACAATTGTTTTGATATAAACTTACGTGAGCATTGATTAAAATAGCTGTTCTTTCTGGCTTTTGGGTGCTGTTTGATCATTTCTATGTGCTTAATTCCATTGTGCTTCAACTTTCTCATTTAAATATCCCTTCCCATCAATCATTAGTGCTTTCCTTCCTGGGTCATTGAGAGCATAATACTTCATTGTGTCAGCTGAAGGTGTGCTGACCTACTTTTCCTGGTTAATTTCAAGGGTAGGATCAGATGTTCCATTGCTTTTAGTAATTGATCTGACGATACATCTTTTACTGAAGCACCCATGACATGGTCTGGGGGCATTCTAGGCATCACTGGCTTCAAGGTCATTATTGAAATGAAAAATTCTCAAATCAATTAGGTAACATGACTGCAGAGGCTGCTCTTGAAGATGGGCCTCTCCGCTTAACCAAATAAAACAAGCAGGATGCTTTTGAATTTGGGAATTGGAGGTGGGGAGAGAGAAAGCAACCCATTATACCAAGTTGTGTTTTACTTCTTGAAGTGTATGCAGTCAGCCCTATTTGGCTGATATCAAGAACAGCTTGTGCATCGCCAATCAAGCCGCCGCTGCTTTTTCTAAAAAACAACAACAGCATTATTAGAACTCATGTACCATTAAAAGATTGGTTCAGCAAAGCTGATCTCTCCAGCTTTCCATGATGCAAAATTTAAAAGGCAGTAGATCACAGCACTATACTAGTCCCCCCGTTTATCACAAATAATAGCCTGCTGTAAAAGAGAGGAAGCGAGTCCTCGAAGAAAACCAGACTCAAAATACAATCTTGCTGTGGAATGAGAGGCAAAGGTAGGTGGAAAAAAGGAGAGCAAATGTCTCATGCAAATTAGCCATGTACATCTTTCTTGCAACACACAATTTCATATGTCTTTAGATGGAACTTGAACATGGTAAGGGGCAGGGAATACTGTAGCATAACCTGAATGTGCATATGTGAGGGGCTGACTCCTGCCAGATTAAAACATTATTTAACGTAAACTTGCTGGATTAAGAGAGGAAATTACATGCTCCCAGTCACTGCTTTAAGATGCGTCATGGCTTAATTCTATGAGAAAATGGCACCAGTTTAATGAAATTGATCTAGGTAATGATTTACTGAAATTGGGCAGCCCTCTCAAACATCCTTTCATTTAAATGGAGCTGTTCATCAATTTGGCTTAAGCCAGGAAGAAGGCTTGTGCAGATTTCATTCCATGGAAAACATTTAAAAAAATAAAATCAAAAGTGGCTAAAAAAGAGATGGAGCTGGGTCTGCTTGTCAAATCAGCATCTTGATGCAGAAATGTATGCATGTGAGATTCCTGAAATGCCTGATTTGAATTCATGCTGCAGTTTCTTCAAAATGGATTGGCATCATGTTGTTCTTGGGAAGCTAATGTGATATAGTGGAGAGCATGTCAGACAAGGACCTTAGCTAGACCTACTTTATAATCCAGGACGGAGGAGGGAAGTTCTCGTGTTGTGTTTAATGCGAGATCCCTCCTCCGTTTACACATGAGGCGTGAGGACCTCAGGAAGAGAGGAGTCGCACACGCCATTTTTTATTTTTAAAGGAAGAGGAGTGCACGAATGCTCGTGCACTGAAGGTAAGTGTTTTTTTAAAATTTATTTTAGTTTCCCTGCTCCCCCCCTAACCCTGATGGGCGCAGCTCCCGGCTCTGTGTGAGTAATCATGCGGAGCCGGGTCAAACTGGGCAACTAGTTGTGGGGATGGGCTCTGTCAGAGGAAAGACAACATTCCCCATTACTTTCACCTCAACATTGATGAGGCATCTCTTGTCAGCACTGGTCAAGTGGTTCAGAAGATGGGGGTGAGGTGGATGGCTGCATGAGCAACTAACAAGTGTCTGAAAATTATTGCTGAGAGCTGAGTCATCAGATTGGACATTAAGAATATTCCATAAGAACATAAGAAGAGCCATGCTGCAATAGAACGCTGCCTATCTAGTCTAGCATTCTGTTGCAACAGTGGTCAACCAGCTGCTTCTAGGAATCCCACAAGTGAGACATTAGTGTTTCCCAGAAACTGGGATGCAGAGGCATATTGAGGGTATTATATAGCCATAATGACTAATAGTCCCCTTTTACAGACATCCAAGTTGATGGTCATCACTAGGGGTGTGCACGGACCCCCGCTCCGCTTCACTTCCAGATCCACGATTTTCGGATCGGGCCGCTTTGCCCTGCCCCCGCTCCGCCCATTTCCACTCCGCTCCGCTCGGAGCTCCGGATCCGGATCGGAGCTCTGTTTTTTCCCCCTATAGGGTTGCATTGAAAGCTAAAAAAGTAAACAACTTTTTTTTGGTTCAAGTTAGAAACCTCACGTTTGGCACCATGACACCTCATGGGTGTATACACACGCACGCCAAGTTTCAAGGCAATCCCATCATCCCCTGATTTTTGGGGAATTTTTGAAAATCGGGCACCCCATTCACACCCCTTTTGATAGCTCCATCAATTTGCACGTTAGAAACCTCAAACTCGCCACCATGAAAGCTTATCCAGGGATACATATGCACGCTGAGACTCAAGGCAGTCCCATCATCCCCTGATTTTTGGGGAATTTATGAAAATCCAACACCCATTCACACCCTTTTCCAATAGCTCCGTCAATTTGCACGTTAAAAAAACCCCTCAAACTCATCACCATGACAGCTTATCCAGGGATACATACGCCGCACGCCGAGACTCAAGGCAGTCCCATCATCCCCTGTTTTTTGGCGGGGCTTAAACCTGCAGACCTCTCAATGGGGCCATTTCAAAGGAAATCCCAACATGCCATGAATTGGGGAGTATGAATCTTCTTCCACACTTGAAAAATGGATTTGGAACTTCCAAAACTCCAAGTGAGCGCAGGAAGGACTTCTCCCCCCTGAGTCAAAGCCAGACACACACAACATCCCTGCAAGGCGGGCAGGGGAGGAGAGAGGGAAGGCAGACAGGCAGGCAGCAGACATTTCTGGGGGGCATAAGGAAGTGAGCCAAGGATAAGCCAGTAATGCATATAAAATGGAATAAATAAATAAATAAATAAATAAATAAACGAAGGAGGGGTGGAATTAAAAGCAGCAGTGTTGCTGAATAAACAACAAGAAGAACTTTTAAAAAAAGGTTATATCTGTCTTTTACCAGTAATAGGGGGACGTGCCCGGGGGAGGGGGAAGCAGCAGCTGCCAATTTGACTGGTCCTAGTAGTGACCAGTCTTTTAAGAAGCAAGGCTGTCCGTTCAACTCATGAAAGCCATTGCTCCACCGCTAAGAAGTGGAGCTGTCACTTCAACTCATGATAGGCATCACTCCACCACTAAGAGAAGTCGACCGCTCACTTCAACTCATGATAGGCATTGCTCCACTGGGTTACTCTCTTTGGAAGGCTCTGATGGCCTTCCAAGTACAGGAGAGAGTGGGGGCATGTCCACAATGAGATGCCCTAGGGGAGCTCATCCCCTTGCACCACATCTTTTCAGTTGTTCCCCAAAGTTAGGGTGGGTAGCAGTGCTGTGTTTCTATCTCTTATTATTGGCTTAGTATATGATTTCACAGGTTGTGTTTGTGCATTTGGTGGGGCTACAGTTTTAAAAAACACTGGGAAAAGTCCGTTCAGACTAAGAAAGAGAAGTTTCCCAGAATCCCAAGTTACCCATTTTGCCTATCCCCTCCTCCAACTTTGGGATCATGTGATCATGACCGGGAGTTGACTCTGCCCCTTATCGAAAAGGTAATCTTTTTCCCGCCTTTACCCTACTTTTTAAAAAATTCTAGCGCGCGACCCGCACCATGCAGAGAGGTGAGAGTAGTCTCAAAATGACCCCCATCCACGACTGTCTAAGCACAAGAATTTTCAGAACGATAGCTTCAAAAACAACCCAGTTATCTATGGGTGAAATGTTTCAAGATGGCGATTGGAGCAGTCCGCCTGAAAGAGGAGCTCTGAAAAATGGTCGCGTCTCTTCGCCTTGCTTCTAGGGGTCCGCGGTCCGCTTCTACTCCGCCTCTGGGCAAGGCGGAGCAGGCCAATTCGCTCCTGCTTCTGCGCTTCTAATCGGAGCGGAGCACATGCCTAGTCATCACTACAGCTTGTGGTAGCAAATTCCTTAACTGAATAATGGGCTGTGTGAAGAAGTATGGACTTCTTGTCTGTCATTCATCTCAAATCATTAGCATCACTGGATGACTCCAAGTTGTAGAGTTATGAGAGAGAGAGAGAAAGAGAGAAACCCATTCTTTTCACACCATGCATATTTTTACATCGTCATCATGTCTCTCCTTACATTTTCTCTAAGCTGAACAACTCCTTATGTTGTAACCTTTCCTCATAGAGGAGTTGCTCCATCCCTTTGATCATTTTAGTTGCCCTTTTCTGCACCTTTTCCAGCTCTACAATATTCTTTTCGATGTGACGTGACCAGAATTATACACAGTATACCAAGTGTAGTTGCACCATAGATTTGTCAGCAGGCATTATGATATGGGCAGTTTTATTTTCAATTCCTCTTTAAAAGATCCCTAATTTGGAATTTATTTTTTCACCGCCCTCATGCACTGGATTGGTGTTTTCATTGAGCTATCTACCATGCCCAGCTCAGTCGTTATCAACATATATGGGATTTTCCTCTGATATGCATCACTTTATACTTGCTTACATTAAACCTCATTTCCCATTTTGATGCTCATTTCCCCAATTCGGAGACAACCTTTTGGAGCTCTTCTCTGTTCCTCATTTGTTTTAAACACCGTAATTAATTATTTTGTGTCATCCGCAAACTTGGCCACTTTGCTCTTCACCCCAATTGCATATATGAACAAGTTAAAAACCACCGATACATACCAATTATTTAATACTAAAATTTGCATTGCCTGTTTTGAAGTTCCTTCTCTCTTCTGAAATAATGCATTAAGCATGGAAACAATGTAACACCTCAGTAGGTTTTGGAAATGCCTTTCAGTGTTGGTTAAATCAATTATGATGCATTTCAACACTGCCTATAATTCCGCACTGAATAATTCATGCAGGATATCAGCAGTGAACACAACTCACTCTAGGATGATTATGTTCTTCTGGATTCAGTCAGATGCTGCCTTGACTTGGCAACTTTGACAATGCTAGTGCCTGTAAGAACCCTGCACTTGATGATCTTGGCAACAGCAATGCTGAGTTTTTCTTGTTCTCTTATTATTTACTCGGGAAAGAGAGGTTTCACCTTTTCGTCATGCATCAACACCTTTCCGGGACACCTCAGGTATTTCACTTAAATCTTGACAGCTTCCAAATGTGATGAATAAATTTTAGTAATGAACTGTAATTTCACTCCCCACCCCCCATGATAGCCTGTGACTTCCTAAAGTCTTCAGTGCTGTAACTAATCTGTTTGAAGAACTATATACAACTTTGGCCTACTCAAGGCTAGGTAAATAGGTGTAATCCTACAGAGGAAAATATAGCTACAGAGCACCATTTTGAAGTGGAGACATATGCACACAATTGCCTTTCCAAGAAGCGATTCCAAGCTTTTGATTTTTATTCCATTTCATTGATAATATGCCTTTCTTCCATGAGTATTGGTGTGTTGGGAGGTGGAGTCATAAAGGGAATTCCAGGAAGATTTCCCATTTGGGCCCTGAGCAGGCTCAGATACACTCGGCTTCAGCAAGATTGCTACATTATGTGCCTTTAGACTAGGGATGGGTGTTCATCCATCCCTGGTCTGTTAACTTTGGAAATTTTCCAGATTTTGAAAGCATCTTATTTATTTATTTATTTATTTATTTATTTATTTATTACATTTTTATACCGCCCAATAGCCGAAGCTCTCTGGGCAGTTCACAAAATCTTGAGGGCTTTTGTCAGTATTCAAAAATAATGCTCAACCCACACCCCACTATTTGTGCTTCCCTCCTTTTGATTTGAAGGGCTGTTCCTGGTGAAACTACTGCTGGTGTGGCAAATCCCACTCCAACTGCTGCCAGGCACCAAAGTCCACTGAAGATGTGGCCTTTGTATACTACAGACAGCGGTTTTCTCAGAAACAGCATTGAAAGCAACCCCTGTGCAAACTAGAGAGACATGCAAAATAAGAAGAGCCATGCTGGATCAGACCAAGGGTCCATCTACTCCAACATTTTTCTCCCTCTCTCAAAATACCAGAACCAGGGGACATCCCATGAAGCTGATTGGTGGGAGATTCAGGAAAAATAAAAGGAAGTACTTCTTCACACAGCGCATAGTTAAATTATGGAACTCACTACCACAAGATGTAGTGATGGGCACCAATTTGGATGTGTTTAAAAGGGATTGTATAGCCTTCTTGGAGGCGAAGCCTATTAATGGCTACTAGTCCTGATGGTTGTGTGCTATCTCCAGTATTTGAGGCAATAAGCCTGTGTGCACCAGTTGCTTGGGAACATGGGTGGGACGGTGCTGTTGCACCATGTCCTGCTTGTTGGTCCCTGGCAAATGGCTGATTGTCCACTGTGTGAACAGAGTGCTGGACTAGATGGACCCTTGGTCTGATCCAGCAGGGCACTTCCTAGGTTCTTATATTCTGTTCATACAGTGGCCAACCAGCTGTCCATGTGAAACCCACAAGTAGAACATGAATGCAATAGGACTGTTTCACTCATGTTCTTCAGTAGCTCATGTACATAGGCATATTTCTTCTGATACTGAAGGTAGCATATAGCCATCATGGGTTATAGTCATTGATAGCCTTCTCCAGGAATTTGTACAATCCCCGATAAAAAACATCTTGTGAAAATGAATTCCACTCCTGGTTCAAGTACTATGAAAGAGGGAGAAAAATGTCTCCCTACCCACTTTCTCCACACCATGCATAATTTGGTACACTTCTATCATGTCTCTGTTCTATGCTAAACAGTCCCAGGTATTGGAAGCTTTCCTCCTAGGCAGGTTGGTCCAGCTCCTTGATAATTTTGGTTGCCCGTTTCTGTACAATCATTGCAGCAAAATCTTGCTCAAATAAGTTTTATGGGTTTTTTTCTTGGTTTCTTTGATTTTTTCAGAATGTTTCGAATCCACTTCTGTTTCTGATGGACATTGTGACCAGGATGGCCATTCATTTGCAAACAGAAACAAATTAAACTTACTTTTTAAAAGAAGTAATGTGTTATTAAATATTATTTCTAATAAAAATGCAACCAGACAATGAGGGTGGGGAAAAATCAGATAAAACATTTACACCATTGACCTATTTTCACAGAAGGTAAAATAAGTAATATCCATTGATAGGATCTCTTAAAAGCTGTTGTCTGGATTAACAATGTAGTAATGTCTTTATTGCAGGCTGGGCCAATTACATTGTCACTGAGTTCTATGAAGCCGATAGAGAAAGATATAAACTGGTTTCATATTAGGAATTAATGTCCCATTTCAGAAAGAAACACAGCAGCTTGACGTTTATACAGATTCCTGTACACACATATTCTACTGCTGTTTTAGTGGTAAAAACATTGTGACTTTGCATGCTCCTTTCAGGTTGTCTCAGTCTGGAACTTCAGTATGTTTTATTTTTTTTCCTTTAAAAATATATGAAGACATTGTTGAAGATATGATTCAATAAAATGTGTATCGAGACTTCGATGCCCTAGATGCTCAAACAAGGCTGCAAAAGCTGTAGAAGTAGGACATATTTTCTATTAAATTGGGCAGAGTGAACGCTCATAAGTTTTTTGTATTGATTTTTGTACACAGCCAGTAGAGGAAAATGCAGGCTGTATTAGCTGTTACCACCACTGTAGGCATGTGGATTCATTTTTGCATACAACGGGGGCATAAAGAGAAATTAAAGAGTGAGATATTAAGAACAGGAGCCTGGGTAATTTCACCCCCATATACAAACACACTAGATAATTAAATTTTCCACAGAAGTATCTGCAGACATGAATCATCTTTTTTTTCTCCTTTTAATGAAAAGGTTAAAAATGTCCACTGATTCCTTCATATATGTTTTTCTAAATGTACAGCATCAGTCTATACATCAGAACTAAGTCCTGCTGAGCTCAATAGAATTTACTCCCAGGTAAGTGTGTATAGGATTGTACCCTTAATTAAAAACAATTGTTATAGGGCACTCATCTTGAACCTGGCTCCCTCCCAATGTGTGTGACTACAACTCCCAGCATGCCACAGCCAGTCTGTCAGTTGTAGTCCAATGCATCTGGATGGCACCAGGTTGGACAAGGCCATTATAGGGCAACTAACATAAAATAGAATAAAATGAAGAATGCTGGAAGACTTTTTATATCTAAACACGTGTAGAAAGAAGATATGGGTATTTGTCATCTATAGTAAAGACTTCAGCGGCTGCAAAGTCTGTAGAAGCTAACTGAAGCTTTTGATGGCAGAGATACTGTAAGAAAACAAGAAACACGTAATCATTACAGCTAAGATCTTCTAAGTTCACTAAATGAGCATCAACAGTCTAAAATATCATTTGATCTTACCAACCCTACTGCTTCCCTCAGGACAATCCCTCCTTTAATTCGAGACCTGACAGAAGCAAAGAACTGTTCATGTTTGACTACTAATTCTTTTATTGATGTAACACTTCCATGGCATATTGGATTTGCACCTGCCTTTATGTCATGAGAACTTTTAGACACCCCAAGAAATGTAACAATACATTTTCTCTTCCGAAAGCCCTTATAGAGAAAACGCCATTGTCAAGTTCTTCAGAAATCAAATAGGATTTTAAAAAGGCATTCTGAAAACCTACCCTACATTTTCTCTGGGCTTTTTGACCCATTCATTCTTTAATGGGCATATAATGTTCAATAAGATTCCATAAGACGCTCAGAAGAACTACAGAAGAAAAAACAACATCCGTCTGCATTAAAACAACAACACGCTTTCAGTCCCTTGAAATACTCAACTTCCAGAAATGTTTGTAAATGCTTCTTTTTCATTTTCACCTTATACTTGGAGTTTTTTCATTTCCATTCCCCACACCCACACACCTTTTTTCTGAACATTGATACACAGCATTGTAGAAAACAGGAAGGCCTGCATATAATAATTACAGCCTTCAAGCACAAGTGTTCTTGCTAAACTTCAGATTCCAGACCACAAGTGAGATATTTTAGTTTAGCTATATTTTCATAGACCATCTCAAGGACCTAAATGTTATCACTTTGCAAAGGAAAAACCCTTGCAGTTATTAACCTCAATGATGCCTAGTACCTTGGCATACTAGGGCCAGATCTACACCAAGCAGGATATGACACTTTGAAAACAGTTTGAAAACTGTATGTGGAGTGTGTTCTGGGCCCCAACCGGTGTCACTGCTTTTATAAACTGTTTAAAGCTGTAGGGTACATACTGCCTAGATCTTTTGACAAAAGAATACTATCTTATAGTGCAATTGTAGACATGTCAATTCAGAAATAAAAAACCCTTGAGTTCAATGGGACTTACTCCCCAGTAAGTTTGTGTAGGATTGCAGATGATGCTGATATTAGTGTTGGGTCTCTTTGCTAGTTTTTGTCACTGTCCCCAAGACAGCACATGAGGGTATATTTTTGTTTTGATTTGATTTTGTGTGTGTTTGTTTGTTTAAAGTGTTTGCCTGGGTGAAATAAGGGAAAACACTGGTCTTGTTTAAATGTCAGGGGCTGTACCGAAAGCTTGGTGTGAATAGGATGTTGCAGCAGATGACCAACAACAGGCCTTGTGGATCTATAGGACTGAGCTGATGTGAAGACTGGTCCATGGGATAAGGAGGAAGTGAATGCCCGATAGGTTGCAACCCCCTCTTGCAGATAGATAAATAAACAAGTGGCCCTGTTTAAACCCAGCTATGTTGTCCACCTCGTTATTTACCCACCTACACTACACAAAAGCAGGTTGTGTGTGAGAAAAGTGGCAGTTCCAGTTGTTTGATGGCCCTTGGAAAAGAAACCCTTAATGTGGCCTCTCCTTCAGTGAGTCTACCTTCTCACTGCCCTTGTCACCAGCTGCTATTGCTCCCCGTCCTTGTTCTTATCACTGATACCACTTTCTTGCTGGACAGACAGAGAGCGAGTGAGCAAGTAAGCAGTGGCATTTATCATTCCTCTTTCTGTCTGGGACAGAGTGAGAAGCAGTTGAACATGCAGGTAGCCATGATGAAGAGGAGCAGCAACTCCAGGGGGCTCTTCGCAGTGGGCCCCTGCTGAGGTGCAGCCCCTCGACAGGTACCCCTCCCCCCAGCTACACTTACTCTTGACACTGCCCCTGGGTCTGAAAGTAGATGGCACCTAACTTAAAAAGATATTTTGTTTAAAACTAAGTAACTAAAGATGTTGACTTGATGTTGAAGTCATCACAGTCTTGAGATGGAAAGAACGAGGGAGGGAGGATCTGCCAGCATTCACATAAGTTGATGTGATGGTTTCACTGCGAGCTGCTCCAAGGGCTGCTGGGAGCAAGAAAGGCAGATCAGTTTGCTCCCCCTTTTTAAAAAGTATAAAATCCAGCTGTAACTGAGAAATGTCTCCCATCTTGGCTGAAGCGCACAGGAACCTTTTGCAGTGCAGATAAAATTAGATTTGTAAGCCATTTTTAATGGCTTTTATCTACTGTGGATTCAGACTGGTTGTTCTGTGAATGGAAAGGCTCCTTTTGTCCATGGAACAGATGGGATCCAGCAGAGGTGCTCCACTGGAGAAAGGGAACTGGGTACGATTTTTGCCAGTTCCCCCTTTGCTATGCAGGCACCATCTGTGCTAAATTTCATGCTGCTCTGGAGGTTCTGCAATTAGGTATATGGAAGAAATTTGTTGGGTTCGTAAATTTGTAGTCCTGTGCAGGATCTACACTACTGCTTTAAAATGGTTTTTAACAATAGTGAAAACTATTGGAGCCCAGGACACACTCCATATCCAGTTTTCAAAATGTTTTCAAAGTGTCATATCCTGCTTGGTGTAGATCAGGCCCTGGAGTCAAACATGGACCCAAATGCAATTTGCGATCAGAAATCCACACTTTTACAATCTTATTTATTTATTTATTTATTTATTTATTTATTTACATTTATATACTGCCCCACAGCCGAAGCTCTCTGGGCGGTTTACAACAATTAAAAATAGTAAACATTAAAAGTATACAAAAAATTAAAAAACATAAAAACAGTATACAAACAACAGTATCCATTTAAAAACAACAATTCTGGGGTCTTGCAATCTGATTTGTGTACCCTCAAAAAATGTATTTAAAAATACCCATGTTTGCAGTGGGAGAGACATGTGAATACAAACATAGTTCTGTTAATGGGAGAAAATGTGTACTTTTCAACAATGTGCACCAAATATGCATACCTTTCAAAAACTGCATAGAAATACATACCAATATCCAAGAAGTTATCACAGAACCTGGTATGTATGTACGTATTTTCAGTATTTGCATACTGCTCCATATCTAAAATAGATTTCAGATCAGTGAACATAAGAAGTAAAAATTAAAAATTAAAATAGCATGTTAAAATTGTTCTTTTTAAAATAGAATGCCTATAAAAACTGTAGCTGGTCAGTTTAGCAATGCTTCCTGGAAAAGACCAATTTTCAGGAGGTGCCAGAAGCAGTACAGTGTGGGTGCTTGCCTGACCTCAATGGGCAGGGAGTTCCAAAGAAAGTGGACTCAAATCAGGCCATAGGTCCATATGGAACCACCAGGAACATGGTGTACCTGAGTTAGAATGAGCTTTGAGATCATGATCTTCAGTTCTGCTTATTCTCCTTACACACAACTCTCAGAGCAGGCCATGCATAGGAATGGACAGTTTGGCCAAAATTTCTTACTACCTCTTCCTCTCTACTGAATAATTCTTTTAGGATACATTTAAAAGACTTCCTCCATTCTTTAAAATAAAAATATAAATCAATGTGCACTAAATTACTCCCCTCCCCAGCATTTTTGGAACACACCACAGAAAACCTACATTTTAAAAAGTTCTGAAATGGAGCAAAACCCCTACAAGGCCTTTATGAAATTGTTACGATCTTCAAGAAATCTACAGATTATTAGACTGCATTTTATTTCTCTTTTATTTGTGCATCAGACATTTAAATCACAAATAACCCCCTAAACATAATGAAATTCTACTTATATTGCATCTTAAATGGTTCATTGTACCTTTAAAACACTCTGATCTTTTCTAGTGTGTCACCCTCTGCGACAAATAACAGCCAAAGCAAATAACATTAACTCAGAATTACATGGGGAAGTTGAAAAAGATCCCCTTGACATTTTCTTCATGCAAGTCATACTTTGTGAAATGCAGATCTCAAATTATGTGAAAATACAGTTGTGGATGTTCGAGAGATACTGTGATTAAACATAAGTAGTGTGTGTCTGTGTCTGTGTGTTTGCAGCTGAGCCTGAAAGAAAGAGGCAAGACATCAAATATTGGACTGAACCCAGGCCACATTTATTTAAGCTAAACATCGTATCCACAGAGTGACTGATAGCTTCATCACACCAGGGTTATACTGTGAAATCACTGCGAATTGCGTGCAAAGGACTCTGAAGTTTTCCAGTTTATAATCTGCTTTGACTGTGAAGTACTCCCATGCATCCTGCTTTAATTGTGCTATAAAGCCAAAAGAATCAACCTATTTTGCTACCTGTTTAGGAGCAAATCATTTGTTGTTTTCCAAGCGGCCACTGGGGGCGCAGGAGGATTTGATAGGTTTAAACTTCAAATTGAACAAATGCTTATATCTGCATAAGTTTTAAAGATAAAGACATCAAAATTGGCACAGTAATAGATATTAAGGAGAGCTTTAAGCATACCAAATTTGAATCAGAATGGGTCATCTGTTGATTTTTTATGATTTTTTTTACATTTCCCCCCTTAAACCCTTTTCCTAGTACGCAAAGGATCTTAGGAGCACTGTCGCCCGGGGTATGATTCAGCTAGCAACAACAATGACAGCTTTATGATGTAGGGGATAATTCGAGGGAAACAGGTATGTGGGATGAAGCCTTCCATGAGTAGACACAACTAATTGAGAGCCATACAAGCAGCTGTGATATGTTAAGGTGATGCATGCTTGACCCAAAGTGAGTGGTGGGAATTTATTCCTATCTTTCTCTTAGGCTACACCCATGCAGGTGTAGAGCGTGGCCATATTGAGTCATCCCATTCCAGTGCTCCACAATTCCAGGTGGATAAGAGAGGTTAGCACAAAGGCCACCTGTATCCTGCCCAACTGTCTCACAGCTGTGAGTGACAAGTCTCAGGAATCATCCTTTATCAAAAAGGTGTCTTCAAGGGGCTTACCAAAGTCTGTGCCTTCTTGACCAAAACCTGCATAGCCCTGCCTCAGGAGAGGGACACGTTTGACTTAGTTTACAGAGAACGAAATCCTGCAGGCTCTGCTGCAGATTAGATAACCAAACATCGTTACGTGCGTCTGACAAATGGATGCTGTATGCCCAGTACTGTTCAATCCTAGAATGCCAGAAAATCTGGAAGAGGAACTACAGTACCTTCCAGCCTTGTAATGCAATTTGAATCTCCTGGTTCACTTTCTTCCATGCTCTGTTCAGACCTCTTGGATCACTCCTGCCCTTCCAGACAAATCTGCATCCCAGGGCAATGGTCCCAGATCCACTCAAAATCCCTAGAAGCTAGCAAAACCAAGACTTTAGTTTTCAGGCAGCCCAGATCATTTCCCACAAAACGAGAACATAAGAGGAGCCATGCCAGATCAGACCAAGGGTTCATCTATTCCAGCATTCTGTTCACACAGTGGCCAACCAGCTGTTGACCAGGAACCCATGAGCAAGACACGAGTGCAATAGCACCCTTCCACCCATGTTCCTCAGCAACTGGTATACATAGGCTTACTGGTTCTGCTACTGGAGATAGCACAAAGCTCTCAGGACTAGTAGCCATTGATAGCCTTCTCTGCCAGGAATTTATCCACCCCCTTTAAAGCGATCCAAATTGTTGGCCATCATCACATCTTATGGTAGTGAATTCCATAGTTTACCTATTCGCTGTTTGAAGAAGTACTTCCTTTTATCTGTCCTGAATCTCTCACTAAGCAGCTTCATAGGATGACTCTGAGTTCTAGTATTTTGAGAGAGCGAGAATAATGTCTCCCTATCCACATTCTCCACACCATGCATAATTTTGCATACCTTTATCATGTCTCTTCTTAGCCTCCTTTCCCCCCAAGATAAACAGATTATTATTAATAATAATAACAATAATAATTATTATTATTATTTATAAAGCACCATCAATTTTCATGGCGCTGTACAGAATAAAACAAAACAAGACAATCTGCCATATGGCTTACAATAATAACCTGGTGAGGAGGGGAGGGAGAAGAAACAAAACCAAACTGGGAAAAGTGGGAGGTAAACACTTCCCATTTCATGTCTCACCTGTTCAACTATTGAATCGTGACAAACTGGCTGAGCCCAGGCTGTGTTCCTATCGTCGATCTTGCTGCCATGCAGCTGGCCCCGAAAGTCATACTATGGCCACAAATGAGAACTCACATGCTCCATTCCCTTTCAGCAATCTGTCAAGAAAATCAAGCAAGAGTGAATGAACTGGATGGATAGCAAACTCAATTAAAGGCACCAGAAAGCAGCCTAACATACCTGTGGAAGGTGTTGGACCACCATTGGCCTATTGCCTGAATATCTCTGCCATTGATCCCTGCTGAAGATGCCCCAATTTTCAATGAATGGGTTCCAAACTTAAGGTACCTAAACCAAAGTCCTGTAAAGCCTTTCTTGCTACAGTCCAGAACTGAAACTAAGTTAAAGGCAGCCTGGACTGATGACGGAACAACAAACCCACATCTCCACTCCTAATTTGCAAGTAATATCTTGAGGTGTGTGAACCAGCAAATGTCCCCTATATGAAAGGCTGATAGTGTAATTGAGATACCCCTCCTTCTCTTGTCAATGTTGGACCATCAGAGCTGTAAGCTAATATTATTGTCCCACAGGAAAAGATATTGAAACTTTCCATCTTGGAGTGTGAGTGTGTGTGGGGGGGAGGGGGCAGTCAGCTATATCAGGATCTTCATCACCAGAAGAGTGGATTTGTGCATTTAGCTATTGATTGATTGATTGCATTTTTATACCACCCAATAGCCAAAGCTCTCTGGGCGGTTTACAAAAAGCCATGGACTTAGGGTTGGACCTTTCTCTTTCTTGTTACCCAGGGCCTTCTTTGGAACCATGTTGTGGACTGAGAATGAAATGAGAACCAATCATTTAGGTTGACCATATGAAACGGAGAATAGGGCACCTGTATCTTTAACAGTTGTGTAGAGAAGAGCATTTCAGCAGGTGTCATTTGTATGCATGCAGCACCTGGTGAAATTCCCTCTTCATCACATCAGTTGAAGCTACAGGAGCCCTGCCCTCTTTTGTATGTGGTCACTCTAGTATAGCTCCTGCAACTTTAACTGCTGTGATGAAGAGGGAATTTCACCAGGTTCTCCATATATACAAATGACACCTGCTGAAATTCCCTTTTCTATGCAACTGTTAAAGATACAGGAGCCCTCTCCTCCTTTTCATATCATCATCCTACCAATGACAAAAAATGGCAAAGCTAAATAAATGAACACATCTCCACCTACAGCATTGCAAGCCAGGTTAGAGAATATTTTTATAAGCATTAGGAAAACTAATCCCAGGCCTCTACACCATAAACATGTCTCATCATGATGGAGATAGTTTCACTCTGACTCCACACCAAAGTCCTTTGATTAGCATTTTAAATATTAAAGAGTACGTATTTATCTTCACCAGTTTCAGAGTGGTAAAAAAAAAAGGACTGTAGAAAAGAAGTTTAAACCAAAATCAAACTGTAGCAACTATCCCAGCAACACAATTGTGATGATGTTGTGATTCTGTTGCAGAGGTTCTGCATTATAAACTGTAGAAAACGTTACTATTTTGAATTTTTGAAAACGAACTTCTCGGATATATTTTTTGCAGGTAGTTGAGTTTGCCACCCTCATCTCTGAAAACTGCAGTAAGCTGCAATGCCTAGTATAAGCAGGGACCTAGAGCTTTATGTCCCTTGGACTTGCACTAGTTTTGGTCAATTCAGAGCTACATTTTGTCCCTTCAAGGAGGATTGATGGCTGTGGGGAGAGGAGGGGTATCTACCCTCGACCAGAACAAGTCCCAAGAGGCAGCTACTACAACTTCTAACACTTTATTATTGGTTAATTTGGGGGCTTCTTTCACTCAGATGACACGGAGAGAAGGATGTCACTGCACAAATCAATACCTACTGCCTGGCCATTGATGTGTCTGCTACCTTAAACAACAACAGCTGTGTCAACAATCATCTTGGAGTTGCTCAGGATACTAATTATTGAAAAGCACACACCACTCTTACAGCAGGCCATCCAGGAAAACGGTGGCCTCCTAACTCCAATGTGAGGAGTTCGCTGGCGCTGCACTTTCTCTCCCCCCTCCCCCCCTCCCCCAGCTGCCTTTGTCATTTCCGTTCCTGACAGGCAAAGCTTCCCTTGGCTGACAGTGTCATTCAAATGGTTTCCTTTATGCTTAAATTAACATGCCCACCTACATCCAGCGAACACGGGATTTATGAAACGTACATGATTGCACGCCGTTTGTGCTGCTGGGGGTCGATTAAACAGAGATCTATTTTGTTTAGGCTAGAACAGGCACAGCTCCCTTTCTCCTTCATTTTAAGCAGTTTTTGAACAACATTCCTGATATTGGGGTTTATTACTGTTAGAGTTGGAATGCATGATTACGTTTTTTACTTTGTTTTAGTTACAATAAGATTTCTAAACTGAATAAGCTTAAGTTTCTAGTCAATTCTGAACTTCACTCATTGGTGCACACAAGGAGGATGAAGCTCAGTAATAATGTATTTATTGGGATGATATTTATCACTTGGATGAACTAAAAACCATGATTGTTTTCAGAAGCAGTTGGAGTAACTAGATCTTTTCAGACAACATGCTAAGCCATGGTTAGGCCACTAACCCTTTTGTAGCCAATGGTTAATGAGCGTGTTTAAACCATGGTTATGTAGCCACCATGGTTAGGAATGGTTCACATGACACACTAAATGATGCTTCACGTGAACTGCTAAACCATAATGCTTAGCTCAAAATGCTTAACCATCGTGGCTTAGCATGTCATCCGATCAGTTCACTCAGAGGTTGTGGTACCAGAATCCAGGACTCTTGACCAACCGGCCATTGCCCTTTACACACTTTCATTTATTTTATTTCATTTATTTATTTAAAACATTTCTTGTCCACTTTTCAGAGCAGAAGCCTCCCCCAAGGCAGCTTACAGAAATAAAATACATAAAAACAGTTCAAATATCAAAAGCAGTAAAAGCATAAACACAGTAAAATAGCAAGAAAAACAACAATAAATGCCACCAATAAAAACAGCAAAACGACAATGGCAATAACAGCAGTTGTATCAAGAGAAGGCCCTGGTAAAATAATATGTTTTCAAGGCCTTCACAGAATGCATTGAAGGGAAAGCAAGATGACACTGGGTGTCTCCTCGCCTGACGTTCACAACATGCATTAGGAAGTCTGAATCACGCCTATATGTGTACAGTTTGGATGCATGCAGGCTCTCTCTGAGCAAAAGACAGAGTTCTCAATCATCCATGTAGACACTAGCATTCTAAATTTGGGCTCGCTTGCCCCCGCCCTGAGCTTGAGCCTGCACTGGGCAAAAGAGCAGTGTGCACCTTGCATAAACCTCAAGGGAAGCAGGGTCAAGTGCAATGACGTTTGGATCCACAGTGTCCTGATGGAGAAGAAGAGGAGGAGGTCCTAGGGGGACCCTTGTCTCAGCATATTTTTGTACAGTAGTATCCATGGTCTCCATGTTGGAGTTCCCAGTAGACCCACTGAAATCAGTGGGGCCTGATTAGTCATTAAGCTAACATGAGGCCGTTGCTAGCCGAGGCATTAGAGCGGTGTGAGGCCCGGTTTCCCTCCTGTGCATCCAGATGACGCACAGGGGAATCCGGGGTCAGGCCGCGCTGAAACTTCCCGTAAACCGGCATAAGCGAATTTGCTTATGGCCCGGTTTTTCCACAGCCCCAGCCTAAGGCCGGGGCTGTGGAACATCTAGCAGGGTCCGTGGCTTTTTGCGGCTGCTCACTTACTCGCGAGTAGCCAGGAGAAGCCATGGACTGGGCACAGCACTCATACGAGCGCTGTGCCCATCGGGCCGGGGGGGATCCCGGGGGGGAGAGAGGGGCCGCGGGGGAAGGCCGGACCCAGCAGGAGAGGGGGGGGGAAGAGCAGGCATCGGGGATGGCAAGGGGGCGGGAGAAGAAGAGTGGGCATCGGGCCTGGCAAGGGGGCGGGAGAAGAGCGGGCATCGGGGATGGCAAGGGGGCGGGAGAAGAAGAGCGGGCATCGGGGATGGCAAGGGGGTGGGAGAACAGCGGGTACGAGCATCGGGGGAAGAAGCACGGGGGACAGGGCATCGGGCATGGGGGGAGGACGGCCGAGCAAGTGGGCAGAGGGGCATCAGGAATTGTGGGGGGTATCAGGGGCAGGGGAAGCAGGGGGGGCTTTATTTTTTTTTTAAAAAAAAACCACTTACCTTCTCCGGCGGCTCTCCAGTGCACATGGCCCCTTTAACACAAAAAAAATGGCCGATGCCACGGGGCTTCCCGTTGCCCCTTCGCGTTTTACGTGTAGAAGCCAGCGACGGCGCTAGCTAGCTCTATCGCGCCGTCACCCCTCCTCCCTGCCGGCTTATCCGGCAGGTCTAGCAAGGCCCTGAGACCCATTCTCTTCAAAAGGCCTTTTCTAAGTATGACTGTCTGAATCCAAATCCATGTCAGGAATCTACCAAGACTGCTGACATCAACATTTATCTTTCTATGTGAACAGAATGGCCATTCACCATTGAGTTGAATGAGAAACTTGGACACAACCAGAGATCTCTGAATCAGAGCCTTAGCAAAAGTAAGAAATAAAGTTTTCTGCTCGCTTCTTTAATTCTTGATGCTACACCTGTCTACGTCTACTTCATTTTTGTTGTGTCCCAATGTTCTATGTCTTAGAAAGTCACACTCTCTGGGCAAGGGCAATTTTTCTCTTGCATTCCAAGCAGAATTTATGACACTGTTGGTGTTAAGGGGGAAGAATGTTAAATACCTTCTAAAAATAACAAAGCATTTAGAAGGTAGCTTCCTGCAGATTTCCATATCAGAATAAACACCATCTGATACTCCGAAGGGGATTTTGATTTTTGAAGTGGTTCCATACATACACATTCAACGATGCCAAGAAAAACCTACACGATCTTTAAGTGGAGATTTAGCTTCCATGTCTGCGGAAGAAAAATAGCAGTGAACAGGAGCATTCAAAAACAGACTTTTTTTAAAAAAAATCCCTATTGGTTTAAAGGTTAACATCCAAATGTGAAGACTGCATAATATAGTTACAGGAGACCTGCAGAATTAAAGTTTCCAGTTTCTGAGTTGCTGCGGAGCTCAAAAGATGGAAAACTGTTCCTGCTTGGCTGATAGCTTACTCTTATTTTCATTAGCTGTGCAGGAACGAGATTACTGTTTGGGGAGAGTTACATCTCTTCAAGCATGAGAATCATTTGTCCCTTGAGGTATTGAAGTTCGATTAATACAGTTTGCTTCCTTCTTTTTCATCCTAACTCTTCAGCATATGCTGGCTAGCCGTGCGGGATCCATTTTGTTCCTTTCCTCATTCTGTGCTGCTCCTACCTCATTATTATATATTTTTTTAAAAATCCTATCTTTTCCTCCAGCTCAACATTCTATAAGCCCCGATCAGCCATAGCTGACTTGGGTCATCATTTGTGTCAGACAGAAGGCAGTGGCCCCATTCAGACAACATTCAGTGCTTTGTGGTTAGCTTAACCACGTTCAGTTGTGGTTAACACTAACTACATGCAGAATGCTAGCAGACAACACCATTAACCCTGTTGTGGTTAAGTTTTCCTTAACCACACACTAATCAAAAACCAGTTAGATGAGCTCCTGATACGCCTGTATCCCAGCAGTCCTCGCACAAGGAACCCTTGTAGTTGCACCATTTTATTTCAGGCTACAGTGTAAATAATACAAGAGAAAAAATAAAAATGAAAATTGATCACAGGGTAGTGGGGAGGTGGCGGTCCCTCTCCACACTTCACTTTAACAGTTGCATTGCATAGTTAAAGATTACTATTTTTAAAGAAATGAGCAACTGGTCCTCCCCTGATGCCATTGGCCATTTTAAGTGCATGCAAGGGGAGGAGGGAGCCAGCTGAAATGTGTGGTCAAGCCGCATCATCAACCTGCAATGTCACAAATGTAGGACAAGGGACCTTGTAATGGCGCTGTAATAAGATTATGAAGTGCTGGGGGAGAGGGAAGTAGAATTAAGTGCAGAATATGCCTGTTAAAATTTAATGCACCAAAATCAGATCTGATTCAGCAAAATGGCAGCCACAATGAATGTTTAAGCAAAGCAGCAGTCTGGAGCAGCAATAGAGAACAGAGGCTAGAGCAGCCAGGACAATTCTTGATGCTCTATACAGGAAGCACTATGATTTAGCCCTGTTAACCACAGACACGTGTCAGATAACACTTTTAACCATGTTGCACAATATGGTTACTGAAGCCGACCACAATGTGGTTAGCGGTGGCAGAGAGTTAGGGAAAACACGTGTCAGACGACATCATTAACCATGCTCACCCTAACCACTAAAGGGTTAACGGCATGGTTAATGGTGCCATCTGAACAGGGCCAGTATGATTCCAACCCTAAACAGCAGTGGCTGATAGTTCTTTACAGAATAACGCACTATGGGAATGGGTATGTAACTGGCCTACTCCCAGTGGTCAGTGTAGGACAGTTTCCTTCACATATCATGAGGTTGATGGTGTGACTTGCCCCTAGTGATCACACTTTTTTCCATTACACATATGAATCCCTCAAATTATGTTCGGTTGAAAGTTTAAATTTAATTTCTCACATTATGATGGGTCACACTATGACCCTGTTCAGACAGGACACTAAGCCACAGTGATTAAGCACTAAGATAAACATTATGGCTTAGAGTGTTGTGTGAACCATGACATAGTGATCCCATTCAGATAACCATTCAGGTTAAACATTCAGATGACACACATTTGGGGTTAAACATTTTGAGCTAATCCATGACTAAGTGTAATGTGTGAACCATTCCTAACCATGGTGGCTACATAAGCATGGTTGAAACACACTCACTAACCATTTGCTGCAAAAGGGTTAGTGGCCTAACCATGGCTTAGGCCTTAGCTAGACCTAAGGTTTATCCCGGGATCGTCCCAGGGTCATCCTTGTTCATGTAAATGACACACAGGATATCCCGGGAGCAGGCAGGAACGACCCCGGGACAATCCCAGGATAAACCTTAGGCCTAGCTAAGGCCTTTGTGCGTTGTCTGAACAGGGCCATAGAAAGCTTTAACATGTGCAATTAATTTAATAATGCTTTAACCCCAGATTAAAAATCAGTTAATTGGTGGGTTATCTCTTTTCATTTTTGCTTCTTTCTGTATGGACAAATTTGATAAAAAAAATTCTCCTCCTCATATTTGATAAAACCTTTTTCTCCTCCTCATATTAACATGCACTGTGGAATATTGAATATATCTCAAAGGATATTCAAAGAGCAGTTTCTGCTCTGATATTTGCCTGGTCTGGTTTAATCCCAATGGGTGTGGCTGGCATTGTTTCCCATGGGTTAAATCTAGTGTTGTGCTAGTGGAAGTCTGCTTGCATAATGGGACTTTCTCCCGCTCTCCTTCCCCCTACAGCCATCTGTGCTGCCCTAAAATCTGTTCTAGAGACCTCTGGAACAGATGTTGATGGTGCATGGAGGGTTTTGGGTGGGTGTGACAATCACCCTCCTCCCAGTTCCACTGACAGAACTGTTTCCATCAGTGGAACAACAGTATTGGATCCAACCTTGTATGGATATTGAAGCATGTGGAGGTCTGCATAGGCTGCTTTCATTTCCTTTGCTAACAGAAGTTTATGTTGTACTTAATATAAAGGAAGCTATTTATCATTTTACCAGTTGCTGCGGAGTGTTGGCCTAAGAGCAGAACCTATTGAGGCATGGAAGCCAGGCTAGGCCACCCTTGAAACCCTTAGGCAAAGAGAAAATGCAAGGTTGGATCCAGACTTGGCATACTTAGGCCTTAGCTAGACCAGGCTATAATCCGGCGCAAACCCTGGGATCGTTCCGGTGTGTCCAGATGACGCACAGGGGATCCCGGGATCAGGGAGGGATCACCCCTCCCTTGCCCTGGGATACAGCCCTCCCCTTTGGGCCTGGTTTTTCCATGGTCTAGGGCTGAGCCCTAGACTGCAGAGCGTGTGGCTGCAGGTTTACCTGGCTCTGTGCGATTACTCGCGTGAAGCTGGGAGCCATGCATGGTGCACAGCTCTCCTCAGGAGCACTGCACGCATCGGGGTAGGGGGAGGGAGCGGGGAAATTAATTAATTTTTTTTAAAAAAAACTTACCTTTGTTCACGAGCGTTTGTGTATTCCATCCCCTTTAAAACATAATTTTAAATGGTGGGCACGACGCCTCTCTTCCTGAGGTCATCGCGCCTTACGTGTAAACGAGGGTGTAATGAAAGGTCTCCCCTCCTCTCCCCGGACTTTCAGGTAGGTCTAGCTCAGGCCTTAGAGTAGACTTTAGTTAGTCATGCCTAATGTCAGTCCCATTCATTTCAGTGGGACTATTCTAAGCTGTCTACATTTGGATTCATCTAATGACATGTATGGCAGAACTTGGCAGTACATCAACATGTCTTTAAATCTAGGTTCTCCATAATCACAATGGACCAAATCATGATGAACACAGGGGCTTTCCTTCTATCAGATGAGTGGAAGCTTATGACTTTAATCATTTTCTTACTTGAGATGCAGGGTCTTCTTCCCGAAACCTGAGAAAGGCATCTTCATTGGGTTTTGCAATATGTAAATTATTTACATGCAATTGATCCATCTATTAAGTAGTCATTAATCATGACCTTTATCTCTCTCGCTCTCACTCTGCTTTTACCAGCTATAACACTGTCAACACTGACTTTGACATCTTCATGTCTAATTATCATGAGAACAAAGCTCCAGCCCTGATAGACCATTTGGACTATACACAAACTTCAAAATTTGTATTCTGATTCAGGTTGTCTTCATCATAGTTACATGTAGTTTTCAAACTACAAGTGCCTGAGGGAAGTGGCACATTGATCTCAAGTAGGTGGCATGTCTCCATCCTGCCTTGAGCACTTTCTACCAAGGTGCAATGGGCAATCCAAGATTGGTAGGGTGTACTGTTCAGCTCATGCTACAACTACTTCTCCTAGCAATCTCATACTGGAGTTCAGTCGGCCATTTTTTTAAGACCTCAAAGCAGTCCAAGCATTAGGTTAAAAATGCCTATTTAGGCTAGACTGCACTGAGAAACGCCAACATATAACCACGAGAGGGAGCCATAACCTACTGTCATCCAAAATTATTGGCATATAGAAAAGCATGGAAATACAGCTGAAGATAAATCTTAATCTAAAACAACTCAGTGTGCAGTTCTGGGAGATTTATATTGACAGTTGCTCCGCTTTTTTAGAATAAATCTACAAAATGGGAATGGTGATAGAACCCACTTTGGTTGGTTTAAGTTCAATTGGTGCCAGGTACAATATTTTGTTTTCCTGAGCTTTAAAAGGTTTTAAAATTAGCTTTCAGTAGATCTCTAAGATGTTACAGTTTTGCAACTGAAAAAATGTTGTTTTATCAGTCTATTGGTGTTAATTGTTTCTTTACAATTGCTTAAAAATGGATTGGATTTTATAATCCACTTTGGAAATCCTTTATTGAAAGGTAGGTTAAAATACATTCTTGGTGAGATAGACCAAGAAAACCCCTAATGAAGCAGGCAGGCCAAGCGTGGTCCTAAAATGGCTGCAGTCAGAGTGCTTTGACTAATGCCAGAGTCAAAGGCTGGGCTTGATCCCTGTGTTACAGATTACTTGACTGCAATATTATTGCTGCATAGAGATGGTGTCAGAATATGTTCAGCAGTACAAATTCCAATCCCAAACTCCGAGGCCACATGTATCTTGTATTTATACCGTATAAAACCTTTCTATTCACTGATAAGCTGGAAAGCACTTAGGCCTAAAATCCATTCAGAGAAATACAGAGAGATATGCAATGTGGTTGTTGTTTTTTCCGAAGACGGCTGGCTGCTTGATGCAGCCGCCTGGCGTATGACATTGCAATCAGTCCAATTATCCACTGACGAGGGCCATCTCGTTTCTTCTCTCAGCTACTCTGGAGCAACCATCCTGACACTGACATATAGGGAAAGCCAAAGGCCTCTGGCCACAGCTTTATTTTGAACCAGATTAAAACAAAAGTCATTAATTCAAACTGATTAACCTTGTTACTTGTCTAGTCTGACCCCGTGCTTTTACTTCTGAAGATTTAAGTGGCCCACAAACACAGCAACACTCAGTTCCACAGGAATACAAGTCACATCTTGTGCCAAGAAATAAAGCATTCTACCTGTGTGCAGAGGAGAGATAAATGTCATCATTCAGGGCTGGCTTTGATGACACTTCAGACATTGCATTTTTACATGAACGTATGCATAAAGAAACTGAATTAACAAAATGAAGGAAAGAGCATGTTTTACACAATAGTGAATCTTGTGGCCTGTTAAAGACTATTAAATATATCGTGGATTTAAGCCTTTGTGAGCCAGAGCCCACATAGTACGTGAAGTGGTTTCCTACATACATACAAATAGCACCTAAAGGCTAATTGCTGGAAGAGGCCATATTGGTATGTACAGTGCTGTCCTAGATAGGGACATATGAGAATTTTGATTGTGCTCACCAAACATGCAAGCATGCCCCGTTTGAAGCCCTGAATGCAAACGCAAGCATGTGTTGACTGAAAATATTCACAAATTGTCAAACACGTATTTACATTCCTCTTGTTTCAGATTCCAAGTTCTATTTGCACAAATTTCCTAAGTTGCACGAATTTCTTCAATAAACCAAATCAGCCCTACTTTAGTCTATGGACAAAATTTGCACAAATTTCAGGAAATTTGCACAAATTTTGGGAGATCAATTTGCACAAATTTTCTGTTTGCTCAAAGCAAGCAGTGATTGCAAACATAAATGGGAACCGGGTATGAGATGGATGGCAAGATGTGGTCCAGAGAACCTTAACTATCTTGAACATCACTTATTTGCCCATCCCTAGAGTGGACAATTTGTTTCCTGGAGGATAGATCATGTAGACTAGGGCTGTCATAGGAATCCAAAATGAATTCAAATAACTTCAGATTTCTATGAATTTGACCCACAGCAAACAGCTTAAAAAATAAATAAATTCTGGAATTGAAAGCAAATTTAGTCATTTTAAAATTGGTGGAAAATATATTTTATGCCTTTTTACACACACACACACACACACACACACACACACACACACACACAATATTTTATACAGCTCCAATCTTTCTTCCATCTCTGTTATGCAGGTACTAAGAAAAATACACAAAATATTGCATACCAGCAAAAATCATGGCAGACGTTTTTGCATACTAATGAATGGACAACAGGATGAAAGACACCAGACAATCCACAAAACACACATAGAATGGATTAAACAAAGTCTGTATATCCCTAGCCAACATTTTATAATGTCCTGTCTTCCTCTATCCCTCCTGAATACAGGAGACAGAGGCCTTAGCTAGACGTAAGGTTTATCCTGGGAGGTTTATCAGATTGGGAGAAGGTGAAGTATCTACCAGGAGGACAGCCTTCTCTGCTGTGGCACCCTGGCTGTGGAATGACCTCCCTAGAGAGGTTTGCCTGGCACCTACGTTATACTCTTTTCAATGCCAGGTGAAGACCTCTTTATTTTCTCAATATTTAAAGAGTTTATCATCTTAGGTTTTTTTTTTAACTTTACTGTTTTAAATCTGTATTAATCTCTGCATTGCTGCTCGGTTTTATCCTGGTTGTGCTTTTTTATTGTACTTTTATACTATATTTTTATACTGTTGTTTGTTTTGTAGGGCTGTGCACAGACCCCCCCGATCCACTTCTCTTCCAGATTCGCAACTTCCAGATTGGGTCCGCTCCGCTTCACTGCGGAGCTCCGGATCCGGATCGGAGCTCCGCTTTCCCCCCATAGACTTGCATTGAAAAGCAAAAATGCCTACAACTTTTTTTCTGTTAATGTTAGAAACCTCAAACTCGGCACCATGATAGCTTATCCATGTATACACATGCATGCCAAGCCTCAAGCAAATCCAAGCACCCCCTGATTTTGGAGGGATTATTGAAAATCTGACAACTTATCCCCTGAGTCAAAGCAAGACACACAGAAACCATCCCTGCAAGGCGGGCACAGAGGAGGACAGGCAGCACTGGGAGCAAGCAGGCCAGGGGCTTGTGGGGTTGAACCACAAAGCCCATCATGTAGTACAGCTCCCAGGCACCAGGCGGGCAGAGAGGCAGGCAGAGAAATGCCATAGATCTATAGGGAAGTCAGTCCCAGGAGATACCCCAAAACAACAGCACCCAGGTGGAGGAGGGAAGGCAGGCATGGAGCAGACATTTCTGGGGGCACAACAAAGTGAGCCAAGGATTGTTTCAAAGCCAGTAATGCAAACCATCCCTGTGAGGCAGGAGCAGCACAGAGATATGCCTTTTCTTTTGCATCCCATAACTAGGAGGCTAGGAGGATAAGAGTAAAGCTTTGTGATCCTTGCTTCAGAGTTGATTGACTGCATTGTGATCACAGCCATTATTAAACAACAACAAAATAATAATGTTAATAATAGCAGTACTAATTAATATTAATAGCAACAACAACAACAACAACAACAACAACAAGGAGTTGAACCACAATGAAAGCCTGCCTGACTTCACTGAAGAGGAAAAGCTAGGAGAGCTTGGGCTATGGGGTATATAAAATGCAATAAATAAATAAATAAACAAAGGAGGGGTGGAATTAAAAGCAGCAGTGTTGCTGAATAAACAACAAAAAGAAGATTATTTTTTTTAAAAAAAAGGCTATGTCTGTCTTTTACCAGTAAGAGGAAAGTGGACATGCCCAGGGGGAGGGGGAACTGTGCCAATTTGACTGGCCCTAAGCACCAGTCTTTAAGAAGCTACCTGACACTTCAACTCATGATAGGCATAGCTTCTCCACTGGTTAATCTTTGGAGGGTTCTGATGACCCTCCAAGGACAGGCATGTGTGCACTGGGCACATCCACATGCCCTAGGGGACCTCATCCCCTTGCACCACATCTATTCAGTTGTTCAAGGTTAGGGTGGGTAGCAGTGCTGTGTTTCCTATCTGTTATTTATTTGCTTAGTATATGATTTCAGGTTGTGTTTGTGCATTTAGTGGGGCTACTGTTTAAAAAAACACTGGGAAAAGTCCATTCAGAGACTAAGAAATAAAAGTTTCCCAGTATCCCAAGTTACTAAGTATCCCATTTTGCTTATCCCCCCCCTCCAACTTTGGGATTGGAGGATGCTTCATCAGGTGATCATGATTGGGAGTTGAATCTGCCTCTCAGCACTTCAAAAAGGTACCTCGCCTGCTTTTCCCCCCTATTTTTTTAAAAAAATATAGCAAGCAAACCGCAGCATGCAAAGTGCTGAAAATAGGCTCAAAATGACCCCCACCCACGACTCTCTAAGCACAGTGAGTTTCAAATAGATAGCTTGAAAAACAAAAAAGTTATCCACTAATCTTTTCCGCAATGCAATCCTATGGGCGAAAAAAATCCAAAATGGCGGGCGGAGGGCTCCGCGAAAAGAGGAGCGATCCGCTTACGGTTGCTTCTCTTCGCCATGCTTCTCCAGCCCCCCAATTCACTACTCTTCCACCTGTAGCGGAGGCAGATCACCCTGATCCGCTTCTGCTTCTCCAATCCGAGGAGAAGCGGATCACAGCCCTATTGTTTTGTACTTTGAATTGTCTTCATGGTTTTAATTTTTGTGAACCACCCGGAGAGCTTCGGCTATTTATAGAAATGCAGTAAATAAATAATACATAAATAAATCTTTTTGCCTGGAATAGGTGCTGGTAAGAAGGATTGCATAAAGTTCAATGGGAAATAATTAGATTCCCCACCCACCCCTATTACAATGTATTAGTTGAAACAAATATGACTGATGTATTAAGAGGAAAACTAGGAAAGGATTAAAAGAAGAAGCTGATGAGGTGAACTAATGTATGTCCATGGTTTATATGTACTATCAATAAATATATGAAGAGTAAAAAAAAAAGTCAATGAGGATCAGCAGGAAAGGCCAGCAAGTAATCAAAGGAAGAGAGAAAAAAAGATACAAGGCATAAAACATCAGCCACAGAGGCAAACGGAGATTACAGAAAGAAGTTAAGAGAGAGTGCAAAAAATGATAAGGAAATTAAGGGTAGAAAATGAAAAGTAGATTGCCCAAGATAAATCGGAATATTTCAAGTGCAAGTAGAAGAACAGGTCAGCAAAGAGGAATGGAGAGTATGACCTCTAAGAAATGGAAAGTGTAATTTATTCACAGAAGAGATAGTTATTTCTATCAAACAAATCTTCATATCACTGCTTAGAAATGGGGATATGGAAAGAATACTAGAAAACAGGCATATGTTTGCATTTTGTCAGGTAGGTAGAAAATATACTTAAATAAATTCATATTAAAAGGCAGGCCACACTGGTGAGTGAAGACAGACTAGCAGAGCCATCCATGATCCTGCGCTAGGCTTTCACAGACAGGGAGGACAAAACAACATGAGGACAACCAATCCTTGCACCTGGCAGCCAGTTAGCCTATATACAGCGAGCCTATATACACCAGTTGCTGGGGGAAATGGGAGGGAGGTTGCTGTTGCACCTATGTCCTGCTTGTGGGTTCCTGGTCGACAGTTGGTTGGCCACTGAGTGAACAGAATGCTGGACTGAATGGACCCTTGGTCTGATCCAGCATGACTCTTATGTTCAGTTTGCTCTGTGAGGGAAGCAAAAGCATACAAACTCTTCCCATAACCACCACATGCTAATAAGATCCTTCCGTCCATATGTCCAAGGAACAGGTATCTGCCTCCATTCCTGATGGTCTCCTGATTATCTCCAATCAATGTGGGAAGGGGAAAGAAGCTGCATCAGGAACAGACATCCTTCTGAATATGTAAGAATAATTGGCAAAGGGAAGACAGGAAGAGATCATATGAGGCTATTTTAGATTAGAACAGAGCTGAAGCCACGTAGCTGAAGCTCCATAAGAAGACATGTTGCAGTGTAGAGAATCATCTTTGGGATCAGAAAGGGGAATACTTGCATCTACATGAAAAAAAATGTTTTGGGACGAAGTGGATTATGTGCCTGAATATATCTGGGGTAAGTGAGTCTTGTGAGTGCACATCCAAATGGTGCGAGCAAAAGTCTGCCGTGGGATATAATGAGACATGTACGCAACACCTATGCACTACCAAATTCTTGGAGTGATCAGTCAAGGAAGGCTCTTAGCTATAAGGAATGGAGGCAGAAGCTGAGGCAGAAGTTAAAGGGCTGGTTACACTACTTGTAAGAATATTGCTCAGTTATATTGCCACAATGCATACAAATGAGATTCAATGTAAAAAGCCAGAAGGAAAAGTTTTCTCAAAGAATCTCAGGAAAGCAAAAATCGTTTGTTGTAAGTATAGCCGATATCAGTAGAACAAACTAAGGTATGCCTGTGTCTTTTGCCCGTGTGGCCCTTCCTTCTTTATATGCTGAGATAAGCCCAGACATCCCTAATTAACCAGAGTTCTTTGTTTCACTAGAACTGAGAAACTGTGATTTCCAGATTTGGAATAAGCTAGGATCTTTATGGTCCATGAGCATAGCCTGAAGACACACGAGGCAGCCACCTTGCTGCAGCTACGCAGGTCTGGGACCACCTGGGAACCACATGTAGCTACCTTGAGTTCCACGATGGAAGAAAGGTGGTGTGTAAATATAATAACTAGCTCTTAAACCATGGTTTGAAGCTGGTTGAAAATCCTGGATTCTTCTGAGCTTGGTATTCATCATTCCCCAGTTCAGACAATATGGTTAATTGAAGATTTGCAGTGCACCAAGAAGAGAGGAGGGAAGGAGCTCAATGCATAGGGACAAGGTTCATTCATACCTTTGTCAGTGTCAATGAACTGAATAGCAAGTTACAAGCTATGCAATTTGCCTAATTTAAACATCGGAAATTCACATTTCACAAATAACTCTCTCTGGAGAAAGAGAGAGAGAGAGAGAGAGAGAGAGAGAGAGAGAGAGAGATGTAGGTTAATGATACTTACTGCTAGTGTGTATAGGATTGTTGGATTAGAAACCAAAGTAAAAAGTAGCCCATCATTCAATGGCCTCTTCTATAATCGGTCTATATTCCCACTTAACCTCATCATGAGTTCTAATTTGTTACAGAATAGAGTATCATACCCAATCATAAATCTTTTGTTCATAAATGATGTAATAATCTACTATTGTTACCCTGAGCATACATACTTCCATTATGCAAAGTGACAGCATCTTATATTAAAATGAAGTAAATTAATTATATTTTAATATAAGTGAATATTAAATTTGTATTATTCTTTGTATTTGCTCTTGAGGTTTATGATGGCAGCACTGTTTTGCTTAGACATTTGTTGTTTTAAAATTCATACAAATTTATATTTTGCTAATTGAAGTGAAGTGGAAAATGACACAGGGACAAATGAAAAGTCTTTGAAATGTAGTTGGATACAACATCCTGCTATTTACATTATGTAAAGCAAGAAATTAAGATTTCCCCGTTCTGAGACACAATTGCATTACACCTCAGCACAGCAGTGGGGTGGCGGACAAATTCAGCATGGCTCAAGAAAACTACCCTTCACAGGGAGCTTCGGCTGTTGGGCAGTATAAAAATGCAATAAATAATAATAATAATAATAATAATAATAATAATAATAATAACAACAACAACAACAACAACAACTGCTGTAAGGCATCCAATAAGTCTTTGATTTACCCACCAGTATGAGTGAAGGAAAAATGTGTTTCTTAAAACATAGTATTGCAAACTGCTATATTCTGAGCATACACAAACACACTGGACCTTTAAAGAGAAATTTTATGCTCTCAGAGCACTGCTTCCAATATTGGATGTCCGTCCCACTCCTTCCTATGTCTTGCTGGCGCTTGCCAGCAGGACAGAAGTCTGGAGAGAGGCGGAGCTTCTTTCTTCTGTCTGTGAATGGAAGAAAAATCACTCCCTTGCTGGTAAAAGAAGGGGACCCCCCAGATGCACTTTTGAGCACACCTACCGTATTTTCCGGCATTTAAGACGACTGGCCATATAAGACAACCCCCAACTTTTGAGAAGATTTTCCTGGGTTAAAAAGTAGTCTTATACGCCAGAAAATACAGTAAATGTTTCCTAAGTATGGGGGCAGGGGCAGAGTCTTAGAAGGCTTAGAGCCCCCTCAGATCCTTGGCCACTACCTTTCTGCCTACTGGAACACCCCCAGTGTACCCACCACAACTGGAGTTTGGACATACAACAACAACAACAAGGCTCCAAGTGTTTTTTCTGAACACTCCTATGGCCCTTGGTTATGGTCTAGGGATGGTAGGATTGCTGTCTTACTCAAGATTTAATTTGCATTGGTTTTCAAAAGGCAGGATGGGATCCAAAATGGGTTATGAGCTGACATAATGTGGGATATGCCAGGGATGCACCCATATTATGCACTTTTCTGTTGTTGTTGTTGTTGTTTCCAAATAGAAGGGAAAAGAAAGATGGGATGGATGGAATGAGATGCAAGGAAACAGAGAGGAAAAACGAATCTCATAATTATAAACATGTATATTTGAGCATCAGACCAAAACAATTTATTGTCAAAGTAAACGGCGTGTTGAATCTAGAAAGACTGGATACCAAGGCTACTCTGTGGCATTTTTTCATATCGACTACTGACCAATACTGGCACGACCTTAGATGTCATAAGCATCTACATTTTCTGTACCATTATGTAAGAGTTGCATCCCAAGAACAAATATTTGTACTGTTGTACCTCTATATGATGCCACATCACCACCACTGGAACAACGTGATGCTGCATTATGCCACATAGCAATAATATGATCAACAACATTTTGGTAGAAGCCTCAACACTGGGTTGTAAGAAAACATGACTGGCAATGTGTTGTTCACTTCAGTTCTTCAGTTATCTATTGATCACGCCAAATTTCTGAGAAAAGTGAAACCTCTGGAAAATCTGTTTGAAGTATGACTAGTGCTAAGATAGTAGAGCATCCTAGGAATACAGTAAAGAAGTACACTTTCATTTAAGAAAAGGTTATGGCCCAAGAACAAGACACATGATCTTGACACATCTGGCAATCTTCAGTTCAAATCACTCCTGCAGGGCAGAGTCTCAACATCTGCCAAAGAGGGTGCTTGTAAAAACTGAGGGAAAACTGCTGGAGCGCACTGAAAACAATTATTGCTAAGGCATTTGGGGTATCACACCAGTGTCAACAGAGATGCATGCTCAGTTCAGTAGTGGAAAAGGCAACTGTGATGAACTGCTAGAGAAAACAAATAGAAAAACACAAAGCAGATATGTGGTCCTCACCAAACTGTAGAAATGTATACATTTAAGTTTGGGAATGTGACTCTATGCCTGGGAAAGATGGATTTCGGAATCTTCTTTTCTGTATTTTGTTTTGTTTTTAACCACAGGGAAATATGCTGTCTATGAAGACAGTATTTCTAAACATGCAACAGAATTGAATGAAATGAGGAAAACAGAATAGCACATCAGAGAACAGAAATGAGCAAGAGATGTGAAATGAGAGATAATGTGCATTTCAATGTACACAGACTTTTTGTTTTGTTTTTATATTTATCTGTTATACAACACATTACACTACTACTCCATGAGAACACTGAAATCCTATTAAAAATCAGCCGAGATAATACACTTTAAAGAAGGCTTAAAATCTATATCTGGGACAGTTTGCATATTTGGATAGTTTGCATATAGTTGGATAGAAATAGTTAAAGAACAGTATCTATGTGATATTTATATGTTCCATACATGTTTCAGCTTTGAAGGGCACTGCTATGCCTCATTGACGTGGATTGGGGCCTCTATGTTTCCAGGACAGATTTCATGACTGCGGCCTACTTCTTGGTTTTCACAAGTACCATTCTCTCTGGAGCAGGTGGGAGGAATTTAATAGTTATGCATTCCTTTAGGTTGGATCAGCTGATGTGTCTTCTAATAAGGAGAAAGGGTTTTGCTGAACTCATCCTACCATTTTGTCTTGCTTCTAGGGCCAGATCTACACCAAGCAGCATATAACATTTTGAAAAAGGTTTGAAAACAGGACATGAAATGTGTCCTGCTCTTCAACAGACGTCAGTACTGTTATAAACTGTTATATAGCAGTAGTGTAGATCCTGCCCTGATCTTATAAACATTGTTATGTACAAATCTCCAAAGGGCAGAATTTTCCAGGCATTTACTGTGTGTTGATAGAATGTGAGAAGGCACAGGGGAGGGCATTGCTGTGACAGGGCCAACCGCTGATCTATGTGCATTGATTTCCATATGGGCCAACACTATGGTATTATTGGTACTATTGTATTTTTACTGCCAGAGATGGTGAGAGGTACTTATGGGATTTCTGGCCTCATGTGCCAGAATAATTTGCCTGGCTTTAACTACTATGCTCTGCAGCAAAATAGCTTGAGCCAGCCCTGATTTCCACACATGAAATCAGTATGTCTCAAAGGCAGAGTCTGGGCTTCTTCAAACAAATGTTTCATAGTACACTTGTGACTGGCCACTCATAGATGTTCATTGGTCATTCTGACAACACCATCAGCCTCCTGTGCCTCTTCCGCTCCATTTTCCAGTTTTTGCCCTAAAAAATAAACCTCAGAAAACCTGACTCTTCTGGGATATGTTGATATTTCTCAGGTTTTCGTGCCATGCACAGGCAAAGTTGCACCATACACTGCTGTCCCATTCAACAGCTTTTAGCTGTACAAGCCACGTGGTTGCTGCACTCTTCCTCATGAAATTACAGCTCATTGCAAATGTGGAAGAGAAGCAGAGCCACGATAAGGGAATGGGATTTCCCCCCATCTGAAAGAGCTCTCTGTCACTGCAATGGTACTAACCACCTCATGCATATGCATTCTGTCAACCAGTGCAAAACATCTAAAAAGGGCTTCAGAGTTTTAGCCCATGGGGAGTTGGCATCTAAGGCCATAAACGTGACTTAGGCCATGGCTAGACCAGGCCTATATCCCAGGATCGTCCCACGATCATCCCTGTGCATCCCAATGACACACAGGGGTTCTCAGGAGCAGGCAGGGACAACCCCTCCATTTGCCTGGGATAATCCTTAGGTCTAGCTAAGGCCTTAGAAGCAACACAAGATGCTGGCATGGAATACACTAAAGTCCAGATACCTTGGAAGAGGAATTGCATCCATAAGATAAAGGAATGGACCTCCCATCTAGAAAAAGAAAAATCATAAGTAACTTGGCAAGAGGGAAGAGAAAAATAGCAGATACCTTGCAGAATGGTTTGAAAACACATTAAATTATGAACTTGTGGAGCCCAGACATCATACATAAAAATAAGTATAATGGTAGGGATCGATCATTCTTGCAAATGTATCATTTCGAGCAAAGTATTTACTACTGGAGCTGTGTGCAGGCTATTGTTTAGAATATTGAGATTAAAAAAAAGAGTTGTAATCAAGCACAACAAGGATTATAACCTTAATTCCAAAACTTACTCATTTTATCATCAAATCAAAAATGTTAACAGAATAAAGCATGACAATAATTTCTTTTCTAATCAATTGTGGAGAGGTTGGGAGAGGGGGATAAATGATGGTCAGGTTTTCATAAACCTTTTCTATTCACTTTAAAATACTGATTGCTATGCAAATTCTTTTTTTAAAAAAAACCCAATACTAATCTAAATAGGGGTTAAAAACGGTTTTCATTTGTGGATTTTTTTTGGCAGATTTTGAAGGACAATACTTTTCAGTGAATGCACATACTCTCTCAAAAATAATGTTTATTATTTGAGTTTTCAGCCTTACATTAACTTTAATAATATTTCATTTGTGTGGAATTATTAGACACAGTGCTTCAGTGGTATTGAGTCATTCACTGTGCATTCCAAGTTAAAATAGACTCAACTTGATGAAGTATGTAATTTGAAATTCTTAAGTTTGTAATTTGAATGATTACTTTGTCTCGCTGTAAGCTGCTTAGGATTTTTCATCTATAAAGCTAAAACATTTGGCTTCACAAATATGGCATCAACATAACTTGTCATACAATCCTTTGTTTTTTAATCATCTTCTCCTGATAATCTAAATGATGATTAGTCTTGTCTCAGTGATTTCTTTGCTCTTCTAATACACATTTGTTTTAATCCCTACTACATATTTTGATTTTTTTTAAGCACAAGACTATGCTAAACCCCTTTCTGAAAAAACCAAAATGATTAGGAAAACAACATTTTAAATGTGTGCAGCATTGTGAAAAAAAAGATTTTGAGAAATGCCAGATGTCCCACTTAATATAGAAATGCAAATCTAAAATAAAACGTGCCTTAATGCCGTTAACTAGAAAGACTGAAATTAAAAAATAAATAAATCTGAAGGCTAAAGGAGGTTAGTATATGCATTTAAAACACTATAAGAGTGTGGTGATGGTCAACCCAGACCACTCTGCTGAGATCTCAGAAAGATCTCACAGTGATGAGGAAGGGGCAGTTTCCCAAAGAAGTGTGTAAATAGATTGATGGGCAGATAGGTGCCCTGTGCATTTCAAGAACATGTCTTCATTAAGGACAGACTTTATACAGTTACACTATTGTCAAGTCAATCCTCACACTCTACTGAAAATTTCTTGTTATAGACATTCAAAAAATGTCAACATTAGCAAACCAAACCCTCTAAAAATTAGGCAAGCGTATTAGTTGCATCAGAAGTTTTTAGAGTTGTTACCCACTTAAAGAAATCTGAGCCAATTAATCAATTGATAAAATCTGCATACATTTGCATAGGAGAAAAAGCAGAGAACAACGATCAAGCAGAGGTGGGAGGACGGTGGTGCAATGCTGATTTTCTGCATTTTTCCCTTTCCATCTACAGCCTCCAGTGACCCTCCAACTGCATTCTGGAGGTTACCCCAAGCCTTCAGGGGAGCTGGAAAAATCACTGACCTTCTCCCTATCTGCATCACCAATGAAACTGAGTATTCTAGCCCCATATTTCCCAGTGAGAAATCATACAGTTTGCATAATTTCCATCAGGGAAATGATCCTATAAAAGCCCTAGTTTAAACTTCAGTTTTGTCTTCTGCTATGCTGCTGCCTGTAGATAAATCACTCACTTACATGCTACTGCAATGTCACCAGACCTTTACACTAGGCCCGTCGCATAAACCCTTCTCAGGCCAAGCACCACCACCTGAAAACCTGAGGGAGGGTTAAATAAAACCTTTCCCCTAGCTATGGGGGGAACATGTTTAATATAGGCTCTCTCAAAATATACTGTGGGAATACTCTGGTGTGGGTGTTTAATAACTGTAGGGCAGGTAAATAATGCCAAGCTGACATGTGGTATTTGGTAGCTAACAAAATAAAAATAGGTTTATTGTTGTTTAAAAGCTTTAAATCAAAACTTAATACTTTCAATCCTGCCTGATCTAAACTCTCCACACACCAACCACCTCTCTCTCTCTTCACAACAATCCTAAGTCCCTGGAATCCAAACTCTTCTTACTCTACAACTAAACAGCTCTCCTCACATGCCCTCAAACTCCCAACACTCGCCTTATATACTCTCCCCACACACACCTATTACATCATAAACCACACCCACTCAGTTCTAACATTCCATACTGACAAGATATACTAATCTAGACATATACAAGATAATCAATTGTGGGGTAACGCCACACCTACCCCTTCCCATTCTCCTTCAAGTTTATCCTTGAATAACTCCAAACCAAGGCACACATGCACTGTTCAACCTTGGTGCCCACTCTGCTTCCTGCCCTTTCCCAACAGCTGCCATATGAGTGGGAGATTTTTATTTATTTAATTTTAAAGCAGATACATACATGCCAAATCAAATGTTTGGAGGAGAAAAAATATCTTTTTCTCAGAGCTGTTTGTGAAAAATAGTTATAAAACAATCTGCAAGAAAATGAACTAAGAAAATTCTGGAAGAAAATGAACTAAAATACTGAAGTTTGTGAACCATATTTCTAAACTCAGGTTTTCATGTAGTTTCGTCATAAAATTAACCTGTGTTTTGAATTAATTTGCATTACTCTAAATACACACACTTTATTAAAGCAGAAATAAATTAGTTGTACTTCAGAGCCTCCAAAAACAAACTAAATATATGTAAAATCTCAGCTTTACAATATAACTATACATTCATTTTTCATATAAAAAAGCAGTAAATCAGATTAAGAAGCATTCTATATTCAAGTTTAAAGTGTTTAATTTTTTCTAAATCTAAAAAGCTAAATTTATAGCAATACAGCCCTCTAAAATTTGGCTGTTTTAATGGAAATTAAAAGTTAATAGCTGCTGTAGCTGCAGAGAAAGGTTTCTGCCATTTATTGAAGTGGAACAATCAATATAAAAGCCAGTGACTGAAGTAATAACAAAGACCACAGTATGGTGCTACCAAGGAAGATGACATCTTGAATTTTCACAGGAAAAAGGGGGAAAATGAAGCATTCTTATAATAGAATGTGATTCTTTGAACAGCCTGGAGTCCATTACACCTCTTGGATAATATGTCCTAATTGGATATAGAGACAGACAGAAAGAAAGACAAACACACGGAGAAAGAGATTGAGAGAGAAAGAGAGAGAGAGAGAGAGAGAGAGAAATAATCCTATAAGTATTTTAGAAAGTATTCCAGATTTGACATTTAAATGCATCTTTAATAGAGTTATACAATACTGGAATATTATGAGAAAATTCAGAACACTTTTAAACGTTTTACATTGCAACATATGAAGTACCAGAAGAAACTTGTTGGAACATTTTCAAATGTGGAGCTTCAGCTATTGGGAGGTATAAAAATGCAAATAATAATAATAATAAAAATAAAAAAATCATACTGAATATCTGCATACAATGCATAGGAAACAGCAAAAAATGATCGTACTGAAAATTTATTACAATGTAGTACCAAAAATCATAGTATCATAGAATTGTAGAGTTGGAAGGGGCCTATAAGGCCATCAAGTCCAACCTCCTGCTCAATGCAGGAATCCACATAAAAGCAAATGTATTATCAAAAAGGAGGAAAAAGCATCGCCCAAAGAGAATTCAGAAGAGGCACAGATCCACTGATGTCCAGCAGAAGTATTTGTTCTGCATCATCAGACAAGTGTTTTATAGGATCCTTGTTACTGGCCACTCATGGATTTTCGCACGTCCTTTTCATGATGCTATCCGCCTCCCACATGTCTCCCGCTCCTTCTGCTCATTTTCCCATCATTATTGCTTTAATTTAACTTGCCACCATTCCTGCTGTGTGCAGGAGAAACAGCGCAATAAAAATGCCCACTGAATGAGCCACGTGGTCATTGCTTGCTTCCTCTTTCTTCCCCATGTGATGAAAGAGGAAGCTGTTCATTCTTAATTGTAAAACAGAAGCAGGGGGCAAAGTGATGGGAGGGAAATGCAATCCCCCTCCCCCCGTCTGTTGATGCTCTTAGAAAAAACCTAATATGCAAAACTTGTATTTTGTAATTAGTAGTCTGATCTTAATATCTTTAAAGTCTGTGCCTTTTATTACAATACAATAGTTTACTGTCTCAGACCTATAGAATACAATTGCTGTGACCATACTTCTCCATAGGTGCAAACACCTGTTTGGATGAATCTCTTAAGATACCTAAACAAAAGGTTTAATCAATGATTCCTACACCAAAACGCCCAGCCCAAAATTAATAGGGATGTGTAAGAATTTCATTTCTGTTCACAAATCTTGTAAACATATCCCATTTGCAGTTTCTGAGGGTGGGGGGTGTAAGGGATGGGTGAATGGTACTGGGAATGGTTCGTCTTTTAATATGTTAAATTTTATTATGGTTCCTAGGAACTGGGAGATAAGCGGCCAGCTGCATGGGGGCGTTCTGGCGCATCCAGGAACCGCTTGGGGCCAGGTCCGCTGGCCTTGAGAGAAAATTAACATCCCAGGCGGAGGTGTGAAAGATCTTCATATGGAAAGCCAAGGGGAGGGGGGAAGGAGTAAGAAAAAGAAACTATAAAGGCTATTCTTGGAAAGGGGGGTGAGCTGACTCCAAGGCTGGGTGATGTATGAGTTGTAACTTAGTTTCTAGCTTGCTTTTTCTGGGATCTTTGCTGGGGCGTGCTTCCTTTACAGGGGGGAATTGTGGTTGTGTTTAAAAAATGTGTGTGTGTGTGTTTAGAAATGTGCACTTGAAGCATGTATTTTAAAAAAATAAATACACATTTTCACAGATTAGTTAATCGGAGAAAGTGCACAGTTTTGAAAAAATTACACAGAAATGCATAACATTGTCTTGGGCAAGATCTATACTATTGCTTTATAGCGGTATTGAAGTGCACTGATAACCGTTGGGGCACAATCCACATTCCATTTACCACTTTCATAGTGTTATCTCCTGCTTTTTATTCCACATTCATAATGATTTGACACAAGGTGTTGATCTGGCCTTGGAGACAATGCTAAAAGCCAGAGATCTAAATTGTTCTGCAGGATAAAAGTCATGCTGAAGCTTTCCAAAGTACAAAATGCAACCCTAAAGGACCAAATTGGACAAGGGCAGAGGCAAAAAATAACAAAGGAACTCCCCACTCATCTTTAACAAATCAAAAGAACACCTCCTCCATCACTTTGTTGGAGCTAGGTTGGTCACTCGCATGTCACCAAAATGAGGAAAAGCATCACCAAAAAAGAAACCAGAAGAGGACATAGGTTTGAAGAAAAATTACATATGCTAATTTATAAGTATAAGGGCAAATTTGAACAACAACAACAACAACTAGAATTCAAATATAGGCCATGGCTAGACGAGGGGGTTGGAGGATGACGATCTCGCAATGTTATGATCTTGAGATTGTCTACACTCGGGGCGCGACATCACAGTCGCCATTTTGAGATTTTTTTAAAGGAAAAGGAACGTAAGAGCACTCGAAAGCAAGGTATTTTTTTTTAAAAAAGCACCTTGACTTCCCCCCACCCCACCGGTTATGGGCACAGAGCTCCTGAGGAGCTCCGTGCCCAGTTCCCGGCTCCTCGTGGTTACTCACAAGGAGTCGGGACAACCTGCGACGCCTGGCCACAGTTTCTTGGGATCATCCCGAGACCATGGAAAAAGCAGGAAAAAAGGGTAGGGCGATATCTCGGGCCAAGGGAGGGATCATCCCTCCTTGCTCCCGGGATGCCCTGTGCGTCATGTGGACGCACAGGGATGGTCCCAGGGCGCTCACTGGGATATCGCCTGGTCTAGCTATGGCCCTAAATACATGTCACCAAAATGGTCAAGACTGTGACCTGGTGACTTACATGCCTGCCATCCAAATGCTAACTATTGATGGGCAACTTCATGGTTTTGGTTCTCCTTTCTTATGGTTCTTTATCTTTAAGCCAGACCCGGACTGAGCAGCCCTTCAAATAAAGGATGTCTTCAAGCAGAGGACTGTAAAGTACAGTCAACTCAACTGGGTTTTGGCACTGCTGAAAATATTCACCAAAAAACTGACATGGAGTTTATCTCATACTCACCAAGATATCCTTGGCATAGTTGCAAAAATATTCTTTCTTGCAACCAGCTGTAGGAGAGATATAGGACTGATTAACATGGCCACCTCTGAGATGGGAGGTCTCACTTGATATATTGAAATAGATATACAGCCATGGGGAAAGCTATGTTAATTTTCAATGGATTGATTTCATTGAGGTTGCATTAATTTCACTATGTATATATAGTCATGGAAGAGTTACAGAGAAATGTGACCTTGCAATAATAATTCATCGGGTTAATGTATATGCGCACTTAAATCTACCCATAGGCATTGGATGGGAACAACTCTTCCCAATACCATTAGTATTCATGGTTCCCCCATTCCCCTGAACCTCAATGGATACTGAAAGTTCAACCTGAACCAACAATTGGTCTGATTTCCTGCCTCAACTTAGAATAAAATCTGAACCCTGATTTGAAATACTTCAAACTAAAATCATATCTACAAAAATTGTAGGTAAGGGATTCATTCAATCAGGCTGTCTTGGAATCCTCTACATGCCAACCCCTGACAGCCCCACATTAAAGGCAAGTATCTTGATAGTGCAATCCTATACATGACTACTAAGAAATAAGTTCCATTGAGTTCAATGGCACTTACTCCCAGGGAAGAGGGTATAGGATTGCAGCCTGAAACATCTAGGAGGATATGTATACTTGCTGAGATTATCCAAATATCTGCACTCTCTTCTATGACTTCTAAACAATAAACAGTGATGTGGTTTGGAGCATCTTGGAGAATAAAATATATAGGGTTTAACCAAGGGGGGAGCTACGGGGGACTGGCTCCCTTGGGAATATTCTAGTTCCTTCTTGAATGTTCAGGTTTCTTTATTTTAAAATAAGGCAAGTCTCTAGTCCCTTTAGTTGTTTGTTTGATTGATTGACTGCATTTATATCCTCCTTTTTTGCCTCCAAGGAACCCAAGGTGGCATACATAACCCTCCTCCTCTCCATTTTATCCTCACAACAACAACCCTGTGAGGTAGGCTGGGCTGAGAGTCTGTGCCTGGCCCAAAGTCACCCAGTGAGCTTCCATGGTAGAGTGCGGGACTAGAATCCGGATCTCCCGACTCCCAGTCTAACACTCTAGCCACTGCACCACACTGGCTAGTTGTGAAGATATAAGGAAAAGCATACCAATGGTATTGTATATAATTGCTAAAATGTAATACAATGAAATAATTTTAAATATACTGTGCTGGAGCCTGGCTGTTTTCTAATGATATCCTATCTTCCTTGGACCCCACCCCCCTCACCTCAAAACTTTCTGATTACATGCTTATTTATTTATTTATTTATTTATTTATTACATTTTTATACTTTTTATGCTTGCAGAAACTGTAAAGTTCCCTAGGTTTCCAACTAGGGAAAATAGATCCTACTTTACAGATGGCAGTCTTCTACTTGAAAGGCTGCATATAAGCCCAATCCCCACCCAGCCAGCTTAGGGAGGGGGGTGCGAGGGGGAAATGGAGACATTAGGAGCAGCACGTTCGCGTGCACAGCGTGTGTATAGTATCATGCAATGGTGGAACCAAGGTTGTAAAACGCTCGCCCTGCACGGCTCCCCGCCTCTTCATTTTCTGACCCCACCTTCCTTCCCTATCAACAAGTATGGGAATAGCCAGTCGCCTTCTTTGTAGGGGGAAATGAGTAGGAATTTTCCTTGTCATTTACTAACGTTCAGGTTTTCACCAACTCCATAAATCATAACATGGAGGATAAATAGGTCAATTTGTGAGTGGAAGGTTTGTGTGGGAATTTTGGGAATTGAGAATAGGGACAGTGAGCACTCTGGCACCTTTATGGTGATTGGCAATCCAGAGGACCTGCTCCTCGGGGGCTCTGCAGCTTTCGTGTCAGGATATGGTTTGCCTTTGGGGACCTTCTTGTCTCATCTACCCAGAGCTTTGAGTGGGGATGACGCAGGTCGGTCTCACCAAACACTCATGTACTTGGGAAAAGGGGCCAGGTCACCCGACCCTTGTGTTCAACTGAGTGGTTCGCCCTGATTGGCAGGCTAGTTGCCTGGAGACAACCAAGCTAGATTCCCGCAGATTCATGCACAGATCCACGGAGGGGTGAATTTCCTTGTTTAAATAAAGAGGCCCTAGTTTATACCAAGCTCTGGTGTCTGTGTTTTATTTCTATGGCTTCCTTCTCCACTTGCAAATTGCATGCTTAGAGGACAAGCCCTGTTATCTGAACAGACCTATAAACAAAATCAGGAGTAGACAACTGGGTTTCTACCAAATATTTTGAACCACAACTCCCAGAAGCCCCAGCCAGTATGGAGAGTATGGCTAATCCCTGACTATTGGCCATACTGTCCAAAACATCTAGACAGTACCAGGTTACTTACCTCTTTTCTAAGTAATGTGTGTTTGTGTGTGTGAAATATTATATCCTTCAAAATCACTAGTTCTACCAGAAAATCAAAGGAGGACAGTATTTCATGCCTGTCTAGTTGGATCCTTTCAGGCCTACCAAGTGGAATTTTAGGATGTTTTTAGGATGTTTTAATAATGTGTACTATGTTTTTAATCAGTTTTATGTATTTATACTTATTGTTGTTCCCCACCTCGAGCCAAAATGAGAGGCAGGTAAGATATTATTATTATTATTATTATTATTATTATTATTATTATTATTATTGTCAAACTCAAGATACATTTCCCACAGGTGATTGCCAACAGAATAAACATTAACCTGAATCATTGAACAACAAGGAAGAACGTGGATTTCAACTCCAAATAAGTGAAGCACCAAAGTGTGCCGGCATTAATGTACTCAATATTAGTGTTACTAAGTGCATTTGTTCAACACGCTTTTATTTGGTTTCTACTTAAATTGTATCGATCACAATAAATATGATATTGGGCAATCCTCACAGTCGTTAAATCATGGGAAAGCTGCTATGAAGCAGAAGCGCCCGTTTCTTCAAATCCAAGGCTATTTTCCTCAAACAGTAGAGGAAAGTAAAACTTCCTTTTGTTTCCATGGCACATGCAGAGCGCGTCATTTTGGCAGCTCCAATCCTGTTTATTCAAATGCATGAGTGCAAAACCACCACTGTATAAAAGCTAGCTCGAGGTGGTGGCAGAGGGGGAAAAGGTTCCACCTCGATTTACACTTTTGTAGAAGAAAACAGTTTCCAGAGACAATTCGCCATCTGCCTTGCAACCATGTGAAAAAAACAAGCTTTTAAAACCTAGCCGCTGCTAATGTGACATGTTGAAACATTAATCACCCCCTAAGGCCAACATAATTGTAGCTCCATGTTAATTACCTAACAATTAACAGCAGTATTTCCAAGGGGCAATCAATGAATTAGCTAGTGATTTTCCCACAGACTTCAGACTCACACTGCCAATCTGAATGCATTTCAAACTCCACACCATGGCTCATCAATGACACTTCTGGTGTATGAAATAAAAATTCATTTGCACCCTCACTAATTAGGCTCGATTATATCCCTGTGTGTATTACAAACTCTATTCATTTACACAAAATCTCTGCCACAGGCATTTCTCTCCATTTAAAAATTCATTTTCTATTAAATTATAAGGTCACCTAGAAGGAAAATGTACTAATCAAGATTTTGTCACTAACGAATTAAAGGGTTTTAATAAGCTCGCTTAATTAAGTTATCCTAATAAGTGATAATGGCTATCTACAGCCTATCAGCATTCACACACTGGTGTGGTATATGAAATGGGCTATTTATAAACACATGGATGCAGATTGTGGGTGAATGAACACTATTGTACGTGCCCGGTCCATTCAGCAATTCATGCCATCATTTCTCTTTTCCATGCTGTCTACTTTCCTTCAGATCAGGGCTGGGGAATGTTGTGGGACTTCAATTCTCATCATGCCTCACCATTGGCTATGCTGGCTAGGGCTGTTGAGAGGTGCAGTCCAACAACATCTGGAGAGCCATACATCCCTGCCCTGCTTTAGGTCACCTTTTAGGTGAAATTCCAAATGTTAGATCTGCTGTGGAGCCACCACAGGACCTGGCTAGGCCAGGAAGTGGAGATGATAGTTGTTGCCATTTTGATTGATTGATTGATTGATTTGGCCTCCCAACAGTTTTCCTTTCTTTTTACTCCTTACCAATTAGAAGGTAGTTGCATAGATACTGAATCCAGGCCTGAGGACTCACAGGAGAATGGAGGAGCTTTAGATCCAGTGAACCTAGAGCAGTGAGTATCAGCATGGAGCCCTTGATGGCTTGCTATGACCAAGTTGCACTGTACCTTGCAGGTAAAATCTCTTGTATTCACACAGATTTGATGTCATGGTTTTAACAGGGATGTAGTTAGTGCACCATCTTGTCAAGTTTTTATGGATACATTTTTAGCCTATTCAACCAGTGGATGTGGGCAAGCTGCTTGGACATTGGATACTAAAAACTGAAAACTTGTACACTGGAAGGTCCAAGGGAGGCTGTGGTCACTGCAGCCCTGAAGTACGTAGTGGTGTGAGTCCATCACTAGTCCCTTTGAACTTACACAACTCCCATCAAGTCTCAGACCTTCAAGGTGCTGGAGAGCATGGTGCCTTGTCAGCTCCAGGGGACTTGGGAAGAAATGTCTTACTTAGATCCATTCTAGTCTGGGTTCTAAGCTGGGTCCATGACAGAAACCACTTGATTATCCAGGCTCCACTCATGCTCTTCTGGCTTCACCTAGGCAAGAAGAGTTTAATTTGGGCTTTCCCCTTTTTATAGGGCATTAAACTGGCAGGATGGGGACTAATGTATTAATCTGTACCCAAACCCTTTGCCCAGAGCATTACAGGAGAAGGATATAGCAGATGTGACCTTTGCTTTATGGCCAATCTCTAACACGTGGAAACTAGTCACTGGGCTAGGACCTGGAGGGAGCTAGGTGCAGTCTGAGCCTGGCTGAGTCCTGTTGTTAGAATGAATTACCAACTTTAAAATCACTCCACTGGTTGCCAATTAGTTTCCGGGTAAAGTATAAAGTGTTGATTATTACCTTTAAAGCCCAACATGGTTTGGGTCCAAGTTACCTGTGGGATCGCCTTCTCCCGTACAATCCGCCCTGCACACTCAGGTCCTCTGGAGAGAACTTACTTCAGTCAGTCGCAACTATGCTGACAACTGTTACCCAGAGAACCTTTTCATCTGCCATCCCCGGACTGTGGAATGGCCTGCCAGAGGAGTTTTGTTGTCTTAATACTCTCTCTGAGTTTAAGACAGCCATAAAGACTAGTCTCTTCCAGCAGGCCTACCCAGATGAATTTTAAACCTAAGAATTTTAAGATGTTTTGATTGTAATTTTAATATTGTATTGGTTTTATATGCTCTTTTAACCAGTTCTATGTATTGTATTGTATTTAATGTTGTTCTCCACCTTAATCCAGAGGGAGAGGTGGGTAATAAATAATAATAATAATAATAATTAACCAGTTGGTACCTCAGTGTTGTTGTTTTTAAATAGTTATCTTTCAGCTGTGTTGCCTCAACTGTTGATTCCTTGATTTCAAGAGAATACCACCGAGGGACTGATCTGTCTTCCCCTGCCCCAGGCCTGCCCACCCTCCTCTGCCCCTCATGATCTGCAGGTTTTGCTAAGTAAAGAAGGGGTTAACCTGAACCCTCCAAAGCCTTTTTCATTATCAACCAGACTTCCAAAATAACTTACCACCAGTACGAAGAACCACAAGACCTCGACCCCTCATTAGCAGAGGTAATGTTAATATCATTTTATATTCTTACTATAGCATTCATATTTAATGTGCGCATAAAGGTTGTTCGTGTCTTGTGGCTCTCACATTTTAGAAGGTTGGGGTCTGTGGCACAGAAGGTCCGAAACATTGGGCACCCCTTGTTCTGAAGCACTTGAGAGGAAATTGCTCTTACCTATGTGGTCCAAACACTCTAGCAGGTTTTTAGCCTGATTTTTTTTCCACATATTATCCAAATAGTTTCAGCTTCATGAAGATTTTTAAAAGGCACAAGGGACTCTCCCCTACATCCTGTACCAAATGGAAAGGAAAAAAGAATTCCTGCCTTTCTATTACCAAATAAATCATTCCACAGTCGCATAAGTAGCAATAGGATACTGGGGATTTAAACACCCCATCCTTGGAGACTATACACAGAGTTACAACCTGGGGCTGGGGTGGGGGAATCTAAACAAAGATTCTCCCCCCCCCCATCAGCTGCTGTGGAAACCTCCATGGTGTCTTCCTTGAGGTTACTACTGCAACGTCGGGAGAGAGAGGGAGAAAAGGGTGGAGAAGGATAAGAATTGGATCCACTGAATTCACAAATCTCTTGACTTTGGTCCCCACCCCCCAGAAAACTAAGCAAGCTAGATGGGCTGAGAGGCCCGTCTAGCTAAAAAAATCGCGTGCAAGAGAAGCAGGAGACAAAAACATCTCCGTTGTTCCTCCCAGCGTGCATGGCAGGGCTTAGAATAGATGGAAGGCTGCAAAATTGGATTCCCATAGGAGAGGAAATCCTATAGGATTGCATTCTTATTGTATTGGGTGTGTGTGTGTGGAAACCCTCCCAAGGTGGTACAAAAAATAAAGCAAACAACACAAAACAATAAAATTCATGAAAAACGTTAATTACAAATAAAACGAATATCACAAAAATTAAGCAAGTGTCACTGAAAACAGGTTTATAATGGTCTTAAAGTAGTAACGTACAATCTACAATAGCAGTGAGAGGATTGCAAAGTATTCTGAATACCCTCTGTATATGAAGTAACTTGTCAACTTCTTTTATATACTAGATCCACCCAAATAAAAGATTGCTGGTCACACTGAAATAGAGATCCCAAAATCAAAAGAAAGGGACACAAAATATATCCGTAGCTTTAGAGCAAACTATGTTTGGCCTCCCTTTTGCTTACCTTTTGTGGGGAAAAACCTCTCCTATATGGATTCGGATTTGAAAGAGACAGGGTTTTTTTCTTTTGTAATTGCAGACAGAACTATTATGACACTGTTATGACTATCAAAATTCTTGATTATCATTCATGATTATCAAAATTCATGACTATTACAATTCCTTTTAAGTTCACTCAGAATTCCTACAGAGGTTTCCTTTAAGATGGCACGTCTAGTTACGCCTCCAATTTAAAAAGTTCAAAATTTCAGAGGCAACTCAACTTTATATAGAACTGATAGTCATAATAGTGCAGCTAACAAATAAACCAATTACAAAGACATTTTGGATGAGAAGATTAGAAGTCATGTTGAACTACTAGAAATGACAATTGAAATAAGAGAAACGAATCTACTCATGCACTTCAGTTATTACTATGAGGTTCTCAAGAGATGCTCTGATGGTGATGAGTGGGAATTCAGTGAAAATAGTATCTTTTAGAAGAAGAAAAGTTAATGTTTAAGAAAGAAATCACACAAAATGAAAACAAAGAATATATTATACATTGCGTTATAAGAGTATCAAAATAGTCTGTAAATCTATATTTCATTAATATTGCATAAAGAAATAAAGAAATCCACTGGAAATAGGCAAAGGAGAATAAGACACAACTTTTAGATTTTTCCCTCTAGAGATCCCATTACAGGTGGTCACCAAGTTACGGTTGTGGAAAGGGATGTGATGCTGAACCTACCAAACAAGGAGAAAATATTCCCATGCAGCACCAAGTACATGTTCCAGCATTGTAATAGTAGCAACAGCAGCCTGACTATTCGTGATTTCAATACTCAAAGATTAGTGGAAACCATGAGCCCTTTCAGACATTTTGCTTTGAATCAATATGTGAGCATTGTGGGTTCTACCAACAAGCCTGACAGATGTGTAAGCTTCCACACAATCAGGAACCATGTATGATCAAGGTAGAAGATCACATGGAAGCCTACTTAAATAGTCTCCTTTTTAAGATATCCATACTCAATGTGTGTTTATGGGTTGATGGGGTGTGCATCACCAGGGACAGGGAGAACCAATGTGGCCTTACTCCCTTCTAGTGTGTTATTTACAATCTCTGAGCAAAACTCCTGAAAGGGGCTATGGTTTCCTGATTTTCTAGGTTTGTTCCCTGGGAATTCCTTTGTACACCTGATCCAAAACAGATTTATATTGAAGTACGTCACATTGATTTCTAGCAGTTACTTCCAAGTAGGCTTTTGGGGATGACAGCTGTATGGACTACACCAAGATCACGGGGGTGAAGATAAGAGTCGTACTTGCTATCTCAAGAGGTTAGAATTGCTGTTGCTACTTTGGCCTGACAATAGCTATGTTGCCAGTGTTAAACATGACATCCAAATCGGTGTAGACAAACACTCATCAGTATCTCCAATTTTTGGATTAAGGGGTGACCAGTGCTTTAGTCAGAGGACCAGTCACCTGTGAAACACTACAATTCCTCATAAACTGAGTTTGCATAGTCAATCTAATACTATTGGCAATCACATGATTATGAATTGCCTTATCACCTTTCATTTTGGCTGCCATTTGGGTGCTGCTTGAGGTGATAAAAGATCATAATGAGTGATCAATGATGCAATGACTGATCATAGCATTTTCATAAATTGCCAAGTGATAACTTGAGTATTTCTAGGCTGCCTTTTAGTGCAAAGCCCTCACAAGGTGGTTTACATAAAAGACTCCCATGAAATACAATATCATATTTGAATAAAACAACCATTTAAAGGAGCAATAAATTCACAGGCCAGCAACACAACACACCATTGTAACAAACTAAAAGAACTAAAAATGTTTCAGACCAGCAAGACTATAAATCCTTTAGATGGCGTTTTAACACTCATTTAAAACCGTGTACTGAAAGGGTCACATTATATACAAGAAATTTAATGTGTGAACTCAGTCTTAGGCATGTGAATAGGAAGGTATGATAAAATCAAAATTGCGCAAGTGAGCCCATGACAGATAAGGCACTGTTTATGACTGTACCTTAGAATTACAGCATTGTCTACTGTGTTGGACAATCACCTCGTTTTTGGGCCAATACAAGATGGTTTCTGCACTTCCACTAAGGGCCTTGCTAGATGGCAGGTTAGCCCAGTGCGAGGCCTGGGCTTGTCCCTGTGCATCCAAATGATGCACAGAGGATCCCGGGCTCAGGCAGGGCTCAAACCGCCCTGGCCTTGGGCTAACCGGCACCACTTTTGGCCCAGTTTTTCCTGCGGTCTCGGGCTCAGCCTGAGACAGCGGGCGTGTAGACCGTTCCGCCGCTTTTCCCAGCTACTGCATTTACGCATGAGTAGCTGGGGAAAGCGACGGACGGGCTGCAGTGCTCCTGCCGCCGCCGATGTCCCCAGCCGCCGTTTCCCACCGTCGCCATGTCCCCTGGCCTGTGATGCCCGGTGGGAAGGCTCTTCTACAGACTTTATCCACTTCAGCAACTTAGTTCCCCTGGAGTCCCACAATTTTGATTTCAGATGTCATTGGTGTGTGGGGGTGGGGGTGGGTGCATACAACCTATACTAGGGTGACCATATGGAAAGAAGGACAGGGCTCCTATATCTTTAACAGTTGTATAGAAAAGGGAATTTCAGCAGGTATCATTAGTATGCATGCAGCACCTGGTGAAATTCCCTCTTCATCACAAAAGTTAAAGCCCTCTTTTGTATCTGGTCAAGTAGGCAGGCCTCCTGCAGCTGTAACTGTTGTGATGATGAGAGGATTTCACCAGGTGCTACGTGCATACAAGTGACACCCACTGAAATTCCCTTTTCTGTGCAACTGTTAAAGATACAGCAGCCCTGTCCTCTTTTCCATATGGTAACCCAAACCTATACCTGCAAAAAAAAAAAAAAAAAAAAAAAAATGCATTTAAATATTTTTTTATAATCTAGAACGGAGTGTTTAGTGGAGGTCTAGGAATAATCCATCTGCATATTTCTAATGACCAGTATGCTGAAGTTTGGTAGTACTGCAGTATGTACAATAGCAACATTTTAATTCACAGAATGATAATGGGGGGGGGATTTAAAACAATTTAGATTGAAACAAGTGATCTTAAGCCTTCTAATTGACATCAATAAAAATCCAGTATAATTGTATGGTGTTCCCCCTCCCCCTTTCAATCATTTTAATAGAAGTTTAGCTTGTTCTATAGCAATAACATAACTTGTTTCATACATGGATACAGAAGACTATAATTTGATGATTTCTGCTGTTAGCTTTTGTTATATGGATTTTTACATAATCATTACTCATAAAGTTCTGACAGATAATATTATTACCAGAGTTACCCTCTTTGCTGTTATTACAAAAATCTCCCGGCTTCGTGGAAATGTTAATTTATTAAAATGCAATAAAAAGAACCTCCAAGCTGAACCTTAAATTGCAAATATTTTATAGGTGATGCTGGATGTTCCTGTCATCTTTGCTTCAAATGTTTTTACATTTGAAAGGTGAAATCATGCTAAGTCATAAAAAAATCTCTTTCAGCATGCTGGTTGTCACTATCTTTCCTAAGATGTATATTTTTGCTTTAAAGAGACAGGTGTATGTAATTTTAATGTCAGCACCAGCATCACCAAAAAGTGCCCTGGCAATCAGTGGAAAGGTTTAATAGGTTTCCTGTCTTGTTCTTAATTTGCTGAAATTACAAAATCAATACTTTCAGTTGTAGCTGCTGCTACCCGTTTTACTGCTTTAAGATAAAGTCTACAAAGAAAGTAACCTTCACTTTCAATTTGCAGCATTGAACGTCAGGGTGTTCTTAGCCACTAACTAACTAGTCTGTTTTCTCTTATCCAGTAGGAGACATTCTAGATGTGCAATGTCTCCCTTTAAGGGACATATAAATCCTGAAGAGAGCAGTGATTAATAGTAGGCAAATTATGATCCGTTTGTTTGCTTCTCAAACTCCTTCATTCACCTTTTCTAAAGTCACCTCCTTCTTTGTTTAGATACCCTTGTCATGCTGAATCTATATAGTGGGGTAAATAGTCTATAACCTTGATTCTACATTATTTAGTATTTCTTACCACAACAGCAACAGGTTTTTCTTTGGGCACAGATGACGTGAATATTCTCAGTACTGAGAACGAGAACAACAACAACAACAACAACAACAACGAGAATCAGTGTAGAAGAACACATCCAGGAAAGTGTTCAAGTTACCTCCGTAATAAGAATAAATATATACATAGTCTCACTACAAAGAAGAGAAAGGGACCAAGATCCAGCAGAGCCTCCCACCGAAGGAAAGGGGAAGCAATCCTCACCCCTTCCTCCTACAGCCACCAATACACCTTTCCACGCTCTTCTGGAGGATCTCTTGGCCTTATAGAACAGCCTTTAGGGAACCACAATGGTTTACAGGGGAAGGAGGAATCAGCCAAGAGCATCTCCCTCTTCTTTCAGTGGGAGCATCCAGTGACAGAGCTCTAATTATGGATAGTCTGGGAGCTCCATCACACCAACTTTTTTTCCTGGTATACACCCGTGATTTTAACCTCCTTTTCAATAGTGTGGCAAGAGCTAGTCCCTTTCACAATTGCCACTGTTGTTTGCTCTCCTACTATTGTGCCTGCCCTACCTCACCCCTACTCCTTCCCCCTCCAGTTCATTGGTCCTTGTCGGATGATGGACATGGGCGCCTTCCCCCGCCCCCTCACTCTGGTTTTATTGTCTAGAGTTTTACCAATTCAGCATTTCATCAGCTGGGTGTCATTTTTTGTGTTTTTTGTGGGCAATGAGGGAGTAGTTGGAGCAGCAAAAGTCTGTTCAACCAGCTCAGCACAAGTCCATTCATTTGACCAGCAGACTCAGCAAGCTGGAGGAGAACTGCCCTGTCCTCCTCTTTTGTCAGCAGGACCACCCCCAACAAAAGCAACATAGCTTGAGGACAGCAATATACAGGGATAGAAGTATGCTTTTATTTCGTGTGGAGAAAATAAATAGCACTTTCCCCACTCTAGAAATAGATGGAAAAGGCAAGTGAAGAGGTGAGACAACTGCAGGACAGGGATGATGTCATATGAGTACCATGGGACAAAATGATAAACAAGGCAGGACAACAGTGCAATAAAATGTTGGTATGATGGAGCTCTGGCTCTATGCCTATAGGCAGGTAGAATGTATTCTGCAACTATACTGTACAAGAACAGCTGCTTTCTAGTCCTTAATAAGACTTAATTGTGAGAGCAATGCCACATTCCCTCACAACTTGGGTTTACACAGTAGGTTCAAACCCTGGTTTCAAATTCCAAGTATGATGGGAATCTTGGTTAGCCTTCAGTATTGTTTTGATTAAGGCTATTGGGGAAGGGTGAGAGAGAAGAGAAACACCCAGTCCACTCCCAATCACTTAATCATAGTCACAGCTTGATTACATAGTTATATCTGCACCAGCCTCAAGAGTACTTGGATTTGAATCAGTCTAGCCTCATCATAGTCCATTAGTTTGCTCATTATTGATTTGTGGCCTATAGCTCAAAAAGTCTTGGACAATTCACTACATCCCAATGGTTTGCCAGCCGTACATTGGAAATAATCAAAGGCTTCCTGAGATGAGTAATCATTTTGAAACAATTTGTAGAGGTAAATAAATGGGTGCACATTTGCAAGCGATGAACAGTGATACAGACAGACTAACTATGGTTAATTAATGGGACTGGCATGACATGATGCTCTTGCTTCACTGCCAATGCTCAATGTAAAAAATAAAAAGGTGGATTTTAAAGATATGTACATTGGAAGTAGTCTGTTATTCTAAAATGAAACCATCTTCTAAGAAACAATTTCATTCTATGTAAACTTTTAATTGCAATAGACATTTCTACCAGCATACATCCTTGCAGGATATTTCAAAGCATGAAAATAGTGTCAATCTAAGTGAACAGCCAACAGCTATGGAAAACGAAGAGTAGACAGAGATCATATGTGTCTGTCACTTTGTTTTGAATGGTCCTACGGTCTTTAGTGCATTCAGCTCAGCAGGCGCTGAACCCCAAATCTATATTTAATTTAGAACATTGCACCATTACTCAGAAATCTTTCAACATCCTTGCTACGATCTGAAGAACAAGGGCATAGGGATCTGTTTACAAGGAGCACCTTTTATGTGCTTGAAAGAATCACAGGGCAAATTCAAGAATATTTCGTTAACAAAATAAAATCCCTGGAAGGATCTTATATCTTCAAAAGATGGAACTAAAGCATAGGCCAATTCTTGTTAAGACTTTTGTTTGTCTTACGAATCTATCCCTGAAGACAGAAAAAATATTCCCTTCACATGGGGGTTATAAAAGGTTGGGTGGAAGGGCTGTACTGCCTAAAAACAAAAATCACACCAACCCAAGATTTTAAGAATAAAATCTTCCAAACTGAGATTATTAAATAGAATGAAACTACATTCTAGTCCTCCATATTCCATAGTCGTTCCACTGGGGTCCAGGGAATTATTTCAGAACACAATGGTTTACCATTTCCTTTTAAAAACCGAATTGTACATCTTTGAGATGGGATCACTTATCATGTGTCTTGCCCCCCACATACATTCGCTGCTTCCACTCATTCCATGTGTTCAGTATACCTTGAGAGTAGGCTATGCGCATGTGCAAGCGTCCATTCATAGGGTCTGTTTATGCATTTGGGAACCATGTCAGCATCAAGGGTCCTAGTCTACGCTGTTTATGTACAGAGACTGTTCTCAACTTCCAATGAGCACAAGGAGGTTGGCGTGAGAGTGATTCTGCTGTTCCCCACATGCATAGTCAACATATGGAGGCAAGGTGAGAATACAGCTATTGTGCAATCATGAAAGCTTCATCTCAAGACTTTGGTTATGGTTGTCAGATTTATCTCTAATTTGTATGTTGCTGAGTATTCTATAACTTGATTTCCAAACAAAAGCTTTCAGTAAGGGGTAATTCAGCCAAAACATTTATTTTAAAAAGCAATGTTATGTTTGCTCAGAAGCAAGTCCCATGGAATTTAAGCTGCTGAGTAAGTGTTCATAGGATTGCAGTTAGATCAGTTAGTTAAGTGATATCCTATGCTAGGATAACCTATGTAAGATTCTGGTGCTGTAAGGCTTACTACTAGAGTTCTCCCAGAATGATTTTGCTCATTTTTGCTTTAAATTGAAGCTTCAAAAATGTTCAAATCTTGAGCTTTAACAGCAATTATTTCCCTCTGCCTGGAACAGGCAGGGCAGCCCCTCTGCCAGCAGAATGATGGACAGCCCTGCTTGCCCAATCAATGTGGTGCAAAAATGGGCCAGGGGAGCAGCCACATAGTTACACTGTCACTGCCAACGGGGATGGGAAAGTGAACAGAGACAGCCAATCTGGGTACGTAAGGGAGGGGGCAGGGCCATACTGCATGCAAATTTCAGAGAGGGGATTCACTATGCACGAGTCACATTTGCATTATTTATAAGCACATCTGTGGTGAAGGAAATGAGGGACAAAAAAGTGGGAAACAAGCCGGACTCCTAGTGGCCATGGCTTGAACTTTAATAGCCAAAAAGTTTGTTTCTGCTCCCTGGCCAGGAGCTTGAGATAGTCAGGGAAACACAGGTGTCACATAGCTCCACACTGTGCAAGCATGAAGGGGGAAAACACAGAAGTGGGGACAGAAGAGGGCCTTTGGTTTTGCAAGTCGAACCCACTCTTGAACCAGCCATTATGGTGGAGGTGGAGGTGATGAATGCTCTGAGGCAGTGGCAGTAGAGGAAAATTATTTATTTATTTATTACATTTTTATACCGCCCAATAGCTGAAGCTCTCTGAGCGGTTCACAAAAATTAAAACCATGAAGAACATAATAAAACAATCAACAATCTAAAAACACAAATACAAAACACAGTATAAAAAGCACAACCAGGATAAAACCACACAGCAGAAGTTAATATAAGATTAAAATACAAAATTAAAACAGTGAAATTTAAATGTAAGTTAAAATTAGTTGTTAAAATACTGAGAGAATAAAAAGGTCTTCAGCTGGCGATGAAAGGAGTACAGTGTAGGCACCAGGCGGACCTCTCTGGGGAGCTCATTCCACAGCCGGGGTGCCACAGCGGAGAAAGCCCTCCTCCTAGTAGCCACCTGCCTAACTTCCTTTGGCAGGGGCTCACGGAAAAGGGCCCCTGTGGATGATCTTAAAGTCCGGGCAGATACATATCGGAGGAGGCGTTCCTTCAAATAACCTGGCCCCAAGCTATTTAGGGCTTTGAATATTAGTATCAGCACTTTGAATCAGGCCCGGACCCGGACTGGCAGCCAATGAAGTTGTAAAAGGACTGGCATAATGTGGTCTCGCCGGCCAGTCCCTGTTAGTAAACGGCTGCCCTGTTTTGTACCAGTTGAAGTTTCTGGACCGTTTTCAAAGGCAGCCCCACGTGTAACGCATTGCAGTAATCCAAACGAAACGTTATCAGAGCATGGATAACTGTAGCTAGGCTATCTCTGTCCAGATAAGGGCATAGTTGGTATATCAACCTAAGCTGATAAAAGGTGCTCTTCGCCACTGAATTCACCTGTGCCTCAAGTGACAATTCTGGATCCAAGAGCACCCCCAAACTCTCGACCTGATCCTTTAGGGAGAGTGCAACCCCGTCCAGGACAGGGCAAACATCACCTCACCAGATGAACCACCCACTAACAGTACCTCCATCTTGTCTGGATTGAGTCTCAGTTTATTAGCCCTCATCCAGTCCATTACTGTGCCCAGGCACTGGTTCAGAACAGCCACTGCCTCACCTGGGTTTGATGAAAAGGAAAGGTAGAGCTGGGTATCATCCACATATTGATGACACCTCAGTCCACCTCTCCGGATAACCTCCCCCAGTGGCTTCATGTACATGTTAAACAGCATAGGGGATAAAATAGAGCCCTGTGGAACCCCATGGCTTACGTGCCACGGCACAGAGCAATAATCCCCCAGCACCACCTTCTGGAATCGGCCATCCAAGTAGGAGCGGAACCACTGCAATGCAGTACCTCCAACTCCCAGATCAGACAACCTATCCAGAAGGATACCATGGTCGATGGTATCGAAAGCCGCTGAGAGGTCCAGGAGAACCAACAGGGTCGCACTCCCCCTGTCTCTCTCCCAGCGGAGGTGACCAAGACAGTTTCTGTTCCAAAACCAGGCCTGAAACCCGATTGAAATGGATCTAGATAATCTGTTTCATTCAAGAGTGCCTGGAGTTGTTCCTAGTTCTAGGAAAAGCTGGGTTTTTAAATGTGAAGGAAGAGGGAAGGGAGTGGACTTCAGGCCTGAGGGAAAGAAGCAAATGCCGTTCAGCAGTAATGGCTGTTAGGAAGCGAGAGCCAAAAGTCCTCAGCTCCGTTGAAGGAAAGTGACCTCTTCTGGAGGACTGACATAGTGGGAGTCAAGGAACAGTATATTTCCCCCTCAGACTACCAGCACCCATGGCAACATGGGCATATACTGACTATATATATAACTCTCTCTTTGGAATGGTTTATTGCTCAGAGGGTTAGATCCAGAGTTACTCATACTTAAAATAGACCCACTGAACTAAATGGGACTTAAATTTATTATGGCAAGCTTAAGTCACATTGAGTTTGATAGGTCTGCTCTAAGTATAATCTGGATCCAACCCAAAGTTTTTTATCCATATGTAATAGTCTGAATGAGCAGGACATCCTGATCTTAGCACATGTATTTGGAAGTTAAGATGTCAACATGCAAAGAAATGATTGGTGAGTTAGTAAGATGATGGCAGGAATAGGGATGGTTCACAGAAGTTATGCTAACAAGGTAGGTTAAAATTTACCCTAGATCCAATTTTATTGCAAAATCCACATACAAAAATGTGTATATTAGAGAAAGGTGTATAAATGCATATATTTAACATACATTATATTTCAAAAATGGCTTGCAAAATGTATATATTAAAATACATAAATGCATGTTTTAGGAGAAATGAGCACAAAAAATGTACTTTTTTCAGACTTAAAAAAAGAATTTTCAAAGTTTGCGACAACTGAATTTAAGATTGGAAAAATAAGAAACTGAAACAAACTGACAGATTGTCCAAACCCTAAAACTACAAGGTAGTATTCCTAGGATATTGTTACCTGCACAATAGCAAACAATGTCCCCAAATTGCAGCTACTTACCATTTACAGTTTTCTTTCTGAAAAATGCAAAAAGTGACTGGAATATAAAAAGTCCCTAAAAACACAACCAAATGCTTGATTTAAGGATATCTTCCAATATCAGAGGAAGTGAACCTGTATACGCACCAGTTGCTGGGGACCATGGATGGGAGGGCCCTGTTACACCATGTCCTGCTTGTGGTTCCCTGGTCGAGATCTGGTTGACCACCATGTGAACAGAATGCTGGACTAGATGGACCCTTGGTCTGATCCAGCATGACTCTTCTTACATTCTTTTTCCCCAGCCAGTGTAACATACTGGAATGATATATCCAATGAAACTGATCCACTGAAGCAGATTTAAGTGCCTGTACAGATTTATCTTTCTAAAAACCATTATTGGACCATGGTATCTATTTATTTCCTACTAGCGAATGGGGTTTGGGGGGTTTGGAATAGCTCTTTTTTGGATAAAGCCCTCTGGCACCCCTTGACACAGCACCTGCCATGGTGCATCCCTATAGCCCCGAAAGGAAGGGTCTATGTATTTTATTTCCCTGAGGGGGGCTGACCCACTGCAGTAGGGAGGGGCAGCTGTATGACTCTGCCATCCCCCAGACTACCTCCCCTTCAAAGCTAGGCACTGGTTAAAGCAGTCTGCCACCTAGTGACTGAAAATGGTACTGCATGCTTCAAACTCACAGCCATGTTTAAATTCATTTTAAAAAATCAGTGTAAACAAAAAGAGTCTTTGGCAATAAATAATCCAAGAAATTTATAGTTGTTGTTGTTTTGCAATTGGGATGCAGTTTTGTCCCAACCCATAGGAAGTATTGGGGCAAAATAATGTCTCATAGGAATAAAGAAAATGCTCTGCAGCACATTGAATGTGCTTTTTTGTAACCATATATATGGCTTAGTGTTGTGGGCATTTTACTACCTTAAGATGAATTTGAATGTCACTTGGAGTAGTAAAATACCACAAAAGCCATGTCAGTTTGTTTGGTTTTGTTCCATGGAGGCTAGCCATAACTCAGCCATGTATGTTGGCATAACCATGCATGGCCAATATAGCCTGCTTTTACTCATGTTTGTTTTCACAAAATGGGGTAATGTCTTTTGAAAAAGTAGTAATATCTGGGACATTTTCTGTAATCTGCTCTCTATAAGCAACACAGTATAATACATATACAATACTAAACTGTGCCTACTTATTCTAATGACATCGTGTGAAGGAAATTTGAATTCTTCATTAGCAGAAGCAGTTGGGTTGACATAATGCCCTATAAAATTTTTAAACTGGCTTCTGGAAATTGGTGAGAAAGCCGTTCTGTTTCATTTTTAATAAATAACAGTTTAAAAAACGGAATATAAAATCTACAAATACTTGTTCACATTAATTTATTAATACTTGTTTGTTTAATGTGTTGGGAAGAAATAAGGAAATGATAACGTTATTGGACTGTAAGGTGAAAAAGCAGGATCTAGAAACAATTTTATGAAAATTGAACCCTATATTGTTATATTGGAACTGCAATAGAATTTCAACTGAATTGAATGACAGACGGACGGATGGACAGACAGACCTGACGCACTAACCTTCTGGAGGATATATGACTATCGCTCTTTGGGTACAAACTACATCCCATCTGTTCAAGGTATCCAAATCACGTGAGGTACTGGTTCCTCTCTATTCGGCCCTGGTTAGGCCTCATCTAGAGTATTGCGTCCAGTTCTGGGCTCCACAATTCAAGAAGGGTTTCTTGAACCCTTAGCTGGAGCGTGTTCAGAAAAGGGCAACCAGGAGGATCAGAGGTCTAGAAACAAAGCCCTATGAAGAGAGACTGAAAGAACTGGGCATGTTTAGCCTGGAGAAGAGAAGATTGAGGGGAGACATGATAGCACTCTTCAAATACTTAAAAGGTTGTCACACAGAGGAGGGCCAGGATCTCTTCTCGATCCTCCCAGAGTGCAGGACACGGAATAACGGGCTCAAGTTAAAGGAAGCCAGATTCCGGCTGGACATCAGGAAAAACTTCCTGACTGTTAGAGCAGTGCGACAATGGAATCAGCTACCTAGGGAGGTTGTGGGCTCTCCCACACTAGAGGCATTCAAGAGGCAGCTGGACAGCCATCTGTCAGGGATGCTTTAGGGTGGATTCCTGCATTGAGCAGGGGGTTGGACTCGATGGCCTTGTAGGCCCCTTCCAACTCTGCTATTCTATGATTCTATGTATTTCTAAAAGGATTGCCAGTTCGAGATAGTTTTGATTAAAACAAACAGACAAACAAACAGCATAGCAACATTACAATTTGACAACTTGACTCTCTAGACCCAAATATCTTTTACAGAGGCCCTTCGTAGGTGCCCCCATCAAATGAAGTACTCTGGGTGGCTATCAGAGAGCAGGCCTATCTGGCAGTGGCACTCCATCTGTGCAATGCTCCCCAGAGAGAGCCTCACCTAGTACCAGTGTCATGGTTGTTGCCATGCTACTTGAAGACCTTGTTTTCTACAGACATTGTTTTAAGAACATTTTGAGATCATCAGTGCTTTTAATTTTGCTGTGCTAATGTTTTATCATTGATGGGTTTATTTATTTATTCAGTGTTGTACTGTGGATGGATTTTAATCTATATCATTTGCATGCTGTTTATTAATTTTTTAAGCTTTCCACAGAGAAAACACCCCCTCTGCATCCATGGAGGCTCGCCACACCATGGAGAACTCCGATTTTTCTTCAGAAACTCATCCTGCATGAGTACAGGGTGATGGAAAGACATGAGGAGACAGGCAGGGTGAGAGTGCTCCCCTCCTCATGAGTTTACTTTACACAGATACAGAAAAAGGCAGTATCTATGCTACTGCTTTAAAACAGTTTAGAACAGTAGTAACAACTGTTGGGGCCCAGGACACACTCCATATACAGTTTTCAAACCATTTCCAAAGTGGCATATCCTGCTTGGTGTAGAAATGGCCAGAGTCTTGATGCAGCCTGTCAATCCTGTATCCATTTAGGTTGCTTAAATCACACTGTCTCAACTGATATTTTAGCAGTCAATTAGCTCAAGGAGCCAAACTCAAGATTTGCTAGTAACTTGGCCAGTTCAGACTACACACTAAGCCATGGTTAGGCCGCTAACCCTTTTGTAGCAAATGGTTAGTCAGAATATTTATGCAGCCACCATGGTTAGGAATGATTTACATGACACTAAATCATGGTTCACATGACACACTAAGCCAAAATGTTTAGCTG